>NC_083112.1:61297189-61656175 GCF_949774975.1 Lagenorhynchus albirostris
GGTCCAGCAGATGAACCTCACACACTGGCTCCCTACCACCCTCTCTAGGCTACTTCCCAAATGAACATTTTTAGCCCTAATTACTTTCTAGCACTCAGCTGAGGTTTCACAAGAATCCTCTCATTGAACTTTCCCAAAACTTTATTCCCTAATGCTTCAGAGTAAGCTGATGGGGTATTTCTTTTCTGTTTGATCTTGAGAAAACTCTCATGTGTACTTTGACATTTTTTAAAATATAATTTAAATTGTAATTTCATTCATGGCTCAGCCAGTTCTTGAAATAAATTTAGAACAGGATTTTTTTTTTTTCAGTGCAAAGTCAATGCTGAAATATAAATATCCATCATATCTAGTTAATGGATCATGGTATATTGACAATGGAATATTACATGGCAGTCAAAAATGATGCATATTTATATCTGCTAAAGTGGAATAATTTCAAGTAAAAATAGGTACAGACAGAGAACAAATGTATGGATATCAAGGGGGGGTGGGATGAATTGGGAGATTGGGATTGACATATATACACTACTATGTATAAAATAGATAACTAATGAGAACCTACTGTATAGCACAAGGAACTCTGCTCGGTGCTCTGCGGTGACCTAAATGGGAAGGAAATCCCAAAAAAGGGGGGATATATGTCTATGCATGGCTGATTCACTTTGCGGTATGGCAGAAACTGATACAGCAGTGTAAAGCAGCTATACTCCAATAAAAAAGTTAAAAGTTGGATATTAACTTTTTTTTAGATGTTGGGGGTAGGAGTTTATTAATTTTATTTATTTATTTTTGCTGTGTTGGGTCTTCGTTTCTGTGCGAGGGCTTTCTCTAGTTGTGGCAAGCGGGGGCCACTCTTCATCACGGTGTGCGGGCCTCTCGCTATTGCAACCTCTCTTGTTGCGGAGCACAGGCTCCAGACGCGCAGGCTCAGTAGTTGTGGCTCACGGGCCTAGTTGCTCCGCGGCATACGGGATCCTCCCAGGCCAGGGCTCGAACCCGTGTCCCCTGCATTAGCAGGCAGATTCTCAACCACTGCTCCACCAGAGAAGCCCGGATATTAAATATTTTATCAACAGGTTTGCATAAATAAAAGTACTGACATTCATTCCACATAGAATATTTCTGGACAGTTAACATGAAAACTGCTAATATATTTAAAATATTGGGAAGGCTTTATATTTCCATTGTATTTATATTTAATGGAAACAGGTGTTATAGTGATGTTAGAATTATGAGCCATTATTGCTTTTTTATAATTCTTTTTTGAAATAAAAGCACTATTTTTACATTTCATTTCTAACCAAATTGGATTTTTGTAGTAATTTTGTGATATAATTTTTTCAAAGCATTAATGGATATGTTTCAAAAATTCAGTAGTTCAGTAATCTAAGATGGCTTCGATGTAAAGGCAAGTTCTAATGAATGTTACAATCCCGAACTATCAGCTGCTTTTTCCTTGTGAATAAAAGGAGTATAGCAGCGATCAGTGTGTGAAAATGCTAAGATCCCCATATAGAATATTCATTTCAGAGACCTGCAGTTGGTTGAGATAAGTAATGCCTTCAAATTTTGAAGAAATGAATATCAAGTGAATTTGTACCACATGTGGGGATCATAGGGGTTTTTTCCTTTCTTGTGCTGGGTTATAATACTCATCAAGTTCATTCTAGAGAAATTATGACAAAAACATCAATAGGATAAATTTGTGGCCAAGATTGAGCATATCATTCATTGTTAAGAGCGAAGTGATTATTTTGGCAAAATTTCTTCTCCTGGAGGCATTTTTTAGGAGATGATTGGTCAGATTATTTATGTGCACAGACATGCTGCCTCAAAGAACAGGAGAACCATACAAATTGTTTCAGAATTATGACAGGCCTATAAACTGGGTCAAATCACCTTTGTGCTCATCAAAAGAGGTGGAATTCCTCTGTGGTTGTAAATGAAACATCTCAAATAGTTGTAGCATATTAATTCATGAAACAAAATCTATTTTAATTCAAATGATTTTAAAGAGTGCATGCATACCATATACACTATCACGACACCGAGGTCCACAGTTCAGATGATTTCTGATTAACGATGAAAATTTACTACTGAAATCCACATAGTCTCTAACTCTTAAAGTCCCTCTTATCTACCCTTCCTGTCTCTTCATCGCGAAACAAAATTGTTCTCTGAAAGGCCTGCCAGTGCTTACTCTGTTCTCAGTTCCTGGTGATTGCAAATTGATTGTTTGATGGCTTGCGCTTGTCTTTCTGAGTACTGAAGTTCAGGTGACAGCTACTTAATTACCAGGGCTTCCTTTTCCCTTTTGATTAACAGACAGATAATCCAGTAACTCTCCCTCCATCTCCAGGAATTTGTAACTTCCGCAGCAACCCTTAAACTAGCCAATAGCTGTTAAGTATCCCCGTAAAATTAATAATCCACGTGATTTCTACTTCATCTTATGTAGTTAATGTTCTTTAATGCTTCTTTCCTATCCCAGTGTTTTCTTTTTGAACTCTTACGATAAGGTGCCCCTGTTCAACATATTAGAATCAAATTTTTAAAAAATAGATAAAAATATAAAACCTTACAAATCTGAGATTTTATACTTATCTATTATCAGTTTTCTTTCCACCCAGACAATGACATTTTTTCTGGCCATAACTTTTTTTTACCTCACTTTTTTTTTCTCCTTTACCCATTATTTATCTGGAAAGACACTTCATCTTCAAATTTTCTTTTTCTTCCTGACCTTCCTACGTATATTTTTTTTAAACACCTGGCTTAGTTTTCAAATGTCACGGACTCCATTTTAAACCCAGCCAGGTCTCAGGATTGCTCTGAATTTTATTACTGTAACAACTGCTTGTTTTTCCTATGTTGCTTATGCAAAGGCAGTATGTTCTTCATGACTTAAACACCAGTCTGTTTTCTATTTCTTTTTCCCCTCGCAATTTCTACCTCTGCAATCAGGTTTATAACACTGAATTAAACCTTTGTAATAATCATCAATGTTATCATACCTATGGCCTGTCTTACTTGGTTCAGAATTGGAGGTCACTTAAAAGGGGTGACTACACGGCGTCCCCACTCCTACCCCATTGCGACAATCTGCCATGGACCTTGATATTTCCACTATTAATGGAATATTTTCAACTAAATCATTTTCTCCATACAACTGCGTATACAGTTTTGCCAAACTCCCACTTTTATCTTGGGTGCTAGTGGAATGAATTCCCTCACTTGTGTTTTATTGTAACCTCTAATTCCACCATGACACTTTGAATACTTTTTTGCATTTATATGTCATATATCTTCCTGTCTACTGAAATTTATTTTATAACACAGCTTCTATATCTGAGAGGCTAAGAGCAATGTCCTTGAACACCTATCAATAATTTTTTAAAGATAACAGGACTCCGAGGAAAAGGAATTTTTAGAAGTGTTAGTGAGAACTAAGTTATGGCGATTTGGGGATGTGGCTTGGTGATAACATTTTGGTGGGTAATGTATGGTTCCAAAATGAAATTGAGTGTTGGAAAAATGAGAAGAAGAGAGATGAATCATGAAAGTTTCTACCTATGTCTGACTCTGGATACTGATTTTTTTTTTTTTCTAACCTTAAGATCATGCCTGTCCCATTGTGTGTACTTCCATAGACATTTGGTGGAACCAGAGTCTAAAGAACTCTAAGAACCTCCTGTCTTAGAGACATATTAGGTCTGATTGTCTCTATCATAAATGAGGCATCTGGGTTGGGGTTGGGGAAAAGTGCCAAGGTCTGCCCCAGGTCAAAAGCTGAGTCTGCTATCTTCAGCATGGGAAGAACTGAAACATTTTTGCTCTTTTGTGGCAGAAATAAAAAGTGTGGTTTTAGATATATTATGAGACTGTCGAATTCCTCACGTTGTAGAATACACAGTCTAGGTCCAATGGGACGAGTATCAGTATGACTGATGTATTAGGTTCTGAATGAGCATAAAATGTGTAGAGTTCTTGGCTGTGTACCATCTTTCTGCCTTACTATAGTATACTTGCTTAGCAGATAATTTTTATTTAAAAGATAGTGTCTAAAATAGTTATCCCATAGTTTGGTTCTGTAGAGAATAAAAGAAGGTAGCAAAGGGATGCACATTTTATCAACCTTTCTCCAAGTTCTGACATTTCTAACTAGTATTAAAGCCTAGGAAAATACCCATTCTTCTTAGGTCAATATACACATTTTGTTATTTTCTAAGAAATGCTCCATTAATTTGGCAATAATTGCATGGTGTCTCATCTTCTGAACCGAGACATTTTTTGAATCTTTCTTTACTGGTTTATCTCCTTCGTAGTCAGTTGTCTCCTGTTAAGCAGTACAATCATTACATTTAGGCAGCTGGACTCAAAGGTGAAAGTAGAAACTGTTTCACTAAACCCACTCTGAAGGCTGCTTTTCCCTGTCTCTAGAATGAAATCACAGCCAATTCTCAGAATTTTTTTTGTCAAATGTCTGAAGGGTCTTTTATTGTCATTAGTTCCATAAACAGTCTAAATTCAGTAATCAAATTCAGCCCGAAGAAAGTCTAAATTCAGTAAAAAGGTCCAGGCTGACTTGATACGCAAAACTTCATTTAAAGCGGCCATTTCTCTGCATTGCCATGAGGTACTGCTCCAGTCTCAGGGGCACCTATAGTGGGGGGTGAACCACTTCAGGTCCACGTGCCAACCTTGACTTCTTGTCCTCCAGCCAATATTTCTGACTCCTGCATGTTTGGAGCTGGCAGGACAATGGGGCAGCAGTGAGAGAGAAGGGGTGAGAGAAAGGAACATTCTTTTTGGCTGATAATTTTGTATCTTTCATCGATGATTGTTAACTTGGTGGCTTTTAAGACTGATGTTCTAGGGCATCTGTGTGCTCAAGACAATGCCTCTTCTAATCTTTTCCATCTGGCTTCCTTCTGCTGAGATCTTCTGGTTGGGTTCTTTTCTCCTGCATGGTCCACTCTAGACCACAGAAACTTTGCTTCTCTCTCCTGCTTTTGGTGGAAGAACAGCCTGTATTCAGTGGAGCTGCCTCTCTTTACTCTGCTGCAGGGCAGGCAACTTCTGCTACAGGCATGGGCCGCCACAGCAGTCCAAGTGTCTTCAAAGAAATTCTCTCCTTTGGCCTCTTCAACCTCAGTCCTTCAATACAATTAAGATGGATGCCAAGATGAAGGACCCAAAACCAGTTTTCAGCCATCTGCTTTTTATGTCTAGCACCTCCGTTTGGAACACTCTCTATCGTCTTGTTCTCAGCTGAAACGGAAACAGAATGGATGTAAAATACATCCTTTTACATGTATTTGGGACTGGTGGGAAGGAGACAGAAAACTAGATTCCATGTTCAATACTGCAATTGACCTTGAATGGGATACAAAGGTAAGACTTTGTCCCCACCTCAGGGACTTAGATTCCAAACACAGTAGAGCACATGTTCACAATATGAACACAGTAAGACGGATACTGTGAAACAAGAGAGACACAAAAAAATCCCACAGACTTTCAAATAAGGAGGAAATCTCATTTGTTTAAGGAGATTTGAAAACTATTTAATAAAAGAGGTAATTATGATATGGGTCTCCATTGATTTCAAATAAATTCTCTGAAATATATATGGATGAGATGAGATAAGATGATGTCTGAAATTTGCTTTAAAATAATTCAGTGAATGGGGGAAGAGGGTAATACTATATGTGAAACAAGGTTTTCTGTGTGGATAGTCATGGAAGGTGTATTGTGGGTTCAGGATGTTCTTTGTATTTTTGAAAATTTTATAATAAAACATAAAAAATAAGGCATAATAAAAATTATGTTAAGGGTCTGTTCTGTCACATGTGCTGTTCTGAATGATGGGGATACAGTGATGGACAAGACAGACCTGAGCCGTTTCTTACCAGATTCAGATAAAGAGGACATGAACACTGTTCAAAGGATTACAAGTATGAATGGTTTACAAAATCTTTAAGGTTGGATGGAATTTTAATCAGCTGAGCTGGAGGCAAGAAACAGAATGGGAGCAAATGCATTTTTGAATGAAGTGCTCCAAGTTTGGTGACCTCTTAAACAGCATTATTTCCATTTGTGTGGAACCTTTCAGATTTTCTCTTCTCCTTCTCAGCACTCTTTCTTTTGGGCTTCATGGGCATGTCCTGACTACGTAGTATGAAACTTTTGCTTGTTCATTATAATGTAGCCACTTATTCAGAAAGCTGATAAAAGCTCAGAGGTTAGGACCATAGTCTGAAGAGCCAGGCTACTAAGGTTCTTAGTAAAGATTAGCCACTGTAGCTCTGATTTCAGGCACATTTATTAACTTCTAATTGCATCAGTTTTCTTAACTTTAAAATGTGGCTGAAAATAATACCTATCTCCTATTTGAGAATTAAATAAGTTATTAACATCAACCATTTAGAATACTGGCTATCACATAGTAAACATTCAAAAACGATTAAATCTTCTTATTGAGCAGTTTATAATCCTTTACTTCAGTAGGAATGAAACACTATTGTATTAAGCTTCTCTCTTCATTGGAGGTTTTCTATCATGGATCAGAAAACTTCCATTTGGAAAACAGACATGTGAAGGTTGGCTTATGAGTCAGTAAAAATTAATATCAGGGATTTTGGATCGGAAGTAGGAGATAGTGCCTTATGAATAGTTGAAAGAATTATTTCATTGAGGATAGAAGTAGAGAAAATGTATCTTAATAGGCAGTTTATCAAATGCTCCAGTTTTTGGAGAATTTGGAGAGTTGTGGTCTGTCTTGTACCCATGCAATACATCAGTTTTCTCAAGGGAGAACTAAAAGTTAAGATACAAAGAAAAAACATAAAGATAAATGAAAAATATTTTACTCCCAAGCAGTAGTTTGGGAACAGTCCATCACTGTCTTAGAGTTGATCATAATGAACTACCCGTTGACTGGAAGTAAATGTCTGAAGCCATGCTAACTATCAGTACACCATACAACACATTGTTTCGGTGACATGATAGTTTTAAGACTGCTACACTTAGAGTCATTTCTCTTCATCCATTGAGTTCCCAAAGGAAATACATATCATAAATAGAATCACTAAAACAAAATGAGGTTGAACATCAGTCATCATCGTGTGTCTAACTGCTCAGTTTCCTGCCAGACTGACAGGGTACAAGGAGAAGCTATTTTTAACTTGTTACTTGCTTCCATCAGAGATTGTGTGTAGAGAAAGACGAAAAAAATAAGAGACAGCAAGATAAAAGTTCACTGAAGTGGAAACCTAAAGGACCTTTTCCCATCTGTTTGGCACAGAAGTTGTTATCTCTTTAGGGATACAGATTTCATCACAGTTCCATAGACTTGTGAGTGCAGGTTGTGTTACTGTAAAGCAGCAGCCGCCCTCAAGGGCTCCGGGAAGTTTATTCTTAGCTTAGCCTGAGGAGTTCCTTACTTTTCCTTCATTTTCATATTGAACTTAGAAGTGAAAGACTCTTCCCTTTTTAGTAAAATAGCTGTAAGTTTGCTTATCTATAAAGATGGCGCATATTTGTGTTTCTTAGTCTGGTTCCTACACTTCCATATCAGAGGATATAAATTCATCAGTGAATGATTTATTATATTTTATTTTTTATTTATTTTTATTTATTTTTTTGCGGTACGCTGGCCTCTCACTGTTGTGACCTCTCCCGTTGCGGAGCACAGGTTCCGGACGCGCAGGCTCAGTGGCCATGGCTCATGGGCCCAGCCGCTCCGCGATATGTGGGATCCTCCCAGGCGGGGGCACGAACCCGTGTCCCCTGCATCGGCAGGCAGACTCTCATCCACTGCGCCACCACGGAGGCCCTGATTTATTATATTTTAGAATAAAATGCCAGAAGAGATGAAAGAGAACAGTCACTGATTTACGATACTTTCTTCTTCAAATAGAGTCTAGTTTAGTCTCATTTATTTTATGAGAACAGCCCATTGGTTATCAGCACATTTTCTTGACCAACCATCAGGATGCTTATGTGCTGACGCATTCCTCAAAACAAATGAGTTCCCGAAATCGGATTTGAAATTACTTGCACGTTAATGAATGTAACATTTGAAGGTTATTGACCTATATGTTTTGACTGGCATGATTACTATAATTATGTATTTCATTGTTCTGAAGATTTCATTTTCTCATGACTATACTGAAATGAGGGAATGTTTTAATTTTTTTTTCTCCTGGGAAATAAATGAATGCAAATTATCTTTTGAGTATTTTTTTTGGCATAATCCACTTTCAAAGCTCTATCTTTAATCATTTTTATATGTAATGGAGCCACAAAGAGTCCAAGTTATAAATCTTTAGGGTATTGAATGAGAAACCCGAGTCTTAGGATCATGAAGGAAATGAGTCTCAAGTTTGGAAAGCAGCCTAAAAGCCAGTTCATCCGATATAGTACAGAACTCTGAACAATGGTTGTGAGAAGGGAAAAACCAGTAAGAAAATTTTGCTCTCTATACACTTTCAGGATAGTGCTTAAATGTTTCATAACATTTCTATATAAAGAATGGTATTTTCATTTTAAGAAATGCCATTTAATTCTTGAGTTCCCTCTATCAGCCTCAGCCAGCTTGTACCTAAATTGGTACAAAGCTGCTCATTTCTTTTGCCTCATTCTATGCAGTTCTGACAGCAAGAAAGCCCTCCTAATAAAGTGAAGACCCTTTGCTAGCCAGGAAGGCATTAATATATGATGTGTGATGATATAAACATTTTCATATACATTTTACATACATTAAATATGAAATGTCAATTAATTATGGATATGGATGAAATAGTGGTCCTTTTCTAGATTATTCTAAATAGGACCTAGGCATTTTTAGGGATATTGAATCAGTAAATCAACATTTTAGAGTAATATATTTAAATTATTTTGTATCAAACAAAATGAATGTCTTCTTTTAGTGAGCATGGAATATTTAAGTAGCATTGCAAAGTAGTAAAACATGTATGGCACTGTTGGTTTGGAATTGAGTCTTTGCCATCTAATTTGAAGTCATGCTTCTCAGTTTTCCATATATGTTCCTTCAGAGGTAAGTGGTGATGCTCTGTGGGGTAGAAAGAGGCACAGTATAAACATAAAACCTGCAGTGAGAGAGCTTCCTATGTGATAAATATATAGTAATGTATTTGATGTGTTAGGGTTTCCAGAGAAACAGAACCAATAGTATCTATCTACCTATCATCATCTGTCTTCTGTATGTAGAAAGAGGTTTTCAGGAATTGGCTCATGGGTTTGTCGGGGCTGGCAAACCTGAGATCTGCAGGGCAGCTGGCAGGCTGGAAATTCTGTTGAAAGTCAACAGTCTTCAACAGTTACAGTCTTGAATCCAAAGACAATCTGGGGGTTGAATTCTTCCTTTTCTGGGAACGTCTGCCTTTTCTCTTATGACCTTCAACTTGATTGGATGAGGCCTACCCACATCATGTAGGTAGTCTGCTTCACTCAGAATCTACTGGTTTGTTTGTTTGTTTGTTTGTTTTTTGCGGTACGCGGCCTCTCACTGTTGTGGCTTCTCCCGTTGCGGAGCACAGGCTCTGGACGCGCAGGCTCAGCGGCCATGGCTCACGGGCTTAGCTGCTCTGCAGCATGTGGGATCTTCCCGGACCGGGGCATGAACCCGTGTCCCCTGCATTGGCAGGCGGACTCTCAACCACTGCGTCACCAGGGAAGCCCTGTTTGTTTGTTTTTTTAATTGGAATATAGTTGATTTTCAATGTGATGTTAGTTTCTGCTGTACAGCAAAGTGAATCAGTTATACATATACATAAATCCACTCTTTTTTAGATACTTTTCCCATATAGGTCATTACAGAGTATTGAGTAGAGTGCCCTGTGCTATACACCAGGTTCTTATTAGTTATCTATTCTATATATAGTAGTGTGTATTGTCATACTAAGTGAAGTAAATAAGTCAGACAAATATCATATGATATCACTTATATGTGGAACCTAAAAAAAGGTGCAAATGAACTTACAACACAGAAACAGAGTCACAGATAGAAAACAAACTTATGGTTACCAGGAGGAAAGGAGGGGTAGGGGGAGAGATTAACTGGGAGATTGGGATTGACATAAACAGAATCTACTGTTCTAAATGTTAATCACGTCTAAAAAATACCTTCACAGCAATATCTACATGAGTCTTTGGCAAAACTATTGGGTGTCGTGGCCTAGCCGTGCTGGCATGTAAAATTAAGCATCACAGGTAGTGATCTAGGTGATGACTGAGATGGCAAGTTGGTGCTCTCCTGGAGCTGTTCTAAAGATGGTGTGTTTTAGATTAAGTCTCCAGGGAAAACCTCTCTGGAGAAGTCACATTTAAGCTGAAAATGTGGGAAGATCTGATTTTTCCAAGTAGAGAGAACATCGTGCCTCATGTGTCTGAGGAACAGAAGGGGAGTCAGCATGGGTGCAGCGTAGTGAGGCAAGTTAATGCAAGAGGATTGTCTGGAATGAGATTGTAGATGGGCAAGTGTCAGGTTGCATGGGCCAGAGAAGAAGTTTGGATTTTATTCTAGGTGCATGGAGAAGTCACTGGAGGCATCGAGCCAGGACTGATACACTCTGGATGCTTCTTGGAGAGTAATTTTGAATTTAAAGTGGGAGAGAGACCAAAGAGAAACTTACCATTTCGTACTGGCTGATGTGTGTGTTATGAGAGAGAGAATGAAAAAGAGAAAGAAACTGATCATGTGCCTCTAAAGAATGAAACATTATAATTCACAGTTAATGAAAATCTGTCACACTTGTTTTATCTGGGAGATTTGTCTTCTTTGCAGAGCAATACATACTGTAAGCAAACTACAAGTATGTAACCACACTGAGGATAAAACATGCACAATCTATATCACAGAGGGACTTGTCCCCACTGAATATAGTTCTTCCTCATATGAGTTAAAAAAACACTGAACAGCTAATAGAAAATTGCATCAGTAAACAGTTCACAGAAATTTATCAGGTTTTTAAACATATGAAAAGAATAACCTCTACCATGCAAGTTAAAGAATTTCCAACACAAATTAAATTAAACTAAATTAAATTAAAAAACAAATTATTTTTCTCAGTTATTATAGTGATAAAGATCATTAAATTTTATAATTCACAGCATTGACCAAAATGTGAAGAAAAAGGTATTTAAATACCTCAATAGAAGGAGCAATTGTTTCTGTCTTCTGTGTCTTTGAAGGACAATTGGACAACACATATCAATATTTCAAATGCATGTGACCTGTGGAACAGCTGTTTCACATGTAGGAATTTATCTTCAGACATACCAACATATATAAACAATAGAGATTGTATTGTACATAGCTTATGGTTGTGTAAGGGAAACCAAAATGCCCATTAATAGGAAAATAATGAGTTGTTATGGTATATTAAAAATGGAATATAACTTTTCAATTTTTAAGAAGAAAGATGTGGTTGTACATGTAGTTATAGGGACGTACCTGCAGAAGAGAACTGGAGGACATGTATAGGAAGGAAAGAATGATTTCTTATCATTCTATGTGCTTTTATAATTTACCATGTGCTTTCAGTCCTTTTCCCCCCCAAAATGAAAATAAATTTATTCATATAAATATTAAAGGAAAAGTTTCATATATTTTTCTGACATATAAAAAGATACCTTGCTGAGGAACAATATCTTGGAATGCCCATACATTTCAAATAAAATACAAGTGAATCATCAAATAAAATAAAAGCAAATAAAGGTTTCTTAGTCTTTCAGTGGAAGGTTTAGAATTATTTGAGATAGGAATTTTATAAAACAGAAAATGGTAACTGCTGCACTGAACGTCAGACTGGTGGTTTGGAGACCATAGAGTGGTAGGGAACTGATTAGAACACCCTGAACACTGCTTTCCCAACTGAGTAGAACCCAAACCCAGCCTGGTTCTCACTCTGCCTCCTGGATGACGAGGTGTGGTATAGACTGAAGGTTTGTGTCCACCCACACCCCCCAAATTCGTATATTGGAACCTAACCTCCAGTGTGATGATATTAGGAGGTGGGGCCTCTGGGAGGTGATAAGGTCATGAGGCGGAGCCCTAATGAATGGAATTAGTGCCGTTGTAAAAGAGACCCCACAGAGCTCACTCACTCCTTCCCCCATGTGAGGACCCAGGGAAAAGACAGCCATTTATAAACGAGGATTGAGGCCCTCACTACTGTACCTTGATCTTGGACTAGCCAGCCTCCAGAACTGTGGGGAATGTGTTGGTTGTTTATAAGCTACCAGTTCATGGTGTTTCTGTTACAGTGGCCTAAGTGGACTGAGTAGGGTGGATTGGAATAAGGAGAGAACTTGGTCATTGGTAGTGAAGGTTTTTCTTGCCTGTTTATTTTACTACAGTTCCTGTACATCCATATCAGAGCAAATAAGTTTATCAGGGGGTGATTTCTTATATTTTGAAATAAAATACAAGAGAGATGTGTCATAATCATACTGGAAATTCATGTATGGAGAGCATGTGAGTGGTATAAAAAGTTAATTCCAGATATTAATATAATCATAACTTTTAATCTGTTTCTTTATATTAAAACCATACATTCAGGTATGCTATCATCCAATACATAGTTGATTATACATTTGCTTTTATTTTTCTGAAATTTATATATTGGTTTGCCTTATTTTTATTTTCATCTAAGCACTCTACTTTTCACTTAAAATACATGTATTTTGAATTTCATCTAATTAATTAGTCAGGAAGAAAGGTTTTTTTTTCATGACACCTAACCTATTAGTGAGGAAGAAAGATGTTTATTTAAGAGAAATACTAATTCTATTACATAAAGATGTCACCTTTAAGGTGTAGGGATACATAGTTAAGGAGAAATGCAGTGTAACATTCCCTGAAAATACATGAAAGAACTCATGCCATTGAGATATATATTTTTTATGTTCCAAACTTTTAGTACAGTCACTGTTCCCAAAGTGTGGTTCCCAGATGTTCAGGCCTCCACCCCAGGCCTCTACTGAACGAGAAAGCCTGGGGCTGGGGCCCCAGAATCTGTGCTCTCCCAATGATTCTGATGCACAATCAAGTATGAAAACCACTGCCTTAGGGCGTTACATTTTTTTTTAAGATTTATTTATTTATTATTTATTTATTTCATTATTTATTTTTGGCTGCATCGGGTCTTAGTTGTGGCACGGGGTCTTCTCTCTAGTTGTGGCGCGCAGGCTTCAGGGCTCATGGGCTCTGTAGTTGTGCGCGCGGGTTCTAGAGCATGTGGGCTCTGTAGTGTGTGGCACGCAGGCTCTCTAGTTGAGGCACATGAGCTCGGTAGTTGTGACGCCCCGGCTTAGTTGCCCTGCGGCATGTGGGATCTTAGTTCCCTGACCAGGGATGGAACCCGCGTCCTCTGCATTGGAAGGCGGATTCTTCACCACAGGACTACCAAGGAAGTCCCTACAATTTTTTTTTTTTTTTTGAGTAATTACTTCTTTCCAAAAATTGAGATTTGACTTAAAAAATGTTTTTGGCCGTGCCGCTTGAGGTGTGTGGGATATTTGTCCCCTGACCAGAGAATCGAACGCATGGCCCCAGCAGTGGAAGAGCAGAGTCTTGACCACTGGACCGCCAGGGAAGTCCCTCTAAGACTTCAGACTTTTTAAAGTGGGAAAGGGCCCATTTCTCCTCTTAAGGAAGTTTAGATGTCATGATGTGATAAATCTTATTGTAGAAAATATATAACGCTTGTTTGGATAAAGATTTTAGAGCAGAGTTGGTATCTGATGGAATTGCATGTTGATATACAGAGCATCTTATACATAATGAATTTTGCATATCAGATGGTTGAAGCCTCTACATAGCCAGACTTTTAAGTATTTCATATTTCTGGAAAAAAAGCATTGATTGTATCCTCCTTAGATATTTGGTATCACCAATGGAAATTAATTATTTAAGCCATATTTGGATCTGTAGCTGTGCTCAGGAGGTGAGACATTTAAAATCACTATTCTTTCATACAAATATGCATGATATAATATGTAGAGTTTTGCATAATAATGGCTATTTGTCTATTTCTAAATACTGACCATAATAGACTGCTGGGTAACTGCAAATAAATATTAGGTAAATATCAATCATACTGTTCTTAGTATAGCATCTTCAGAAAAAAATTCTGGAAAGGAAATTTATGATTTATTAATGATAGTATTATTTCCTTTAAAAGAAATGTTAGAAATGATCTTCTTTACATGAGGTAAATATATATAATTTTTAGTGTATGTATTTTGGATAAAGATTTTTGTTTAGAACATGATGTTTTCAATATTATGTAGTTCTACAATTTAAAAATATTCTTTGGCCAAAATTCCATGCATTGTGCAGGCCCTCAGATCAAGCTCTTTATAAAGTGGAAAAGCTTCAGGACTGGGCAGCTAATTAGGAATTTATTCATGCAAGATGCAAGTCAGCTTCTCTTTGGGACTCCATCCAAGTCAACATAGCAAGCCTCAAGAAGCATACCCCAACCTGATCCATTAGTGCTTGTACTGGCATAATTTATCATGCTTTTTAATGTGTGTCTTTCGGGAACTATTCACTAGCAAACTTTATTATTAATTTTATTATTTACTTACCTTTACAAAAATTTTAATGCCATTCCTGGGAAGACACGTGGTTGTTTGGGTATGCCTAATTAGCAGTTTCCTGTTCATTTTACTTGCAGATGTATCACTTTCCTTGCTAGAAGTTTTGTAACAGCGCAGATGACAAATTGTTCAGCTTCATGAAGATTTCACCAACCAAACAAACTATTTAGTTTTTAATTCAAAAGAAACGGGAGAGCAGCTTACAGGTGGTACAGTGTAGAGAGGAAACACCCCTGTCCAGAGGGTTCTTAATGAAAGAATGTGAAAGTCAAGAATTTTTCTCTTGTTTATCTTAATGAAGGAGATGATTTCTAGTTGCATACAAATGAGTACAAATAACTTGGTATCTTGAATTTCTATTAGGGGAGTTTAGCTTTCTCACTGCTGAACAACGTTGAACAAATATTTATTTGTTGCCTACTGAGTGCAAGGCCTAGTTACAGTGTTAAAATTCATAGCAGTGATCCCTGCCTTCTTGAGAATTATAGCACCTGTGGTAGCCTGTAGTGTGTGCTGGCGTGGTGATGTGCAGTGTGCTATGGGATTCCAGTTGACCTTGAACAACACGGGTTTGAAATGCAGGAGTCCACTTATATGCATCTTCTTTTCCAATAGTACATACTACAGTACTATGTGATTCCAAGTTGGTTGAATCCTCAGATGCAGGTCCTTGGATACAGAGGAACCGTGGATACTAAGAGACCACCAATATGGAGGGCTACCTACATTCTATGTGGATTTTCTACTGTGCTGAGGGTTGGCGCCTCTAACCCCTGAATTGTTCAAGGGTCAACTGTATATTGGAGAAGCATCTGGAAGTCAGGCAGTAAAGGGATCTACTGGATACTGCTGTTTCTGCTCTACTCTGCCCTCCCCTTGACCTGCAGCTCATCCGTCCCTCCACTGCTGGAGGTGTTGGTGGTTAACTCACAGCTGGCATCCTCTCCACAAACTTGCCACCTAGCTCAGAATCCATGCACCACTCCTCAACACCGACCCCCTCCCCAGGCCCCAGCCAAGAGGCAATGACTAAGGCCCAGGAGAGCGGCATCATTGCCTCAAGGTGGAATGAATTCCATGCTGCAGTTTGTGCTTCAGTGCATCCTGGTGGGAGCAGAGGAAGCTAGATGCCAGCCAGCCGAGACCCATTCTCACGTCTCTTTTATCTCTGGCCATGACCCACATCCCTCACTCCCCTTTGTCCGACAGCACTTCTCTAATAAATCTCTGGGACAAGAATCTGCCTCTAAGGAACCTGATTTAACAGAATGATTTTCACAGAGTCCTGCAGGGTAAGTAGGAGCTCTCTAGATAAAAAGGGGCGGGAGGAGAGAGAATGTCATGCAGAAGAACTCCAGCTGTGAAGGCATATGGGGGAAAGAGTCTTGGATAGAGAGTAGAGTGAAATGAGTATGGGGCAGGGTTAGGCGGGGTGGTAGGAGATGGGAGAAGAGTGGTGGACATGAGAGGAGAAGCTGAAGAGGTTAAAAATCTTTGTAAGCCAAATTGCATCTACATCCAATTAATGCCAACAGTTGCGAAAAATCCAGAATATCACCTATATTTTAGTCTATATAAAATATGTGATACTTGAAATAATTTATGTATTTGAGATATTTCAAAATAGTATTTCAAGTTTTTTTGTTTTGAATGTACTGCAGGAAAGAGGGGGCTGCTATCATGGAATTACTTCTAAATTGCCGTGTTCAACCTTGCTGATCCCAGCGGCAGTTATAAGGCTGTAGTAAGCCTACAGTAGGCATTGTTACCATCTTGTTGAAATTCTCATTCTCTTTTCCAAAGGAAAGTCTCCAAAATGCAGTATGAAGAGCGTACTGTGAGTCTGTAAGGCATAATTTTTAACAATCAGCTGGAAAATGTATATTTAGCATAACATTTTCCATGATAGGTGTATGGTAACTCAGGTTTTAAACGCGTTTATTCTGATATATTCTATAACCTGGCAGTTACCTATGAAGGTGAGTCTTCAAAAGCTGTGGCCTTCATAACTGTGTATGTCACTAAGCACAGATGTATATTATAGTTCCAGTGAAGCACATTTTAAAAATTTATATGAAATATGGAAAAATTACTTTTGAGTTATATCCAACTGCCAAACATGGGACTAAATTAAGGGTTATTTTATCAAACTCAACATTTCTCTACCATTTGAGTTATAACTAATGCTATATTTCTGTTTGGACCTGAAATTGCCGTAATTTGTGACTTTCCCCAAATCCACTGATCTAAAAATACATACAGAGGTGGAATACTGATGGGGAGTTTAATTTGCTGTTGTTCCTCCTGTCAATATCATTCTTGGATCAGTATCTTCATTCTACCATCATTCCTATTGCACTCAGGCCCTTATCTTTGCCCCCTAGACTTTTGTGACAGATTCCTACCCCATCCCATCTGCCACCTCCCTTAGGGATTCATTTCCTATTCATCTGATTATTATTTGAATAAATCAACATGCAATTCCTTCTTATAAACCTCTTCACAGTATAAACTTTCTCTGCAACTCTAGATATCTCTTTCTCTTCTGTCCAGCATATCTTCAATTCAAGTGTACCAAATATCCTTTCACATCTCTGTGGTTTGAAGCAAGCATTTCATTCTTCTTGGAGTTTTCTCTTCCCAGTCCTTCAACATCAAGAGCAAATATGACCTTTTTATAAAGCTTGATCAACCTGCCATTTCCTTCTCTGGTATATGCCCTTACACCTGTACTTGGTATACGCTCCTGTGATAGCATTTGCCTAAGGTGTACTTTAATTGCTCACTCAGGTGTTTCTCTCTTTCACACTAGACTATTCCATGAGTAAGAGTCCCAGGTTTCATCTAAGTGAGGTTCAGGTATGTCTGGCAAAGTGAAACTGGAAGCATGGGTGGCTAAGACTCTAACTTACAGGAAGAATCTTCTGGATGTAAGGAGCACAGAGAGCCCAGTGGACATAGAAGAGGTCCGATTTCACATGCACCCTAGTGTCTGTCACTCAAATTTATTTCCCAATTTAGTCTCCATTGTGTCCCAAGTCAATGGAAATATGGGAGTGTGGGCACCTCTGCATTCTGCCTCAGACAGTCAGACAGATTTTGGACTGATGAGCAATCCATCCATGATAGGTGATGTCATAGCCGTGATAGCACCCAGAAGATAAGTGGTTGAACCCAGGAAGCTGTGATCATGGTCCCTGGCAGAGAACATGATGCTGGGGGCCACAGTATTATTAGCGTAGTGGCTTTGATGTGTGCCTAAGCAGGGGTTGACTTCAGAGACACCTTTTGGGTATTCTCAGAAACACCTGATTTCAAGGGCTCTTTAGAAAGCTCATATCTAGCATTTTGCAGGCAATGATCATTAAGGTGAAAATTAAGTTAATGTAACCTTGTTTGTTTATACAGCCTTTAAGGTCTGAGGAGACCATCTACACATCAGTATTAGGATTATGTCTGGTAAATTACAGTAGAGAATATTACTATTCAGGCCATAGCTAAGCACTTTGTATTATTTCCTATTATTACCTATTAAGGAGGTATTATTATGGTCTCTGTCTTCAGAAGAGGAAAGTAAGGATTGGAGACATTAAATCACTAACACAAGAGTCTGTCAGCAGCAAGTAGCAGAGCTAAAGCTGGAACTGATGCCAGGTCTCATGTTATTTCCATTGTTGTGCTCTAGCGCCCTAATAAATTACATATGTGAGTGGTGAGCAACTGAATGAATGAGTGTAAGAATAACTAGTGTATTTTTTCATTCAAGTAACAGCACAGATGTCTACACTGAAAGTGTGAATATTTTTCAAATGCCTGTGGTATGACCTGCATGAGCAATAAGACAGTGTTGAAGTCCAGTTTACCAGTCAAATCCCAGTGCAGTGCCAAAAATACCATTCATACAACCATCAGAAAATAATAAAATCTTTCTCCATAATCCTTCAAAGCTTTTTAGTCCCTGCTAACACATACTTACGTGAACATTATAATGTGTAATTGCCCAATAAAATTGCTTTTAAAGCCCTTCCTGCTAACCTTTAACCCCAGGACTGTGTATAATTTATTATCCTATAAACAATCAGATCCTTTCTCATTTTTTGGGGGGGATTTCCTTTCTTCCTCCTCCACCAACATTGCTTCTTTACTGGACAATATTGTATCAAGACATTTTTATTATTTTTCATTTTCATTTAAGGGGTATGCTCCCCGTTCTTAATTAGCATTTAATGAAAGTAGAATATGTTATCTGTAACAAAATCCTTTCTTGTATTTTTTTTTCTTGTTGTACCTTTTGTTGATTTCTCTCTCGTCTTTGAATTGATGTCTATTGTAAAAAAGAAGTTTCTTGCTTCTGTTCTCAGCTATGTTGTTATGTTTTGGGGATGCTGTGATCTGAAGCAAAATATAGCTAAGTTTTTCATCTCCATACATGGGTAGTGTGGAGCTATAATGTGAAGGCACGTGGAAACGTGAATCCATGCTAGGTGGGAATGGCAGAAGATTATAAACTATCAAAGGCTAATTCCAGAATTAATTCTGTTACCTCATTACTTACGTAATGAGGAACAATTACGTATAGGAACGATTATGTTCTGAGATGGCCTCATAAAGTTGTTAATATTATTTCTTAAATTTCCAGGCTCTATACGACATTTCTTCTGTATTAAATAAGAAATTACCTTGATATAAAAATAGATCTGGATTTTAAAAAATTTAGATCTCACACAGGAACCTGAAAACTATGTGCTTTACTCAACATCCTCACCATGTTTCACTTACCTAAAAACACTTCCTAAAATCTCATTTCCTTCATGACAATTTCAGACTATGGTCAGGTGACTTCCTCTTCAAAGTAACATCTCAGAGTGGTGCATGTTTGACTATTGGGAGGTCAGGGGCTCTGCTTGACTTCACACCCCAACAGGCCACCTTTCCTGAGAGTCTCAGGAAGTCCCGTCAAGCTCCGCCCCCAACATCACTTCAGGAAGCTCATTCTCATGAAGATGCCCCAAGTGCTCCTCAAGTGGTGAAAACATCTAAAATCATCCTCTCAAATACCCACCTCATTCCGTCATAGTCTGGAACTCCAGTAAGCAAAATTTTCTTAGAGAAAATTTCCAGGATTCTTAAAAGCACAAAACGTGCCTTGGCTGTGAAAAACTTCCCCAGGTGGCCACATTGGTACTTTTGTTCTCTTCATCACATCTTACAGGACAAAAAGAGCAAAATCTTTAGGAGTGCAGATACCTCAGATTACTACAGATTAGGCTGAGTAGCAAGTTCAGCGAAGCACATAAACCAAAAGTTAAACTGAACGTTCCAACCAAAGATGCTGGAGTCAACCTCCATCTCCTTCACTTTCAGATTCAACGGGTACCAGTGTCACACACTGACAAGGTATTTCTGGGCCTTCTTATCCTCCCCATCTATTCCTTCTGTATTAGACTGGAATCTCATTTATCTCCGGGCTCCTTGCCACCCCCTTGGTTCTCTACTCCATCCCACAGTAACTTACACAGTGGTTTTCCAAAAGTATCAATATGATCGTTGAACTGCTATGTTTAAAATTCGCTAATATTGGTACCTCCCCACCATCTTCCAGATGAACTTCAAGCTTCTCCATTTGAAATTAAAGGTCCCCCAAGATATGGTATCTACTTATATGTGTCTCAAACCTCACTTCCTGTCCTTCTTCATCCACCGCATGTACTTTGCACTCAGCCATCACATAACTGATCATATTTTCCCATGTGTACCATTTGATTTCATGCCTCATGACTCCCAGCTCTTCCTTCCCTCAGGCGTGCCCTTTACCCCTGTTTGTCTTTAAAATATCCTATTTCTCCTTCAGCACCTACTTTACAAGAGCATTTCTCAGAGAACGTTTCATTATATTTTAAATTTTATTACTATTTTTTGACATTTCTCTCATTTCATTTTTTTCTTTAAGCTTCTTATTTCAGAAACTTTGTATTATACATCAGTGTTTCCCAATGCATGTTGTGGAGATTTGCTAAAATGTCAAAATTAGGGGGGTTTCTAGGAAAATTCAGCTCTGGAGTTGAGCAACAGCAAATCAAATTTTCCATTTTTTTCTGGTAAAATTTTTACTTGATCAATTACATATAACTTCATCTGTTTATAGTACAACAGTACTTTTTTTCCAGGTCAATGCCACAAACACAAAGAATGTTAGAAAAACAAATCACTTTTCCTGATGAAAAGAACATATAAACCTTCTTCCACCTGTAACTTTCCCCCTAACCCCCATAATCTTCTATCACCCCCTGCTTTAGGAGCAAGAATCAATTTTTTAAGAATTGGAAGTTAAGAGTATAGGAAGACAAGTAAAGAGAGGACTTTCTCTAATATTTGAGGGTATAGAATCTTTTTATTTTTGTTTCTCTGGTTGATTTACAGAGACTACAAGCTTAGGTGCCTCTGAACAAGCTTAATGAAGACAGAGTGATGGGTCCATTTTCATAGTCATTTGTTGTCATGACCTGTTTGTTGTTCAGCCTGGTCTGCCACTGGCTCTCCTAAGAAAATGTGCTTGTCACAAGGCTCTGATTGTTGTCACTTCAAAGCTGGGTTTGCTTGTCCAACCCTGACTTCCAATTTAAAGAACTTAAAGAAGTCAGTCTATCAAAGCCCATGCTCTACTTATGTGGCCATTTTACAGAAAAGATAGTACAATGATGTAGTTTAATACTAAACAAGTCTAACCTTTTATTTATAAGGTATTTAGGGAAGCATCATACAGACAGAATAAGTAAAAGGTGATATGTAAATCCTTTTGCTTGCAATAAAGTCAAATATAAACAAAATTAATCCATTTTTATCGTAGAATAATTAGCAGCCACCATCTGCTTTGTGTCTGTGATATGCCAGCCACAATAATTGAGACCTTTGCCTGAATTGTTCATTTTTTCCCTTTTGCCGACCCAGTGAAGTAGGTATATTTCCTCATTTTATATATGAGGAAACTGTAGCAGAGCTAGGTAGAAGAATCCACCCCAGTTCAGGTAATTATTAAGTTTCAGAGTTGTGGGTTGAAACGAATTCTGCCTGTTTTCAAAGCTTGTGATTTTTAACCTTGGCAATCTCACATTCAGTAATGTGCTGTAACAGCACTCTTCCCTGCTCCTTACTTATTCTTTCCTAAGTGAAGGTACCATCAAAGGAACACCTGAGAAGCTAAACTAAAAAATTTATTACATTCTGAGCTAGTACTGCTGAATAGAATGAGATCATCATCGCTAGCTTCAATAATTTTGTCTGAAGATGTATTAAAATATGATTTGCTGAAAGACTATATTTTAAATTATATAATCATAAACTATAAGTATATATTTTCTTTATGGCAGAATACATTTTTTAGTAAGATCCTCTTAAATTCCTTTTGAAATGCTGAGACTCTAGGCTGTGAGTCTCCAGCATTCCTGGTGTTTCTGTATCTTTGATTGCCATCCAGTGGTGGCAGTCATATACTTCTGCTGGGAAGAAAGCAGAAAACCCCTCGATTTTCCAAGCAGACTGTCTCTTATAATTCAAAAGCAAATAATCGATGCTAATTTTGTGTAGCTAATTTATTAAAGTGTTAGCCATGGATACCATTGAGTCCAATAAATGAAAGATCTATCTCGATATTTAGATGTTGTCAAAAACAACTAGTTCTCGGTAAGGAGAACTTGTTCTTTTACTTTTCTCAGGAAATGTATAACCAACATTTCTCCCTTCAAAAATTTGTTAGAAATAAAGTATTTGTGTTAAAATTCCTGCCAAAGTCAATAAGTAGCAAATCCCTATATCAGTGATTAATGCAGTCAAATCAAGTGCTGGCTTTCTAACATTTTTCTCAAATATAATGTCTCACCAGTGGGAGGAAGCACTAATGTAAGATAGTGAAGTGCATTTAGATTATTTCTTCCCAGATGGCCAAATGGTAGTCTGTGGCATGGATATAATTTACAGGAAGTACTTTAAAGCAATAGCTTCCAGAAATATCATAGAAATTCTGAGACCAGAGATGAGAAACAAATATTTCTATAAAACAAAATGGGATTGTATTTAAGCCACTGAAAATAAGGAAATAAAATAGACACTCTCAATAGTTAAAAAGTACAGTGCTCATCTGTTCATATTATGGAGTACTTCAGAGATTATAGTTTTTTTAAGTTTGAAGATGAGAAAATTTGGTATCAAAATAATTATTAGAAAAATATCCTTCATCTGAGTAAGAAGTTGTGTGTCTCTGGGTAGACCATTTTATTCTGATTTCACGAATTGTGGATTGGAAAATGGATGGGTAAAAGTAGAGAAAAGTTATCCCGTTTAAAACTACTTATTTAATCTCCAAAATATTTTGATCTAAATACCAACAATGTAATTTTTCAACAAGTTTTTCCATCATTTTTGTTTAAAAATTTCACTTACAGAAGTACAGTGAATATTAAATCCCTTTGTCTAGATTAACCAACTGCTATCATTTTGCTGTATTGTATTTACTCTGTGTGTGTGTGTGTGTGTATACACATATATACAGATCATATATATTATACATTATATATAATATACATTTGTTCTCTTATCTCACATATTGTGTACAGTACACACACATATGTACTTGCACCCATCCTCTTAATTTCCTTTGTGGAACCATTTGAAAGTTGTCACTAACTATTAATACTTTATCCTGAATTTTTTATAACCTAAGAACTTTAATACCTGTATGACCTAAGAACAACAACAAAAATCCAACAAGTAACGAGAATATTATACAATAAATGTAATGTATATGTGATATCTAATATACAGTCCATATTCCAGTTTTCCCCACTTTACCAAAAATATCCTACATAGCTTTCTCTTAAAAAGATTCTAGGATCTGGTCAATATTAATGTATTGTATCTGGTGGCCATCTATCCTAAGTCTCTTTTTATATGGAACACTCTCCCCATATCAACTATTTTTTTTTTACCTTAACACAGACAATTTTATGTTGTATGTAGTTGTCATACAGAATATGCTCCGATATAGATTGTATAGTGGTTTCCTTATGATTAGATTCAGGTTTAACATACTTAGTGAGCATCTTACAGAGATGCTATGTGTTCCGCTTATCACATCACATCAGTAAACACTTCATGCCCATTTGTCATATTACTGACAATGTGATATACATGATGCACACACACAAATCTGGTGTCTGCTAGTTCTTTACATTTTAGTGGTACTCTTTGCTTTGTTATTAATATGTAATCTGTAAAGCAATACTTTGAAATCATATAAATATTCTATTTCAATACAATATTTCCCTCAATTATTTTAACTATAATATGCTAATTTTTAAACAACTTAAGAATTGATTTCAGTCATTTCCAGTAGAGAGAAGATATTTTGGTGATGCTGAAACTGAAAGAAATATATACCGGCAGAAAAAAGAAGTTTATGTGTATCAAATGGGCAGGGAAAAGTACATTTAAAATGCCACAAAGTTACTTGAACTTTGTGCAATAAAGGACATCAAAATAGTAAAAATGGAGCCATCTGGGCTGTCCGTTTATATTGTATAAACATAAGGGAGAGATGCTTTTTTTTTTTTTTTTTTTTTTTTGCGGTACGCGGCCCTCTCACTGCTGTGGCCTCTCCCGCTGCGGAGCACAGGCTCCGGACGCGCAGGCCCAGCGGCCATGGCTCACGGGCCCAGCCGCTCCGCGGCACGCGGGATCCTCCCAGACCAGGGCACGAACCCACGCCCCCCGCATCGGCAGGCTGACTCTCAACCACTGTGCCACCAGGGAAGCCCGGGAGAGATGCTTTTAATTGTTATTTTTAAAATTTATTTTCACCTGCATGATTTACCTGTCACTATTTATTAGTAGATTACAGTTTTGCCAAAATTAATTAAGCAGCAATATCACTAAAACAGTGAGAAATATTGACACATAGAGAACATTAATCAGTGTCTTGGTAATATGTCTTGTAAAATTATTAGTTGGAGCATAGCACTAAAATTCATTTTGCAACCATAGTAATTAATTTACCACAATTTGCATCTTAGGATCAAAACCGAAGACACATTTTAATGTATCTGGATCTACTGAATCATTGTTTCTAAGAAATTTTTAAATAATTTTATAATTACTCATATGATAGAGGTGAGCATTATAAATAGCGAGGAGAGTTTTACTTAAAAGAGCATGGGTCAAATTTAGAAAAAGTGAAAAAAAAAAGAGATTTATTTAAAAGCCCTGGGTTTAAATGAATTGTGTGTTCATACCTTACAAGAAAATGGGTATGTAATCATTAAACAGCAAGACCCCACAGAGCCAGTTAGTAGACAGATTTTAGGTTCAGCTATTGCTGTTTAGTCTGCTGTATTTCACAGTGACAGGCAGTTAGCTAATAGAGCAAAGGAATTTGAGAAAAGGGGGAAATATTCCAGCTAACATTCTTCCCAGTATCATCGTTTCCTTCACAGATACAACTGTCATTTTTCGCAGCTGCTTTTTCAAAACAAATGACAGAGCTCGTTGCAGTGATGGAGAACCAGCATACCTAGCATTTATAGAACTTGCATAGGTGTGGTCATTAAGAAGTTAAGGGCAAAATAATCATATCATTAGAAATACATTGGAACTTACGTTTGTTGAGCAAAGCACAAAGCCATTGAGAAATTGTAGAGGATGACTCAGAGCTCTCTGAATATTACCTATCAGGTCAGAACCAAGGGAGTGAGCCGTGGGCTGGAGTGTGATCTGATGTAGAACAGAGCAAGGAGAATTCAGATGAAGACCAGAAGCAAAACAAAATGTGTGAGAGCCGCTCATCCTGTCTTGGAAAGAGCTGGGTTTTAAGTTTTTGCAAATTTTGAGAGCTAGTCTACTTTACATTGTTAGCTTAAAATTACCATGGAGGGAGTTTTTATACCACAGTGATTAGCCATTGTTATAATTCAAGCCTGCCTCCATAATCTTACAGAGCTAGTTGTTAAACATTTACCAGCTTATTTGGGTAATAAGCTGGTTTATGAAATAATATGTAATTTATATATATTAAATATAATATGCTATTTATAAATATTATTTGGATAATTATAGTAATAACAATGGTAATAGCTTAGTTGGCTAAGGAGGTCAGAGAGTAGTTGATTAACCATACTATGGTTCAACCTTGTATGATTTTTAGTTTGTGTTCTGATTAGCAATAATCAGATTAGAAAATATATCTGATGTTGCTGGTCATAAAGAAGCACCTTTCACCTTCTATCACTCTATCAAAGCTGCTTCCTCTACTATTAGCAGCAGTCCCCAAACTTTTTGGCACCAGGCACTGGTTTCGTGGAAGATAATTTTTCCAGGGACCGGCGGGGTTGGGGGATGGTTTTGGAACGATTCAAGCGCATTAATTTATTGTGCATTTTATTTCTATTATTATTACACTGTAATATATAATGAAATAATTACACAACTCACCATAATGTAGAATCAGTGGGAGCCCTGAGCTTGTTTTCACTTGCCATTCACTATAGGGTTTCAATATGAGTCTGCACGTAATTGATTTATTATGGTCTCTGTGCAGTCAAACCTCTGCTAATGATAATCTGTATTTGCAGCCGCTCCCCAGCGCTAGCATCACCGTCTCAGCTTCACCCTAGGTCATCAGGCATTAGAGTCTCATAAAGAGCGTGCAACCTAGATCCCTCACAAGCACAGTTCACAGTAGGGTTCACACTCCTATGAAAATCTAATGCCACTGCTGATCTGACAGGAGGCGGAGCTCAGGCAGTAATGTGAGCGATGTGGAGCGGCGGTAAATACAGATGAAGCTTCACTCGCTCACCCGCCACTCACCTCCTGCTGTGCGGCCCAGTTCCTAACAGGCCACAGACCAGTACCGGTCCATGGCCCAGGGGCTGGGGACTCCTAATGTCACCAAGGACCTCCACTTTGCTAAATCCTAGGGTCAGTTTCTCAGGAGTCTTTTTTCTTTTTTTTAAGGATTTTATTTAAAAAATTTTTTTGGCTGCATTGGGTCTTCGTTGCTGTGCACAGGCTTTCTCTAGTTGCAGCAAGCAGTGGCTTCTCTTGTTGCGGAGCACAGGCTCTAGGCACGCGGGCTTCAGTAGTTGTGGCTCGTGGGCTCTAGAGCACAGGCTCAGTAGTTGTGGCGCTCGGGCTTAGTTACTCCACGGCATGTGGGATCTTCCTGGACCAGGGCTCGGACCTGTTTCCTCTGCACTGACAGGCGGATTCTTAACCACTGAGCCACCAGGGAAGTCCCTCAGGTGTCTTTGTAAGTGACCTATAAGCAGCATTTGAGACATTTTATTTCTCCCTCTGCTTGGTACACTTCTGCACATGGCTCTAAAGAGACCACATATTCTTAGTTGTCATCCTACCTCACTGGTCGTTCTGTCACCATCTCCTTTGCTAGTTCCTCCTTATCTCACTGCCCACTTCATACTGAAGCTCAGGCCTTGGTTCTTTTCTCCATTTGCATCAGGGTTTGTCAGCCATGGTGCTACTGACATTTTGCTTCAGATAATTCACTAATTCTTTATTGTGTGGGGCTGCCTTGTGCACTTTAGGATGGTTAGCAGCTTAAACCCACTAGATGCCCACTGCTAACCCCCTGGCTTACATAACAGGAGAAATTCAGGGCGCCATAATCACCATGTACATTGCAAACTCTACCCCTTGATCTAGATGATGTATCAGGTCTGGATGTGGCTTCTCATGTCTCGTGACTTATAAACCAAATATAAAATAGAAGAATGTCAAGGGAAAAGTAGTAATTGTTTAACATATGCAACTATATTCATAACTCAAATTTGTAGCTCCAGTCCTTATTTCTGTGATTGGTCACAAGGTCATGTTGGTAACTGTCACTTCCTTATTTCATCACCCAATTCATGTTCTCCTTGATCTCAGAGAGAACCTCAGAGAATAAGAGTTTTTTCCTGGTTGGAGTGACGCAGACATTTATTCCTGAAGGTTCTTAATCCTCAGTGCTCCTGTTCTTACTGTATTGCTGTACTCTTTCATTAAACATTACCATTCAGCACAGAAGGAATAAGAGGTACCCAGTGAAACTCCTGGTTACAGAAACAGTCTTCCCTGAACCAACTGTGTAACAGCAACCCAGTCATCTCTCGATAATCAGTATCAGTCACTCCATCTAGCATAGCAACACATGCTTGCTATGACTAGGGGCTTAATAGCATGAGAGGAACACAAAAGAACAAAATGGCAGTCTCAACTACCAACTCATTAAAACCTTTGCCTGTCTTTTGGTGGAAGCATTTCTCCCTTGGAGGAAGTTAATTTCTGGGCCTGCTCAAACAGAGAAAAGTTGGCCACTTTTTTTTTTTTGAATTTTATTATTTTTATTTTTTATACAGCAGGTTCTTATTAGTTATCTATTTTATACATATGAGTGTATACATGTCAATCGCAACCTCCCAATTCATCCCACCACCACCACCCCCTCTGCCACTTTCCTCCCTTAGTGCCCATATGTTTGTTCTCTACATCCGTGTCTCTATTTCTGCCCTGCAAACTGGTTAATCTGTACCATTTTTCTGGGTTCCACATACATACATTAATATATGATATTTGTTTTTCTCTTTCTGACTAACTTCACTTTGTATGACAGTCTCTAGGTCCATCCACGTCTCTACAAATGACCCAATTTTGTTCCTTTTTATGGCTGAGTAATATTCCATTGTATATATGTACCACAACTTCTTTATCCATTTGTCTGTCGATGGGCATTTAGGTAGGTAGCTTTCATGACCTGGCTATTGTAAATAGTGCTGCAATGAACATTGGGGTGCATGTATTTTTTGAATTATGGTTTTCTCTGGGTATATGCCCAGTAGTGGGATTGCTGGGTCATAAGGTAATTCTATTTTTAGTTTTTTAAGGAACCTCCATACTGTTCTCCTTAGTGGCTGTATCAATTTACATTCCCACCAGCAGTGCAAGAGGATTCCCTTTTCTCTACACCCTCTCCAGCATTTGTTGTTTGTAGATTTTCTGATGATGCCCGTTCTAACTGGTGTGAGGTGATACCTCATTGTAGTTTTGATTTGCATTTCTCTAATGATTAGTCAAGTTGAGCAGCTTGTCATGTGCTTCTTGGCCATCTGTATGTCTTCTTTGGAGAAATGTCTATTTAGGTCTTCTGCCCATTTTTGGATTGGCTTGTTTGTTTTTTAATATTGAGCTGCATGAGCTGTTTATATATTTTGGAGATTAATCCTTTGTCTGTTGATTCATTTGCAAATATTTTCTCCCATTCTGAGGGTTATCTTTTTGTCTTGTTTGTAGTTTCCTTTGCTTTGCAAAAGCTTTTAAGTTTCATTGGGTCCCATTTGTTTATTTTTGTTTTTATTTCCATTACTCTAGGTGGTGGATTAAAAAAGATCTTGCTGTGATTTATGTCAAAGAGTGTTCTTCCTATGTTTTCCTCTGAGAGTTAAATAGTGTCTGGTCTTACATTTAGGTCTCAAATCCATTTTGAGTTCATTTTTGTGTATGGTGTTAGGGAGTGTTCTAATTTCATTCTTTTATATGTAGCTGTCCAGTTTTCCCAGCACCACTTATTGAAGAGACTGTCTTTTCTCCATTGCATATCCTTGCCTCCTTTGTCATAGATTAGCTGACCATAGGTGTGTGGGTTTATCTCTGGGCTTTCTATCCTGTTCCATTGATCTATATTTCTGTTTTTGTGCCAGTACCATATTGTCTTGATTGCTGTAGCTTTGTAGTATAGTCTGAATTCAGGGAGTCTAATTCCTCCAGCTCCGTTTTTTTCCCTCAAGACTGCTTTGGCTACTTGGGGTCTTTTGTGTCTCCATACAAATTTTAAGATTTTTTGTTCTAGTTCTGTAAAAAATGCCACTGGTAATTTGATAGGGATTGCATTGAATCTGTAGATTGCTTTGGGTAGTATAGTTGTTTTCACAATATTGATTCTTCCAATCCAAGAACATGGTATATCTCTCCATCTGTTTGTGTCATCTTTGATTTCTTTCATCAGTGTTTTATAGTTTTCTGAGTACAGGTCTTTTACCCCATTAGGTAGGTTTATTCCTAGGTATTTTATTCTTTTTGTTGCAGTGGTGAATGGGATTGTTTCCTTGATTTCTCTTTCTGATCTTTCATCATTAGTGTATAGGATTGCAAGAGATTTCTGTGCATGAATTTTGTATCCTGCAGCTTTACCAAATTCATTGATTAGCTCTAGTAGTTTTCTGGTGGCACTTTTGGGATTCTCTATGTATAGTATCATGTCATCAGCAAACAGTGACAGTTTTACTTCCTCTTTTCCAACTTTAAATCCTTTTATTTCTTTTTCTTCTCTGATTGCTGTGGCTAGGACTTCCAAAGCTATGTTGAGCAATAGTGGTGAGAGTGGACATCCTTGTCTTGTTCCTGATCTTAGAGGAAGTGCTTTCAGTTTTTCACCAGTGATAATGATGCTTGCTGTGTGTTTGTCATATATGGCCTTTACTATGTTGAGGTAGGTCCCCTCTATGCCCACTTTCTGGAGAGTTTTTATCATAAATGGGTGTTGAATTTTGTCAAAATTTTTTTCTTTCTCTGTTAAGATGATCATATAGTTTTTATTCTTCAGCTTGTTAATATGGTGTATCACATTGCTTGATTTGTATATATTGAAGAATCCTTGCATCCCTGGGATAAATCCCACTTGATCATGGTGTATGATCCTTTTAATGTGTTATTGGATTCTGTTTGCTAGTATTTTGTTGAGGATTTTTGCATCTATATTCATCAGTGATATTGGTCTGTAATTTTCTTTTTTTGTAGTATCTTTTTCTGGTTTTGGTATCAGGGTGATGGTGGCCTCATAGAATGAGTTTGGGAGTGTTCCTTCCTCTGCAATTTTTTGGAAGAGTTTGAGAATGATCGGTGTTAGCTCTTTTCTAAATGTTTGATAGAATTCACCTGTGAAGCCATCTGGTCCTGGACTTTTGTTTGTTGGAAGATTTTAAATCATAGTTTCAATTTCATTACTTGTGATTGGTCTGTTCATATTTTCTATATCTTCCTGTTTCAGTCTTAGAAGCTTATACCTTTCTAAGAATTCATCCATTTCTTCCAGGTTGTCCATTTTATTGGCATAGAGTTTCTTGTAGTAGTCTCTTAGGATGCTTTGTATTTCTGCCATGTTCATTGTAACTTCTCCTATTTCTTATCTAATTTAATGATTTGAGTCCTCTCCCTCTTTTTTTTGATGAGTCTGGCTAAAGGTTTATCAATTTTGTTTATCTTCTCAAAGAACCAGCTTTTAGTTTTATTGATCTTTGCTATTGTTTTCTTTGTTTCTATTTCATTTATTTCGGCTCTGATCTTTATGATTTCTTTCCTTCTACTAAGTTTGGATTTTGTTTGTTATTCTTTGTCTAGTTCTTTTAGGTGTAAGGTTAGATTGTTTAAATGAGATTTTTCTTGTTTCTTGAGGTATGCTTGTATTGCTATCAACTTCCCTCTCAGAACTGCTTTTGCTGCATCCCATAGGCTTTGGATCATTGTGTTTTCATTCTAATTTGACTCTAGGTATTTTTTGATTTCCTCTTTGATTTCTTCAGTGATCTCTTGGTTATTTAGTAACGTATTTTTTAGCCTCCACATGTTCATGGTTTTTACGTTTTTCTCCCTGTAATTGATTTCTAATCTCATAGCATTGTTGTTGGAAGAGGTGCTTGACATGATTTCAATTTTCTTTATTTTACTGAGGCTGGATTAAAAATTGGCCACTTTTAAAGGCAGTTTTTAAACTTTTTCTAGTGAGGCATTCAGTGCTCAAACATAAAGCTGTTTTACTATTTAACAGGTTTGTTTTTTTTGTTTGTTTGTTTTTTTTGCGGTACGCGGGCCTCTCACTGCTGTGGCCCCTCCCCCCACGGAGCACAGGCTCCGGATGCGCAGGCCCAGCGGCCATGGCCCACGGGCCCAGCCGCTCCGCGGCATGCGGGATCCTCCTGGACCAGGGCACGAAGCCGTGCCCCCTGCATCGGCAGGCAGACTCTTAACCACTGCGCAACCAGGAAAGCCCTAACAGATATTTTATAATTACTAGTTTATAGGTATATCTTCAACGTTATCTAGCCTGATATTTGGGATCAGTAGTTTACATTATACATCTTTGCATTCCAGAATCTAATATAGAGGGCAGCCACTGAATACAGATTAGGTGAATCACAGAGTGCATATAAGCATGAAGGAAGGAAGGGAGGGAGGTAGGCAGGGAGGGAAGGAGGGAGGGAAGTGGGGAGGGAGGGAGAAAGGAAGGAAAGAAGGAAGGAAGAAAATTGGTTTAGTTTACTGAAGAAATTTGGCAAGATCTAAAATTGCTGTCTCTTTATGGGTGAACCACAGATGTCTGCTTGGATTAAATTAAAGCAAGAATGCTTTTACGACAGGTCTGCCACCATCTATTTAATTTTATTCCTTTTTTTTTTTTTTACTATCATAACAATCAACACATTGATTGGTAATAATTTGGTTCACGCATGAATTGTTGATATACAGTATAGCTGGGCTATACTGTCTAACAATAATTATAATTTCTTAATATAGTTTATAGCACAGGCTCACATAAATTATCTCATTTTTAAGATGACAGTTTTGATGTTTGTCTAAAGAAAAAATTTGTACTCATTTTTTTCCTTCAAAATTAAGCTTTGATATAGAATTATAATTAACTTCCAGAATCCCGAATTCTAGATTACTTTCTTCTTCCTGGTATAGTCTCATTTTATTATAACATTTAGAGAGCACTTGTTTGAGCATAGTATAGGGTCAAACGCTTATAAAAGGAAAATTATTGCTAAAAAAGTGGGGACATTTATATTGATATCAAATCATTAACTTTTGATATTGAGAACACACTTTGTCCTCCATATTTTGTTAATAAATAAAAGCACAGTTCCCAGTTTTAATTTTTCTTCTTTAAATCAATCATCTGAGGTCATTTCAACAAAACCCTGTTCTTTCAGAATTCCTCAACTAAGGCAGATAAAATTTAGCCAAGATGTTTGGGAAAAAAAATTTAATATCCAGTTTGTACATTAGAAAACAGATCCTTGAAAGGCAAAATTAAGAGCTCTTCATCTGCCCCTAAAATAGAATCAACAATTGAATGTGTTTCATTCACAGCTGATGTTGACAGAGTGCTTTTTCTGCTACGTGAGCAGCACAGAACACAAGGAAAACTGGGACCGTGAGGAAAGCAGGTGGCAGGCTGACAGCTGAGCTGCTTGCAGTGCCTCAGCTGGCGCTGTGGTCCTGTTGTTGGGTTGTGTTCACATCAAAAGAGCACCCATGAGAGTCGCTGGATTGACAGCTTGGTTGACACATAATTACAGCTTCCGTAAATATTTACTTTAGGCATCAGGGAGAAGGATAAGCACACATTATGGGGTGCTGAGTAAATAGGAAGGTACGTGTTAGGGAGAGATTGCTTTTCTAAATAACGAGAGAAGGGTTTCTCTAAAAGGAGTGATTTAAAAGTGTAGGATAATCTTAAGAGAGTATGATGAGCACATTTTCTCAGGAATGTAAAGAAGATGTGTTAGTATCTTAAAAGGTTACTTTACACGTGAGTTCCTTTGAAACATTTCCAATTTTATTCACTTCTTGGTGAGTATTTTTGTGTGTGTCTATGTGTGTGTGTATACATCTCCCCTCCACCCCTGGTTATAAAACATTTAATGGCAGAATCTGTAATAATTGAGGCCTGGATGTATCATAGATTCTATCCTAATTATGACATATTATATATTAAATATATTTTCAAAATAGGATTTAAGCTCGTGCTTTGAACATTGTAGGTCTTCCAAAAGTATTTGTTGAATAAATTTTTTGAAGATAACGTGTTCTCTGTAGGGACAGCAACAGCAATATGATTAAAGTTTAAGAACAAATTTAGTTTGTTTATATTGCAGATAGTGTTTTATTAACTGTCAAATACAAAAATGAACACTATTGCTACCAAAAGATTGTTATCTTTTATTAATATTTGAGAATTTATTTTTAACAATTTAAAGGAAAGAAATATAGGAAATGTTAATATTGGGAACACAAGTCCCACACCCATATTCTCTATTAATGATAAAATGAAAGCACCAACTCTAGGTTTTCAGTTTTTCAACATCTTAGTAATTAAGGTCATTTAAAATTTTCTGGACTAATTTTATTCGGTATACAATGAAGTCACATGTCTTTGAAATGGAAAGAAATTGACATTTTCATTTATAATTTATGAATGCCTTAGAGATGATACTAGCAACCTGATGATTTCTACATTGTTACAAAATAAACCTAAGTTAAAAAAAAAATGACACCAAAACAAAATGGTTCTATGAAAACCTCATTCAGACATATATATCTTGATATTATTTGAAGAAAACTAAAGATATGACATTTGTAAATTTTTGAATCTAAGACTGAATTATATTTGTTTTATATTTACAAGAGATGAAATTAATCCATTTAAGGTGCTATTAAAGTGTCTTACTTAGCTTGCTTTTCCATTCTGTTTTCTTTCCATGTAAGGAAATAAGCACTCAAATCTAAAGGGTCAGAAGTTTAAAATAGTAAACATATGTCACTCAAATCCATGATACTCTAGCGAGATTCAAAGGAAGGAATTTGTCGGAACCCTCTGATTCATCCCATTTCAGCTTTATTCATTAGCTCAGCAATCCAATTTCCTCTTACAATATCTTCATTGATTTCATTTCCTATCATCTCATCACTCATGTGGCTATTTTCACGTAGAGGTCAGGTTATGCTCAGTCTCTTTTGTTAATAGAGATAAAAATAAAACCACATGTCTCACTCTTAGGGATACGAATATAAGTGAGTCAAATGGCAAGCATTCTGCCAGGAGAATTTTTAGGGATAGGATTGATTTTAAGAGTAGATTACAAAATTTCTTTTCTCTAAAAGTGTACACTAATCTTATTTGTTTCTAGTGGTCTGGATATGGTCTGGCAGATTTTTAGATATGTAAGTCTAGAGATATATTTTAATTTGATTTTTTTCATTTTTCTACATTCTTTATTTCAAAGTTATTACCTCATGTGTTTCTGCAGGATCTTTACAAGATAAAATGGACTGAGACATCTGGAGCTCTTAACTATAATGTTAATTTTTTTCCTTTTATTTTTTTAAAACCACATTAACTTTTTATATATATTTATTATTTAAGTCTGGGACAATCTACTTGTCTGTTAGGTTTTAGTCTAGAAGCCACTCTTGCTGCCATTTTCTCTTATCTTTGAATTTCCTTGTGTGGAAATAATGTGGGAAGATTTAGATAGCCTAGTCATTGAGCAAAAAATGTCAAGACTGTTAATAGTAAGAAAGCAGTTCTTTATGGTTTTATCTAAATCTAAACCAGATTTTGAGTAGGAGTAAATCCCTATGACATCAGGCCTATGTGGGGTTTTTATTTTTCTTCAGAAATAAGTGTGTTTTGTTTGTTTCTTTGATTTTGCTTTTAAAACCTCAGCCCTCTGAACTTGTAAACAGATTTCAGGGTTTACAACTGTTTGCTGACTTGAATTAGATCAGATTTTACCCAGCATTCACAATGTTCCATGCCACACATTTTTGTTGTGTTCATTAACTATGTGGGTTCCCCTGTTTTTCTGGTTGTGTCAAAAAGAATGCCTCTAAAAGTATGGATTATACCACGTAGCTGATGACATAAAATCAAATTGACAATTCACAAAGAACAGAAGCAGAAGTGATTTAATAGCTGTATATCTTCATGTCACAATTTTTTTAATGCCACATAACCACATCTCAGCCACGGAAGTATTTCTAATAGCTAACATTTATGGAACGCTTGCTTTGAATTGGGCTTCGTGATAACATTTCTTGGTGAAGAGCATTGTTATCAGCAGCACTTACACACTGCAGAGCTAGCATATGCAAAGCCACATACCTAGTCATTTGCTTCACTGGGATTTGAATCTAAACAGTGTCACCTCAGTGCCCACGTTCCCAGTCCTTGCGCACCACTGTGCCCCAGGCAGGCCATGGCCACCTGTGCTTGGTGCTTCAGCATCCCGCATCCCGCATCCCGCATCCTACATCCCGCATCCCGCATCCCGCATCCCGGAACAGGACGCTGCTCTCCTTCGATGCGCCATGGCTCCCTGGCTCAAGGGCATGGATTAAGCATTTGACTCAATGAACTAACAATATAAATATTCAAACGCGGAACTCTTTGTTTATTACCATTTACCTTTACGTTTCAGATCTTATAGAGCAATATGGAAATTATCAGAAGCCATAGCAGGCAGCACTGAGTAGTAGTATGATATTAAGAACCCTGGACTTAGAAGACCCGAACTCATATTCTGTCTTCTACTTGATATATGAGTGGTTCAGGCTGGTTAGCTGAGCATTGATGAGTCTCGTCTTCCTCATTCAGAATAAGAAGTAATGAAACTTTTCTCTGACTGGATCGTTGTGGAGATTGTGAAGTAATTAACATAAAAGAAAGAGTAAATCAGCTGACATATGGAAGGAAATAAACGTCTGATAGTGTCTTTCTTTTGCTTCTTTCTTACAGAGCAGGTGGTTTAAAAATAGTTAAAATTCTCTGTAAAAAGTATTTAGAAACACAAAGTGTTTAGCAATGGGTTGTCTAATTTTTGGTAATTGTACTTGAAACCAGAATGTTAATTTTTAAAACTTTGTTTATAAGAATTATGGTTGATACATCATTTTAATACTGTTACTGTAAGTATTGAGATGTTAGTCTAGATGATTCATCCTGACCACAAAATTTAATAATTGGAGATAGTTCAATATTTTTCAAATTGTGGAATTGTGGCCCATCAGAAGGTTATGAAATCAATTTTAAAACCATCTTTTTATTTTAATTAAAAAAAGAGAACAGAATAAAGCAGAGTGTATCACTCAGTAAACATAAATATTATTTTTGTGAGACTTTTCATTTAGTTTTATACACACGCTTGCCTATACCTGGTTGTATGTACGTATGTACTGCTTTGTGATATACATGTTACTTCTTACCATGGATTTCAGCATTTTAAAAAGTCACTGTTTTAAGGCCCAATTAACCTCTGAACAGTATGTTTGTTTGCTTGTTTTCATTATGGAGATGAAGCTGTAATGCCATTGGTATTGTTTGTCCTCAAGTCCGGTCTTTTCTCTCCTGTGGTCCCATTGCCACACCAACGTGCCAACATACACTTTACAATTATGACACTGATTTTCGTCCCCGTGCTCACCAGCCACCAATCATGACAAGTAATTTAGAAGAATTTCTTGACATCTCTTGCTTAAGGCTAATGTCTTACTTAGCTGATGCACTCTCTTTGCTACTAGGTACTGTTAGCCATCAAAAGGCTTGGTGAATTAAAAGAGATAAATTGTTCTTTTTCTTATTTGCACTTTGCCTGATAATTCATGCTCATTTTAATGGTTTTTGATGTGTGAAAATGATCTCAAAGAACTGTTTAATAATTGCATAGCCCATTAAGATAACAAGTCATTATGCCATCTTGAGTCCCCGAGAGAGGCAGGTTCAGCAGGGCAGAAGTGTAAGAAAGACCTGCCAGTTAGATTGAAATTTTGCTGGAGCTGTACGCATGTGAACTTTCGTTCAGGCTGAGGCAGCTAAAGGAAAGGAGATAGAATCTCAGTACAGGACCTTGCAGGCCAGGTTGAAATGAGGGCCATCTGCTTCCTCTCACGGATGTCAGGTACTGGAATGAGCAGAGAGGGAAAGCATGGTGCTGAGTTGTGTTTCATTGTGGATTTTTTAGAGCTTGGAGAGAATCATCACTTTTCTGAACCACATGGCAAAGCATAGCCTTCACTGTCTCTGTTTCACTCACTTCTACCTTTAGCAAACTGGTAGAGCAATGTGTAGCTCAAAAAATAATAGAGCCATGAGAGAGAGGGTGTGATATGGTTGCCTTTTTACTTAAAAAAAATTTTTTTTTGGCTGCATTGGGTCTTCGTTGCTCCGCACAGGCTTTCTCTAGTTGCGGCGAGCGGGGGCTACTCTTCGTTGCGGTGCGCAGGCTTCTCATTGTGGTGGCTTCTCTTGCAGAGCATGGGCTCTAGGCATGCAGGCTTTAGTAGTTGTGGTGTGCGGGCTCAGTAGTTGTGGCTCGCAGGCTCTAGAGCTCAGGCTCAGTAGTTGTGGCACACGGGCTTAGTTGCTCCGCGGCATGTGGGATCATCCTGCACCTGGGATTGAACCCATGTCCCCTGCATCGGCAGGCAGATTCTCAACCACTGCCCCACCAGGGACATTCTCAAAAATATTTTAATAGTACAGCCTTACAAATTCTTTGACTTCCAACCCTCTTGGTCTACCCTCCACCCCCATGCAAAACTGAGCTGACAGTACTTAAATATAAAACTGAAAACGAGCGGCAGGGAAATATTTTGCATGTAAATATATGGTTAAAGAATCTTTGTGATTTCTTTTAATCCCTTGATACTTATTTTATGCATAGGCTTAAGAGCTATTGGAAGGAAAGATTTAATATTTTATTTTCCAAGTTAAAGAGTTATATTTTGCTGCCATTAAAATACCCTAGGCTTTGCTTTATTGGATCATTAATTAGCACTTTGAATGGTCGAAGGGACTTATTCAGTTCACATGTATCTTGCAATACACAAGAGGCGTACATTAATGAAAGACTAAAACATGCCCAAGAGTCCCTTATTGTTATATTAAAACATTTATAAATGGGACTTTAAAGTGCTGCTAAAGTTAAAATGAAATGCTATATTGATTCTCAGGCCAGATGTTCTTTAGAAAATGCAGAGTGTGTATTATTCCCACTCCAGATTATAATTTCACATCTGACCTGGACACACTCAAAGATAAGTCTCTAAAGACCAGATGCAAGCATGTAGGGCAATTAAAGTAAGGATCCCTAGGATGACTTTTGTACACAAGGTGGCAGAGGTTTCCAGGAATATTCCTTTTGTATCAAGTACTGTAGTTTTGTTCAGCTTTGCAACTGAAGACAAAAATTCATTAAAATGTTGTTCCTCAAAAGTGGACTAAGGGCTGTTGCCTCAGGAAACCCCCTCAAGTGTCTCCTTTTGACATGAGTTGGCACAGTGGCAAAGTCGACCGGCCATGGCGAGGCTAGCCTGTGGCCGGGGTGATCTGAGGGAGCGTGAGAGGGACTTTGAATATCAAGTCATCAGGGTCTGGCTGTGTAAAGGTCCAAAATATTGAGTGTGATAATTGCAAAATTGAAACTGAGCGGGGGACCAGCATCTTACAGTCTGTTCAGAGTCGAAAATTACATATTCAAACCAAAGGAGGTAAAGTGGGAACAGTTTATGGAAATATAGATATTCATGCATCAGCAAAGAGTGCAATTGAAGGATGAGTTTCAAAACTCAACTTTCTTCAGTGTTTTCCACAAGATGGCGCAGTTAGACAGCGTTACTGTTCTCCAAAAGCTTTTATTAGCCCTAGGAATTTTGATTGTTATAAGACAGTTTGCATTTTTTCAATCAACTTTTGTTGCTTTCTGTGATTTAGCATAGTATTAAGCATAAAGGTATAATTTTGCCAGAACTTCTGCTGCCAGTGTCCTTGTCCCCACGGTGAGCCACAGCCACCCCCTGCCTCTGCAGGAGACCTTCCGACACTAGCAGCCATGGGGCTGACAGGGTCTTGGTGCTCTGGCCTGGTGTCAGGCCTGAGCCTCTGAGGTGGGAGAGCCGAGTTCAGGACACTAGACCACTAGAGACCTCCCGGCCCCACGTAATATCAGTCGGTGAGAGCTCTCCCAGAGATCTCCATCTCAATGCTAAGACCCAGCTCCACTCAACAGCCAGCAAGCTCCAGTGCCAGATGCCCCATGCCAAACAACTAGCAAGACGGGAACACAACCCCACCCATTAGCAGAGAGGCTGCCTAAAATCATAATAAGTCCACAGACACCTCAAAACACACCACCAGATGCAGCACTGCCCACCAGAAAGACAAGATCCAGCCCCACCCACCAGAACACAGGCACCAGTCCCCTCCACCAGGAAGCCTACACAAGCCACTAAACAAGCCTTACCCACTGGGGGAAGACACCAAAAACAACAGGAACTACGAACCTGCAGCCTGCAAAAAGGAGACCGCAAACGCAGTAAGTTAAGCAAAATGAGAAGACAGAGAAACACATAGCAGATGAAGGAGCAAGGTGAAAACCCACCAGACCTAACAAATGAAGAGGAAATAGGCAGTCTACCTGAAAAACAATTCAGAGTAACGATAGTAAAGATGATCCAAAATCTTGGAAATAGAATGGAGAAAATACAAGAAACACTTAAAAAGGACCTAGAAGAACTAAAGAGCAAACAAACAAGGATGAACAATGCAATAAATGAAATTAAAAATTCTCTAGGATTCAAGCAGAATAACTGAGGCAGAAGAACAGGTATGTGACCTGGAACACAAAATAGTGGAAATAACTACTGCAGAGCATAATAAAGAAAAAAGAATGAAAAGAATTGAGGACAGTCTCAGAGACCTCTGGGAAAACATTAAACGCACCAACATTTGAATTATAGGGGTTCCAGAAGAAGAAGAGAAAAAACAAAGGAACTGAGAAAATATTTGAAGAGGTTATAGTTGAAAACTTCCCTAACATGGGAAAGGAAATGGTCAGTGAGGTCTCATACAGAGAGTCTCATACAGGATAAATACAAGGAGAACCATGCCAAGACACATATTAATCAAACTATCAAAAATTAAATACAAGAAAAAATAATAAAAGCATCAAGAGAAAAGCAACAAATACCATACAAGGATATCCCCATAAGGTTAACAGCTGATCTTTCAGCAGAAACTCTGCAAGCCAGAAGGGAGTGGCAGAACATATTTAAAGTGATGAAAGGGAAAAACCTACAATGAAGATTACTGTACCCAGCAAGGATCTCATTCGGATTCGACGGAGAAATTAAAACATTTACAGACAAGCAAAAGTTAAGAGAATTCAGCACCACCAAACCAGCTTTACAACAAATGCTAAAGGAACTTTCCAAGGCAGGAAACATAAAAGAAGAAGAAGACCAACAAAAACAAACCCAAAACAGTTAAGAAAATGGTAATAGGAACATACATATCTATAATTACCTTAAATGTACATGGATTAAGTCCTCCAACCAAAAGACATAGACTGGCTGAATGGATACAAAAACAAGACCCATATATATGCTGTCTACAAGAGACCCACTTCAAACCTAGGGACACATACAGACTGAAAGTGAGGGGGTGGAAAAAGATATCCCATGCAAATGGAAATCAAAAGAAAGCTGGAGTAGCAATTCTCATAACAGAGAAAATAGACTTTAAAACAAAGACTATTACAAGAGACAAAGAAGGACACTACATATTGATCAAGGGATCAATCCAAGAAGAAGATACAACAATTGTGAATATTTATGTACCCAACATAGGAGCACCTCAATATATAAGGAAAATGCTAACAGCCATAAAAGGGGAAATTGACAGTAACACAATCATAGTAGGGGACTTTATCACCCCACTTTCACCAATGGACAGATCATCTAAAATGAAAATAAATAAGGAAACACAAGCTTTGAATGATATATTAAACATGATGGACTTAACTGATATATATAGGACAGTCCATCCAAAAACAGCAGAATACACTTTCCTCTCAAGTGCTCATGGAACATTCTCCAGTATCCATAATGTCTTGGGTGACAAATCAAGCCTTGGTAAATTTAAGAAAATTGAAATTGTATCAAGTATCTTTTCTGACCACAACGCCATGAGACTAGATACCAATTACAGGAAAAAATCTGTAAAACATACAAACACGTGGAGGCTAAACAATACACTACTTAATAAACAAGAGATCACAGAAGAAATCAAAGAGGAAATCAAAAAATGCCTAGAAACAAATGTGAAAACCTGACAACCCAAAACCTATGGGATGCAGCAAAAGCAATTATAAGAGGGAACTTTATAGCAATAAAATCCTACCTCAAGAAACAAGAAACATCTCAAATAAACAAGCTAATCTTATACCTAAAGAAATTAGAGAAAGAAGAACAAAAAAACCCATAGTTAGCAGAAGGAAAGAAATCACAAAGATCAGATCAGAAATAAATGAAAAAGATATGAAGGAAACAGTAGCAAAGATCAATAAAACTAAAAGCTAGTTCTTTGAGAAGATAAACCAAATTGATAAACCATTAGCCAGGCTTATCAAGAAAAAAAGGGAGAAGACTCAAATCAACAGAATTAGAAATGAAAAAGGACAAGTAACAACTGACACTGCAGAAATACAAAGGATCATGAGGGATTACTACAAGCACCTATATGGCAATAAAATGGACAACCTGGAAGAAAAGGACAAATTCTTAGAAAAGCACAACCTTCTGAGACTAAGTCAAGAAGAACTAGAAAATATAAACAGACCAATCACAAGCACTGAAATTGAAACTGTGATTAAAAATCTTCTAAGAAACAAAAGTCCAGGACCAGATGGTTTCACAGGTGAATTCTATCAAACATTTAGAGAAGGGCTAACACCTATCCTTCTCAAACTCTGCCAAAATACAGCAGAGGGAGGAACACTCCCAAACTCATTCTATGAGGCCACCATCACCCTGATACCAAAACCAGACAAAGATGCCACAAAGAAAGAAAACTACAGGCCCATATCACTGATGAACATAGATGCAAAAATCCTCAACAAAATACTAGCAAACAGAATCCAACAGCACATTAAAAGGATCATACACCATGATCAAGTGGGGTTTATTCCAGGAATGCAAGGATTCTTCAATATATACAAATCAATCAATGTGGTATACCATATTAACAAATTGAAGGAGAAAAGCCATATGATCATCTCAATAGATTCAGAGAAAGCTTTCGACAAAATTCAACACCATTTATGATAAAAACTCTCCAGAAAGTAGGCATAGAGGGAACTTACATCATCATAATGAAGGCAATATATGACAAACCCACAGCCAACATCATCCTCAATGGTGAAAAACTGAAACCATTTCCTCTAGGATCAGGAACAAGACAAGGTTGCTCACTCTCACCACTATTACTCAACATAGTTTTGCAAGTTTTAGCCCCAGCAATCAGAGAAGAAAGAAATAAAAGGAATACAAATTGGAAATGAAGAAGTAAAGCTGTCACTGTTTTCAGATGACATGATACTATACATAGAGAATCCTAAAGATGCCACCAGAAAACTGCTAGAGCTAATCAATGAATTTGGTAAAGTTGCAGGATACAAAATTCATGCACAGAAATCTCTTGCCTTCCTATACACTAACGATGAAAGATCAGAAAGACAAATCAAGGAAGCAATCCCATTCACCATTGCAACAAAAAGAATAAAATACCTAGGAATAAACCTACTTAAGGACACAAAAGACCTGTATGCAGAAAACTATAAGACACTGATGAAAGAAGTTGAAGATGATACAAACAGATGGAGAGATATACCATGTTCTTGGATTGGAAGAATCAACATTTTGAAAATGACTATACTACCCAAAGCAATATACAGATTGAATTCAATCCCTATCAAACTACCATTGACATTTTTCACAGAACTAGAACAAAAAATTTCACAATTTGTATGGAAACACAACAGACCGTGAATAGCCAAAGCCATCTTGAGAAAGAAAAACAGAGCTGGAGGAATCAGGCTCCTGGACTTCAGACTATACTACAAAGCTACAGTAATCAAGACAATAAAGTATTGTCACCAAAACAGAAATATAGATCAATGGAACAGGATAGAAAGCCCAGAGATAAACCCACGTGCGTATGGTCACCTTATCTTTGATAAAGGAGGCAAGAATATACAATGGAGAAAAGACAGCCTCTTCAATAAGTGGTGCTTGGAAAACTGCACGGCTACATGTAAAAGAATGAAATTAGAACACTTCCTAACACAGTGTACAAAAATAAACTCAAAATGTATTAAAGACCTAAATGTAAGGCCAGATACTATAAAATTCTCAGAGGAAAACATAAGGGGAACACTCTTTGACATAAATCACAGCGAGATCCTTTTTGATCCACCTCCTAGAGAAATGGAAATAAAAACAAAAATAAACAAATGGGACCTAATGAAACTTAAAAGCTTTTGCACAGCAAAGGAAACCATAAACAAGACGAAAAGACAACCCTCAGAATGAGAGAAACTATTTGCAAACGAAGCAACTGGCAAAGAATTAGTCTCCAAAAACACAAGCAGGTCATGCAGCTCAATATCGAAAAAACAAAGAACCCAATCCAGTAATGGGCAGAAGATCTAAATAGACATTTCTCCAAAGAAGATATACAGATTGCCAACAAACATATGAAAGTATGCTCAACTTCACTAATCATTAGAGAAATGCAAATCAAAACTGCAGTGGGGTATCACCTCACACCAGTCAGAATGGCTATCATCAAAACATCTACAAACAGTAAATGCTGGCGAGGGTGTGGAGAAAAGGGAACCCTCTTGCACTGTTGGTGGGAATGTAAATTGATACAGCCACTGTGGAGAACAGTATGGAGCTTCCTTAAAAAACTAAAAATAGAGCTACCATATGACCCAGCAATCCCGATACTTGGCATATACCCTGAGAAAACCATAATTCAAAAAGAGTCATGTACCACAACGTTCATTGCAGCATTATTTACAATAGCCAGGACATGGAAGAAACCTAAGTGTCCATTGACAGATGAATGGATAAAGAAGATGTGGCACATATGTACAATGGAATATTACTCAGCCATAAAAAGAAATGAAATTGAGTTATTTGTAGTGTGGTGGATGGACCTAGCGTCTGTCATACAGAGTGAAGTAAGTCAGAAAGAGAAAAATAAATACCGTATGCTAACACATATATATATGGAATCTAAAAAAAAGAAAAAAAATGGTTCTGGTGATCCTAGGGGCAGGACAGGAATAAAGATGCAGATGTAGAGAATGGACTTGAGGACATGGGTAGGGGGAAGGTGAAACTGGGACGAAGTGAGAGAGTGGCATGGACATATATACACTACCAAATGTAAAATAGATAGCTAATGGGAAGCAGCCGCATAGCACAGGGAGATCAGCTCGGTGCTTTGTGACCACCTAGTGGGGTGGGATAGGGAGTGTAGGAGGGAGACTCAAGAGGGAGGGGATATATGTTTACATATAGCTGATTCACTTTGTTATACAGCAAAAAGTAACACAACATTGTAAAGCAATTATACTCCAATGAAGATGTTAAAAAAAAAGTGGACTAAGTTTTTCCTTTTTATTAATATATGAAGAAGTATTTAGTGAAGTTTTTAACTGCATGTTTTGTTTTGTTCGAATCATCGGCAAATGTAATGCATTTTGGTTTTAGTGAAGTTTTTTCCAAACAATAGGAGAAATAGGGTTCTGCTGTTCCTAATTTTTAATTTAATTTAATTTCACTTTGTTTAATTTCATTTTATTTTAAATTTTATTTTAAAACAACCAAGAATTCATTCCTCATCCTGAAATAGCGTTATTCAAATAAGTGCATGACAGGGGAGAATGCCTCACATTCTTGCAACACCTGCTTATTTTTAAAAGACCTTTCATATTAATTGATTTGTGGGATCCTTACAATAACCCTGTGAGGTATTATCCCATTTTTACAGAACAGGAAATAAAGTTCAGACAAAGTGAATTACTTCTCCAATATTAAGTAGTAAATTATAGAAGTAGACCAAAATGGTGTTGCCTTTCTTTTTTTTTTTTTAATGCCTGGTTTCCACGTGAGCACAAGAAAATTCAATAGAAAATTTAACTATAAATGAACTAGGCACTGTATGTATATTAATTAGTGGGAAGGGGAATGGAAATGTAATAGGTTATTTTGTTTTTGTTTTAAGTTGGTGTATATGTACGATTTAGTAGGAAAAGGAAAGAAAGAAACCAAAAAAATGAACTGACTTATCTAAAAATATTATCAGCATTATCCCCAAATTACCATAATTTTATATTACATCAAGATTTGTATTTGCACCATTTGGTGGAAGTATTTATAATAGGGTTTCAATGCATTTTTTTCAAGTGTTCAAAGAGCAGTGTACTCTTTGTTAATAAGTCAATGCTTCTGCAAGCCTGCTTCACAGACCAATATCAAATTTACCTAGCATTTATTAAGAATACACATTTCTAGGTCCTCCTCTAAACCTAATTAATCGTAGTCATTGTAAATTGACACAGTTATCTTCATTTTCAAAGAACATCCAAGATTTGGCCACTAAGTTTTGAGAAACAATAGGTTTTACTTTTTTGACATAAATACAAATAGACATTATCTGAACAGGGTTATGATCACTGTAAATATCCTTTTCAAATACAATAAATTTTTATTCCATGTAAAAAGAGGAGACTACATAATAAATTAATAAGTAATGTAGACTTGTAAATAAAAGAAATGGACACACATACACACACGCACACACATGCATAGAGAAGGCACATTACAGTGGAAAGATTTCTTTTCTAGGTAAATGACTGTAAATGCCTTCAATCAAATATTAGTTAATGAGGCAACATTATACTTTGGAAAATAATTTGAGAAGTACTAACAATTTTGTTTCTGCTTTTATTTTTTATCTCTGACTCCTACGTGGTCTAAGAACTAGCCATTTTATTTCCCTGATTTGCTTTAGTGTAAATTTGGCAGATTTAATTACTGGTGATAGTAGTAGTATTTTTGAGGGTTGATGGTCTGCTATGCATTTTTGTGAATAATTATAAAACCCCACATGTCAAATGAATTGATCAGCTAAACAGTACAGGCATGAGTGTAAAGGGAATTAATCAAGTGGAAGACCAATCATACAGAGAAATATTTTCCACTATTTGTTTTGAAAGACAGATGAGTAACAAGGAAGGAAAACTTTCTAATAATTTTGAAGACAGTATATTTTAAAAAAATATTACATACATTTTCATCTGTTTTTAACCGTAAGAATTCTTAAAGCAATGAATAGGCCAGTGCACAGTGAATTCCTTGGGGGCAATTGTATGGTTCGTTGTTTTTTGACAGTATTTGGCAACTAAATGTTCTTGCATAGGTACCTTGTGGGACTAGCGTAGTATGGAACAAAGTTTAGAAAATCTGAATTTTAGGTACATAGCACCAGTGAACCATGTGTATTCTTTTTAGCCTACATAAGATAGCTCTTTCTAGGGAAAGAAAATGAATTGTGGATAATTTGAATATAACGTATTTTAAAAGTTTTAAAACCACTTTCTATCCTCCTTTCTTCCAGGAGCATAGCTATCCCTTTCACTGTAGGAATGAATTCTGCTTTTTCATGATGTCAAACACGATGTAACAGCCTAAGAGCAGCGGTCCCCAACCTTTTTTGCACCAGGGACCTGTTTCGTGGAAGACGGTTTTTCCACGGATGTGGGGCGGGGGTTGTTTCAGCTGGTAACCCCAGCAATGGGGAGCGGACCCTTACCGGTTCACGGCCCGGGGTTGGGGACCCCTGCCTAAGAGGACCTAAATACAGTGCGAAAGAAACAAGCTTGCACCAGTTCATTGGGTATTGATTATAGCTCTGCCGGCCTTGATTTTGTGCCTTCCTATCTTTCTCATTCTTATGAATTCTGATACATCCCATCTATTAAGGACTGAGCTCTCTGTTTGCCTTTGAACTGACACTGATCACATGGACTCTGATTAGTTCTCCTACGGTTTCCTGACTGCTCTCTCATTTGCCTGTTTGAAATCTCATGACTCCATCTCCATGACAGCTCTTCACTGAGCATCTACCCATGATTCAAAGACAGAGATGGCAAGATGGGACGTCTAGATCTGCAAACTCATACTACAAAAGAGAAAACTGAAAATATTTATTATGCATGCCTATTATTTTCTATCAACTCCTGCCCACGAAACCTTGTACTGTAATGAGGATTTCTTGAAGCCTCTCTGATTCTTACTGGGTCCTTGGACCTAAGTTAGTTCTCCAGAGTGATGCCTTCATGCTTCATGGAAATATTCGTGGAAATAGGACAAAGCTAAAAATTCCATGCAACAATAAACCACTTCAGAGCCAGTGCTAGCATTGTTTTATATCTCTGTATTCCAGTACTTAGCTGCCCAGGTTTTAACTAACACAAAGAAGGCCCTTGGTAACTTCATCTTAGAGGTGATTAGAAAATATAGATAAACGAGTTGAAAGTTATGGCTAAAGTAAATTTTATAATCATGGTAGTTGTCAGCAATGCAAACTGTAAACCCCAAGGACATGGTCTAAGATTTAAAATTTTAATGTTGTAAAAAGGGCAGCTTTACTATATCTCTAAGGAACATGATTAACTCTCATCCATTTCTGTACCTGTTTAATGTGCTTTGGCATTATATTTGTGTGTCGCCAGATATTTTAAACTTAGAGTAATTAGCTGAGAGTTTTGCACCTTTAATCTGGTGCTTTACTGTCAGTATTCAATAGTTACTTTAGCCACTACTGAAATATTTTAAATCCACTGGGGTTTAATCACAGTAATTGTCCTGTCTGCAGTTTCCAATGACAGAGAGTGACCTTATGACTGACAGCTGGTGATGAATAAAGTTTCTCCTGACACTAAGTTTGCCTAACAAATAAGTGAGAGTCCTTTCCTTTGTCTTTGCCTTGCTTCACCAGTGTCAAAACTGTAAGTAACCTGTCTGCTGGCTGACATTTGACTTGGTAAAACTATGATCGTCTTGTTGGTTGTGGCTCTGTTAGAGAAAATATTTGTAGTCAAGCAGAATGTCAGATCAGATGAATTCCTCAGCTATTCGGCTCACTTTTGCTCATGGAATTAACTGGAAGTTTAGTATTCTTTTTTGATTTCCTCAGAATATAATATAATAATCGAGCTTGTTTCCCCACACATACAATTCCCATCTTCTGCTTTTTTTTTTTAGTAAAGAGAAACTTTTAGCAGAGTGTACATGTCCCAAAGACATAGTGAAACATAGGTTAAATTTTTATACTGAATATATATCTCATATATATGAAAAAGTATACATATATGACAAAAATAAAAAGGAAACTAACTTTTATAATATCAATCTGGTTTCTGTTATGAAGCAGGAATTAAGAAATAATTCATTTGTTTTGGGGGTATATCTACCTATGAGCCTTTAGGGAAGGTTACAGTGTGAAATCCAAGACTCAGGGATGCACATTTTTCTCAGGGAACTATGTGCAATTAAAAAATAGCACTTTGGGCTTCCCTGGTGGCGCAGTGGTTGAGAGTCCGCCTGCCGAGGCAGGGGACACGGGTTCGTGCCCCGGTCCGGGAAGATCCCACATGCCGCGGAGCGGCTGGACCCGGGAGCCATGCCGCTGAGCCTGCACGTCCGGAGCCTGTGCTCCGCAATGGGAGAGGCCGCAGCGGTGAGAGGCCCGTGTACTGCAAAAAAAAAAAAAAAAAAAAAGCACTTTATTTAATGGGTGGTGGTGTATGGTGTATAGTTGTCCTAAATTGTTACATTACAAGTGAAAAAGTCATATTTTATTCCACAGTGAAACTAGCAGAAATTTGGAGGTAATTCATAAAACAATAAAAATTTATTTTCATGGAAGTAATTAGTGTAATAACAGAGTACTAAACCTGGGGCTGTGAGTTTATCACATAGGATGACTAAGTCCTGTGACCTCATTGTACTCGTCTTTTGGTAGGACAGCAAATGACAATTATGGACTGTTTATTATGTTCTAGAATTTCTATTAGATATTTAATATAATTAATGCTTTCCTACACATCAAAGAGACATTTATTATTTCCCTTATTTTGCAGATGAGGGAGCAAAGTTTAGAGATTAAGTCATTTAACTAGTATTATAGAGTCAGTGAATGGTTGAGCTTAGATTTAAACCCAAATCTGACTACAAAACCAGTGTTATTGCTACAAACTCTACAATTGTATCATTACAGCCATCATTCAGTTGCTATCTACTTTATAATCACCACTAACCTAATACCATAAACATAAAGCAACTTTAAAGTATTTTTGAGAGATTACTTCTTTTAAAAACTGTGATAATAGGTCATTTATTTGTCTGGTGCAAATTGCCTTGAATAAAATGCTCCTATGGGCAAAACAGAATCATTATCACTATCCACTAAAATAAGGACTGTGTTAAATAAGTCTACTCCAAATGGGAAGCCCCAAAATGTTGGTCTCTGCGTCCGAATCTGTATATAAAAAATTGTGGCACATCGCTAACATCTTCTTTCTTCAGTGACGCTGCTGCATCACAGCCAGCGTCGAAGTACACACAGCCACTTTCGCTCTCAGGACATTTTCTCAGTGTAGCCACAGTGTGGAGCTGCCGTGTAATGGGACGGAGTCAAGGCTCCCAGACGGTTTGCTGAGTCTAGTGAAACAGAACAGAGCAGACAGTGAATAAAGCAGAAGCGCAGCACCTGAAAGCTGGCTTTATGGGCTGAATAACAAAGATCTGTACTTTCAGTGAAGAAAACATTTGTGAATGTGCTACGTGAGAGGAAACGAACTAGCATAGACTCCGACTGATGCTTGAAGTCCAGGTGGTCAGTATAAAAATGTCATTGCTTTGGAGTCTATTAAATCTTCCTGTCCTGTCTCTTACTGTGAAATCATGCCCCACTATATTCATGTGCCACTGTCTTCTTAACATATGCATTTTTGTTGCTTTGAAACTACAGAATAAAGGAACACTGCTAAGAAGATGAAAAAAATAAGAAAACCCAAAATATTGTTACTAATAAAAAATATTTATGAAGCGCTGGAACACTAGCTCATTTATACCCTACAACAAACTTGTGAAGTGGTCTGAACATGTATTATCATTACTTATGTTTTCCAAGTGGGGAAACAGAGACCCAGAATCAACATTAAGGTTCAATTTTTCCTCTTCTAATTCTTGCATTTCTTCCATTTTTGTTTGGTATATTGTCCAATATTCCACAATTTGCTGTGTTGTTTGAGTTCCTCTTCTGTACTTATTTACTGCCCCCTTTCAGCATTCCTAGCCTACTCACCAGCAGAGACAGGATAAGTTTCTTGATTCTGTTAGTTCTGTATCACCAATCACTTAACTGTTAGAATAATGTAAACTTCGAAAGCAGAAATGGAGACAGGGGTTGAAAAATCAGACAACTCTTGCTTTTATTCCTCCTGTCCCAGTTTCCAAGAGTTGTTGGTAAAAAATGTTTGACCTCTTTGGATTGCTGTCAAGAAATATAGCTTAAATGAAGTCTGTACTCCTTGTTTTCCACACGTTTTACTTGTTAAAAAGATACTTTGTGCAGTTTAAGACCACAATGTTATATAGCTACTCCATTTCTGTGATTCGAAGCAGAAATTCCAAAGTGAGGCATTTCAATCTATGGATACGTACGTTGGTTCTTTAAACCTGAAAATATTCTGATACTTACCACCTCTTGTAGTTTGTGCAGGTCTGTTCTGATTCTCTTGCAGTTACCTGATGAATATTGAGAGGAGCTTTTTGACATAAATAAAACACGGTTTATGTGTACATGTTTATTTTTATAATTTTTATTTTTGGGGGGTCCACGAAGCCTTCTTTTTTCTTTTTCGTCCTTTTTTGGATTACTTTGATGCACCTGTTATGATCCTGCTGAAAGCTCTCTTGCTTCTCGGGAGCTATGAGAAGAGCTTTGTACCTTTGAAATTTTCATTAGCTTTTGACGGGCTGCCAAGATTTCGGCTGCTGTGGTGTGGTACAGAGGCGGCCATGCATCGGGCTGCCAAGTCTCAAACTCTTGTTTAACATGACAGCGAGGGCCTCCAGACTTCACTAAAGTAAAAAGCTTTTGCAGAACAGAATTATATTCTTTGGTAGGTGGTTGGTACAAAGATGGGGTTAGTCCTGGGCGATCCAGGAGCAAGTAGGGTCAATATCAGAAGCGTTCTCAGGTCAGGGAAGGGAGGGTGGCGAGAAAGGGGCAGATGAGGTTTGCCAAGTCTTGGATATAAAGGGGGATATTTAGAAAGGTGCCAAGCACTGATCCTATTCAATTTTCTTCCAGTATCTCCTCTTTGTGTGAAAGCAAGATGCTTTGGATTAGAAATAACCTACTTAATTTAGGAAACCAGATTAATTTAAAAACAAATAGTGCATTTTTCTTTTTGAGACTTAGCTAATTCAGCACTTAAAATACCTCCTCCCCCTAAGAGTTAAATCCTATCAATGTGTACACTGGTTTTGACGATCAGTATTTAGGCTAAGGTTTTTAAATGATCTTAACTGAAAGATTTAACATTGATTTCAGGGATACCTATATGTACTCTTGAAATTCTATCATATACACATCTATATTTATATCTATTTCTCGTTATGGCTCTGTATACATAGATCCATATCTATCTACTAATCTTCCACTTACAGACTTTATAAATTCAGTTTTAACAGAGTATGTGGGACAAGGAGCCTGACACCACCGTAATATTCAGTATTTTTACAAAAATAATACTGAAATTTGTTCTCAAGTTTTTGTTGCAAAGCAATAGTTTTTAACTGCTTGTATGCTATTGTCACTTTAATTGTTGACCAAATGCTATTATATATGAGGATGGTAAACACCTGGGATCTACCTTTTCTACGGCAGGCATTGGAAGATTTCAAAAACATCGTAGACATGACTTGCATTCTAATGGTCTTCAATGCTGATTTTAAAAGACCAGCAGAAATGGGCGTGCGATAGAATAACTAGAAAGGCTACCACCTTCGTTCAAGAGCGAGACCACGGCAGCCCAGAGCGTGCATTGCTCTTGGTGGATCAGTGAGGGAAAGGAAAAGCAACGTGACTCTGTTTATTCTCCTATGTTCCTTTCTTTCCTTGAATCCTTCTAATACTTGCTTTGTTACAGTATCATTTTCCCAAAAAATGATACAGGAGGGCTCACAGGCCATGTGCTGGTCCCACAGGCACCTGAGTCATGGGACCCACGGCAATGAAAATCTGCACGTGGTGATTCCTACGTGGGCAGGACGTGATGTGCCTTCCAGCTGTCGCCACCACCACGCGACTCTGGCTCTAGCAGTGCCTCCGCCTAGACTTCTGGTTTTCTACTCAGGTTCCACCGAAATAGGAAAGATTTTTTTCACAAGGTAGAGATGTTTTCTTTTCCTAAAGTAAAGAAAAATTCAAATGAGATGCCCCCTTTCTCCTCCCGCTTCTTCTTTCTCTTTCTCTACTTCTTCCTCCTTCTCTTATCCCACCTCTCCCTCCCACTTCCTCTGCTGCAGCCAGCACATCATGAAATCCTTGTTGAGTCCTTACTTGATTATATCAGGATAGCAAAAGAGTATAACTCACTGCCCCATTCCTCCGGAAGCTCACCTAGCTAAACAGGGTTACACAGTGTAAGTGCTCTGGACCTCAGGATGATCAGAGAGAGAGACCAATAAGGGCTGAATTAGCCAGAAAGGGCTTCCTTTAATAGATATTTGATGACTTACTGTGTGTAATTTATTTGTGTTTGACCGTACTGCCTCCTACACGTACCCTTCTGCTACTGTAAGTTCTCTGTGGGCAAGGACTCTGTCTAGTGCAAACTTGTATGTCCTCTGCCTTTGACACAAGGCGGGCATTGGGAAGTATCTGTTGAATGGATGCAGACATATGCAAGGAAAGCCTCAATGAATGGCGTTGGGAGAATTGTAGGAGATGCTGTTTCCTTTCAAGATGCTTCTTTCTTCCCATGATAGGGAAGCTATGACTAGACCAATAGTGTGAGTTAGAGGAGTGTGACAAGTATGATGAATTTAGTTTCAGAGAGAGAAAAGATGCTGTCAGTTGGGGTTACTCATTGCATGCTCCTATTCTGTCTAGTTGAAGAAGGGGTGAATTCACCCTGCATTGAAATCAAGGGGAAGGTAATTAACTGCTTAGTCATTTATATGCCATCATCCCTGGAACCAGCTGTTTCCGGGATCATATTTTATTACAATTTTTATTTATAGTATATCTTTGCAAGGAAAACATCCGGTGCAACAGAGCCCAGCAATTGGTGTGTAATAATGCGTATTTTAAAGCTACACAGAAGACACTTTCTGTGAGTTACCGTAGAAAAGCCGGGGCACCAGACCCTTTTAGCCCTTTTTAAAACTGTGGAGGATTTCCCCTGAGGTTTATGGTTGTGGTAGAATGCAAAGAGGATTAGCCTTGCGGTTAAATCTCATGGATCTGAATCCTTATGCTACTGCACATTATAGCAGTGTGGCCTGAGGAAATTAATTTGGACGTGGCCCAGTTAACACTTGCCACACAAGGGGAGGACATATGAGAATTAGAGAAAAGATGTCAAGTAAGTGTACTCAGCGCATATCATTTTTTCCTCCTATGTCTCCAGTATAAAGGTCTTTTTGTTGTTGTCTGAAAAATCTACTCACACAATTTAGGAATTAATTCAGCTCATATTATTCTACCTGTGCTAATTTTGAATTTTAGCTTGATTTTAAGCATTTTGCGGGAAGGCCCATATCATATACCTATTCCATTTTATTTGGTAATTTACCTCAAAAGATTACAATTTAATACCATCTCTAGATATATTGTTCTGTCTTTAGGCATAAAGGTCGAACTCCTTCGGATTATAAATGCATGGATTTTGAATTACATTTTCATGGCACATAAATGAAATGAGTTGTTTTTATAATATACTAAAAAGAACAAAGAGTCTTATAATAGTCTAAAAAGAACAAATGTTACAAAATGTAAAGAACCAGGGTTAGAACTGCAGCTTTTGGAATCCTTCATTTCAGCCTTTATTTTGAATCTTTTCAGAGGCACTTGTGGAAATACACAGTCATGTCTGTAGATGGCATCATTGCACCAGATGGAATAACACCGCAAATAAGTACGCGCGTTCTTTCCCAGAGCAGTCAACCTGTTTAGTGTCAAGCGCGTGCTTAAGAATCCACAATACCAGTTTTTGGAACTGGAAAATGATGTGTGGGAAGATTTTTTTTTTTTGATAAAAAAAAGTGAAAAATAAAATACACCCTGATGGGTTCTATAGTAATTGCATCAATTTTTTAAAAACTATTTTAGAGGAGAAAAGAGAAATTGATATAGGGCCACATGGAAGGCTTTACTTTTATTTTCTGGAAACATTTAATTAAACTATAGAGGACCACAAGTAATTGGACTTACAGTAATCAATGTCAGTTCTAAGCCACACAAAATAAAATTCTGCAGTCTTCCCTATTTCTTCTATTTCCTATACTTTATGTGCTAAAGGACTTCTTATGCATCTATATTTTTTTCATTTTCTTTTGATTAGTTTTCTTTCTGGATTATGTCAGCAGTTCACTTATTTTTTTACAGATACATGACTAGATTTATATGTTGATAATCTTGGCCAGAATAGTAATATTTCATTTTTTACACATACTTTTGTGGCTTATGAATCATTAAGAGAAATTTCACCTCCAAGGGTGTTTGAATAACTGAATTATTGGGGTGTATTATTGGAATAAGTTGTACAGTCTTGTGGTAGAAATTAGTATCTGGGGAGCCCTGTTACCAAACACAATTAATATATGACATGGGGAAGTTGTTTATTTTTTATTCTAAATTGCAGTTGATGGAGCGAAATTTGAAGACAAGGCACATGTTGTTTTTCCTGAGATCTGTAACTTTTTTATTTGTTCATTGTTGTGTCCTGGAACGTCCAGTGGCCTGTGTAGCACAACTTCTGGGCCATATTCATTTTCAACAAATCACAATGGGACAAATACTGCATCAGACTTCATTGACACAAATAGCTACTACACTCAACTTTACGTCTTTCTATTTATGAATAATGATATTTATATATTATGGATGTTGTTAATATTATCCTAATAAGTTTTACATAAATGAAATCACAGCTACAATTATGTAAATGTAAATTATTTATATTTATCATTAAACATGACACACAGCATGAAACGTGCAATTTAATGAGTGCGTATAAAGTAAACTTCATGTAAACACAATCAAATCAGAAGGTAGAATTTTGCCAGTATTGTAGAAACATCCCTTCCAGGAAACATGGGCCTCTTGCCAGATTACAAACCCCCTGTATTTTCCCAGATGTATCTAATATTCCTGACTTTACTGAGAATCATTCGCGTGCATTTTAAAATAAATATTATATTTTCATCTATCTGTGTATCCTTAAATAACAAAGTTTTGCCTGTTTTTGAACAGTATACTGTGTGTATTTTTGTGTGTGTATTTTTGGGTGTCTGACATCTGATGCTCAAAATTATGTTTGTAAGTTCCATCTATTTAATATATGTGGCTGTGGTTTATTTACTTTAATTGCTGAATATTTTATGACTGTAACACAATTTATGCGATCTGTTCTGCTGATGGACATTTGGGTGTTTCCAGGTCGGGGCTATTAAGAAAAATGCTGCCAAGAGCTGTCTTATATATACATACATACACACACACACACACACACACACACACACACACACACACTGTTGCACACATATATGTTTCTGTACAGTATATACTGAGGAGTGAAATTGCTGGATTTTCATACACTCAGATTTACCAGGTAATGCCACTTAGCATTTCAGTGTGGTTGTACCAGTTCATACCCCCACCCCCATGCAATGAGACTTCCTGTTGTCCACATCCTCACTAGCATATGTATTGTCAGACTTTAAAATTTTTGCTCAGTCAGTGAGTTTGTAGTGGAATCTTACTTGCTTTAATTTACATTTCCCTTGTTACTAATGGTTACTGGCTATCTGTATTCCCTCTTTGTAAAGTGCCCATTTTTTTAGAAAAAAATATTTATTTATTTGGTTGTGTGGGATGATGTCTTACACATATATTTATAGTGTAAGACATATAATCCCCAAGTATCTAAATTGATGCTATTATAATGTATTAAAATTTTTTTTTCCTTACTGTTGCTGGTAAGTAGGAATGTAATTTATTTGTATGCCAGTTTTAGATCCAACAACCTGGTAGAACTCCTTAATTAATTCTACAAATGTACCTGTTAGTTCTTTTGTATATAATGGTATTACCTGGGAAAAGGTCATTTTTTTCCCCTTCCTTTCCAATCCTTATGCATTTTATTTATTTTTATTACCCTTCTGCATTGTCTGAAACTTCCTATAATGTTAGATAAAAGTAGAGATAATGATTCTTCTTGTCTTGATTCCAAAATCAAGGTGATAGGTATAGTTATTTACCCATAAATGGGAGGTTTTCTGTAGATTTTGTATATCTTATGTCAGATAAAGTTCTCTTCCAGTCTTAGTTTGCTGAGAATTTTTATAATGAATGAATATTGAATTTTATCAAATGGATTTTCTTAATGTATTATTATGACCATGTGATTTCTTCTAATCTGTCGATATGATTATACTAATTAATTAATACTAACTAATCTCCATTCCTAGACTAAATTCAACTTAGACATTACATATGTACATTGCTGAAATCAATTGATTAATATGTTTATGAGATTTTTGCATTTGTGGCTATGAATAGGAACTGGCCTTAAGTTTTTAAATATGCAAAAAATATTGGAATTGAAAATCAAGGTGTAATGTGTCATATACAAGCAAATAGAAAATATTTTTCTTTAGTTGTGAAATTCTCTATTTTTTCCTAGTAAACAAAAAGAGATTTTTTGTGAAATTTTAGTACTATCTTGTTATTCTAAAGATCTATATAACTTGCCTCACTGGAAATATTCACAAAGTGTGTTCAAGTGTGAAGGTTAATGTTTTACTTCTCACCTCATCCACAGCTTGTCTCTTTTCTATATGCATGGCTTCGGAAGAAAGTGAAGCAAGTTAAATTTCATCCTCCCCAACTCCTCCAAAAACAAAAAGTTAGTTGAAATTCATTGGCATCTAAGTTACACTGTCTGTCCATCTTTTCCTGACAAATGAATCAGGGATTCAGGTGCTATAACGTAGCTCTCGTTATGATTGATGGCTTGTAGTTGACCGTGACATGAATGACTTCTAATGCTGGGATGTCTGGAGACTACAAACTTGCTCTTCATCTGTGGTTTGAGAAAGACATCCCACTCTGTGTTCCACCAATTCAGTTACACTTGTACTCTGCAGTGTGGACAGAGGTGTGGCAGAGGATTAAATTTTTCCCAAGAAAGTCTAAAAGCACAAAAGCAATATAAGAAGTCTTTTCTCTTAAGAATGTTGAAAATGTATTGGAGATAAATACCTATATAAAATATTTTTCAAATGATATAAAATAGTGTATGATCTCTTTCCGAAACAGAGAGTAGCAAACAAATGTTTTAATGCTCAGAAACGTGAAAGATTTGTTATAAGTGATAGTACTTAAACTAGGGCTTGTTGGATTTGTCTGAGAAGATAGATACAAGAGGACAGTAGAAGTGGGGGTAGACAGTATTTGTTTTTTCCTCTCTCACTGTTAATTTTCTGGATCTTCAGAGGAAGAGTCTACCCAATGACAAACATATTGGGTGATTAATATTGTCCCAGCCCTGTTCTAGACTTTACGTGTATTATCTCATTTAATCCTTGGAGCAGCCCTTCAAAACAGCACTTGAATATCTGATGGCACTTGAACTGAGGAATAGAGACCACAGGGAAACTTGCCAAAGGCCAGACAAGAGCTGAGGGATGACAGAGAGTTGATCCCAGGCATTCACCTCAAATACTGATGCGCTGAACTATCATGGTATATTCCTGCTAAATGGTGATCGCGAGGAAAAGAAAAGTTTATTCTTGAAGGGGAATGAAAACGATAATCACTGGTACCTCAAACCTTTAATGTTCCCTCACTCACTCTTAACAAATTACCTGATTCTCACCCTAAGACTAGGTAGATCTCTTTCTCTCTTATAGGTGTTAGAAACTTCATGTTAGGAAACATATAGTCAATCAAAGATCTTTTTCAGCTTAATATATTCCCCTGTGTTTGTGAAGTTTTCTTAGAATTATTAGCAGTTATGAGTCATAGTTATTTACTTAAACAGGAATAAAATTTCTTAAATGTTAGTTTCTGACATCTACTAAGCCAATGCAGAGATTGGAGTCAGTATTATAAGGGGATAATGGTAGAAAAATAAGGAGGAAGGTGACAAAACAACAAACTGTGTGTTAGTTGAAGTAGCACTTAACACAGGTTTTAAGTCACTGAATAATAAAAGTGGGAGCTAAGGAAGTGTGTTCTGTCACCCAGCTGTTTCAGTGTATGTTGTCAAAAACGTCATATGGTGTGCCATGGTCCCCTGAGCTGCCAGTACATGGAAAAGAACTATCATGTAGAGATCCCATAGGCTTAGAGGGGCCCTCACCACAGCCTGTACCTGCATGTAATAGACACATTAGAAAAAGTCATTTTTGTTTACTTGGTGCTCCACAGATACGAATTGTGACCCCTGAAAACCAATCCTAAATTAGGGTACAATAAAAAAAAGAGTATAAGAAATGGATGATCCTCTTCGACTTGGTAAAAGAATTGTTAAGTAATATCCTTAGATGTTAGAGGCAAAGCTGAGAACAGAACTCATTTCTTCTCATTCCTGATCTGTGATGTATCCTCTTTGTATCTTCTTTTACCTTCTGCAAGTTGAGATGGATGGTTCATTTTGATCCCTAATGTTTTTATTAATCTTTTAAAAATTATGATCTAAACTGTACAAAGTATCAAAAATTGCATAAAACCATCTTTAGTATAAAAAATGAGTACTTTTGAGTAGAATCCAGTGTCATACTCACACTTCATCCATTATCATTGTATGTAACAGTGTCCCCACCCCCTTGATTGCTGTTTCATTTCTGTTGAATCAGTCCTTTCAGTATTTACAGAACTAATGTTTATAACCTTACATACACTATCTGACATTTATTCTCCTATTTCTAAGACCATTTTTCTAATGGCTGAACCACTTTAAAATATCAATATGGTGTACCTTCTGCAGTTCTAATTGAAACCATTCTTCAGGACTGCTGGAAACATGGGCTAGTACAGAATGCATTAGCTAGGTAAAACAGTAAGTGGCCATATGAGATTTAATCAAATCAATGCAGTTAAAACCTTCAGAGAAGGGAAAAGACTGTATAAGTCTAATTTACTTTCTCAATGCCTAAAACAGTGTACTGTGTGATTATGTACTATGTGAAAGGTTTTTTAGGAACATGAAACTACGTTTTGGCACCAATCCAATAAAAATGAAATAAATGGATACAGAGAAAGACAGTAGGATCAAGTTATAGTTGAATTATGTTGGCATGAAATTTTGAAGGAAGAAAATTAGGACAGTAAATTAAGCAAGGTAGGAGACAGACTGAGGAAAAGAAGTTCAGAAAGCATTTAAACAACAGGCTGTGTTTTAATTACAAGCGTATTATAAGACTCGGTACTCACTCTAGACTCACAGTAGTCAGGACAGTCCAAATTTGTAACATGGGGAAGTGAAATGTGTTAGGCAGACTAAGGTTCTAATAGTATCTGAGATAACAGTTTATGTTGTTGGATAAATTACTTTAAATTTTCTAAATTTTAACCTCCTTATTTGTGAAAATGAAAGTCATATTTACTTTGCAGTGTGCTATGAAGATAAAATACAATAATATATTTTAAAATGCCTATCTCAGTGTTAGGCATACAGTACACCTCCAATAAATTTTCATTCCGTTTCTTTTCATTTTGTATTGTATTGGGATTATTTACCCAGCTGTGATAGATCAAGTCTGGTACACAGATATCATGAGACAGTTTTATAAAAAACTCTTTTGCAAGAAGATTAAATTCTTAGTATCTTGGAATTAAACTCTGATAGTTATTATAAAATCTAATATCTGTGTGGCACTTTCTATGTATATTAGATAGTCTGCATGAAATATCACATTTAATCGTCACAGCAGTTTTCTGTTATTACTTTCCTCCCCTTTTGTAGATTTGTTCATTACCTGTAGGGAGTAGGTGATGAGGGAGGACTAAAAACCAAGTTTGTCTGATTCTGAAGCCCATGACCTTAACCACTAAATTATACTGCTTAACTGGTAATCATCAATGGGGTTGACATTTTCAAATTATAGACTTAAGATGTAGTTGCTTGAAAGGGGGGTGTAGAATGAATAGAAGTAGAATGTGACATGACTATGATTGATTTTTACTGTACCTAACTTTTTGAACTTGCTCAAGCAACAATATTTCTCAGCCTTACTTTTGGCAATGTAAAATGCAATAAATATGCTTATCGCCAATGTTATTTTCAGGATTAAATGCAGTTATATTCTTGTGCATGGTGTCGAGGTGTGTGGGTATGTATAGTGTATAGCATAGCACTGTTCCTGGCAGAGTAAGAAAAAGAGCTGCCAGTTTTTATAGATTGAAAATATTTGAATCATAATGCCTTATGATGACTGAAATAAAAAAGGAACTACTTGGTTCCAATTCCAGGAATAGCAGCAAAGCTGGAACTCCAAATTATAAACTCTGGGGAAAATATAAAACAGGCATAGGAAAATAATCAAAAGGGAGCTGAGAGGCTGGTGGGGATTTGACCCTTAAAGGAAGAGAACTGTGCTGGGTGAGATTCGTATTTATAAGGCTTTCTGTCAGAGGGCACTCCCAGCTACGTGACAGCAGATGGCTAGAACTCAAGCCAAAAGCCACGATCTTACTGGCTTGAAGAGTCAGATGTTGAAGTTTGAGTCTATAAGAGAGGCTTGAAAGTAAGAGGGGAATCCAATAAGGGAGGGAACCATGGAGGGAGGGAAGAAACCTCAAATCAAATCTGCATATAAACTCTTCTTAAGTCTTTGGCTAATTCCTGAACTGGGAGGGAGGGAGGGAGACTCCAGAAATCCCAGCACAACAGGCAGCTGGAAAGCTAAAAGAACTGAGTTAAGCTTAGCTGCTGTCCACCAGAAGGGAGGACAGTGCTTGGAGTCAGTCCAGCTACGTTAACTGCTAGCCCTAACTAAAAATGTTCTTTTGAGGAAAATAACAGAATCTAAGTTTATGATATAGCCACAAAATTTAGTTTAAAAAATAACATACATGCCAAGAAAAAATGAGAAATGGGACCTAGAGTCAAGGTAAAAGAAATATATACTACCAAATGTAAAATAGATAGCTAGTGGGAAGCAGCCGCATAGCACAGGGAGATCAGCTCGGTGCTTTGTGACCACCTAGAGAGGTTGGATAGGGCGGGTGGGAGGGAGACGCAAGAGGGAGGGGATATATGTATTTGTATAGCTGATTCACTTTATTATAAAGCAGAAATTAACACACCATTGTAAAGCAATTATACTCCAATAAAGATGTGAAAAAAAAAGGTGGTATTAAAGAAATCATAAACTCGAGATGCACATGTTTTGCAATTAGCAGGTTAGGACTTGAAGTAGCCATATTAAATATTTTCAACGACCTAAAGAAAAATATGTTTCTATTGAGAGAAGAGATGTGAAATAATATCTATTTATCTACGTATCAAAAATACCAAAAGGAAATTGTAGAATTCAAAATAAAATATCTAAAATTAAACATTTACTGGGATGATTTTAACAATATTGGAGAAAGCTTGGAAGGAGCAAGTAAATTTGAATTTACATCAATAGCAATTATCCTTACTTAAGGAAAGAGAATGATTTAAAAAAAAAAACAAACTCAAGAAACATGTAGGACACAGTTTGCCAAACATGTAATTAGAGATGCAGGAGAAGAGGAAAAAATTACGGAGGAGAAAATATATTTGAATAAATAATATACAAGGATTTCTGAATTTGGTGAAAAACAAACAACTTCAAGAACAAAGTAGATCAGCTAACTCAAAGCATGATATAAAGAAACATCAATGATCTAAATGTATCAGAGTAAAATGTTAAAAAACCAAAGAGGAATAAAAAATTTTGAAAGCAACTAGATAAAAAGATATATTAAATACTGGGTAACAGTAGCTACTTTTCAGAAGCCATGTAAGAGAAAGACAATGAAAAGATTTTTTTTTTTTTTTTTTTTTTGAGGTACGCGGGCCTCTCACTGTTGTGGCCTCTCCCGTTGCGGAGCACAGGCTCCGGACGCGCAGGCTCAGCAGCCATGGCTCACGGGCCCAGCCGCTCCGTGGCATGTGGGGTCTTCCCGGACCGGGGCACGAACCCGTGTCCCCTGCATCGGCAGGCGGACTCTCAACCACTGCGCCACCAGGGAAGCCCTGAAAAGATATTTTTAAAGTATTTTAAGAAAAATCGTACCTGTCTAACAAGAATTCTATAACCAGTGAAATATATCTAAATAATTGGAGAAAAATACCATGTCAATGATTTTAACAGTCAGTATTGTTAAGATGTCAGTTCTCCCCCAAATTAATGTCAGGACTCTGTGCAATACCAATCAAAATCTCAGTAGCCTGTTTTATGCAAAACACAAATTATTTTAAAAATCTGTATGATAATATAAAGGACGTAGAATAACCAAAAATATTGAAAATGATGCTTATGATTGCAGGGCTTACACTACCTGACATCAAAATTTAAATTAAAGCTACAGTATTCCAGACAGTGTGGAACTGGCATTAAATTAGACAAATAGATCACTGAAACAAGAGAGTAAGGCCGATTAATGTTCAAGAGAGTTGCTAAAGCAATCCAATTGGTAAAGAAAAGCATTGCCAGCAGATGGTTTTATAAAATGTTCAGTTGAGTGTGTATTTTTATGTGCATGTATGTGTGTGTCACACCATACACAAAAATCAATTCATGGGTGGATCATAGACTTAAACATAAAATCTATAAAGCTTTTAAATGAATACAGAAGTATATCTACTTGACTTAGGGCACAGAAAACAATAGCTAAAACTTTTTAAAATGTTATTGAAATTTGCTATTTGCTAAAAATGTTAATAAAAATTTTAAAATTTCATCTAAAGTTAATGTATGTTTATTAAGTAACATAAAATGAGCACAAAGTCACACACTGGAATAAATATGTGCAAAAACTATATTGGGGACTTCCCTGGTGGCACAGTGGTTAAGCCTCCTGCCAATGCAGGGAACATGGGTTTGAGCCCTGGTCCAGGAAGATTCCACATGCCGCAGAGAAACTAAGATCGTGCGTCACAACTACTGAGCCTGTGCTCTAGAGCCCGCGAGCCACAACTACTGAAGCCTGCATACCACAATTACTGAGCCTGCGTTTCCACAACTACTGAAGCCCATGCTCCTAGAGCCTGTGCTTCGCAACAGAGAGTAGACCCTGCTCGCTGCAACTAGAGAAAGCCCGCACCCAGCAATGAAGACACAATGCAGCCAAAAATAAATAAATTTATTTTAAAAGAACTATATTGGACAAAGGTCTTTTATCTAGACTATAAAAGGAAGGCCTACAAATTAATAATAGAAGAAGACAACCTAATGGAGTGGGTAAGAGATTTGAATAGGCACATTACAAAGGAAGACATGTGAATGGTCATTTAACACATAAAAATTGCTCAAAATTCTTAGTCATCAGGGAAATATAAATCAAAACCATAATGAGATACTATTTCACACATTTGAATAACTCAACTGAAAAAAGACTTACCAAACTAATTGTTGCTGAGTATGTGGATTAACTCATACATTCTGATTGACGTTTAGAATGGTATAATCACTTTGGATTGTGTTTTGACGTTTTCTCAGAGAGTTATAAATACCCCTCCTCATTCACTTGGCGATTATACTCCTACATATTTACCCAAGAGTAATGAAAATATATCTCCATATAAGACTTGTTCATAAATATTCACAGCATCATTATTTAAAATTGCCAAAAGTGGAAAAATACACATATCCATCAAGAGCAAAAAGAATAAGCAAATTGTGGTGTAGTTATACAATGAACTCTATACACTAATAAAAAGGAACAAACTGCTGATACACGCAACATGTCTGAATCTCAAAAATATTACACCGAGTGAAATAAGACAAGATCAGTACTGTATGAGGCCATACAGTGTTTGAAATAACAATATAATTCAATGGTGAAAAAACTAGAACATTGGTACTTGGTGGAAAGTGGGCAAGTGAACTTTCTGGGGTGATGGTTATGTTCTGTATCTTGATAGGAGTATGGATTATGAGAGTTTATGTTTGCCAGAACTCACTGAATGGTACCTTTAAGATTTGTGCATTTCACTATACGTAACCACTAACCACGCTCCCCCACTCCGATACACACATGATCAGTAACTATAAACAAATATTGAACACAATTAGTATGATTTATGTTTTGGTAGTGCCATGTGTTCACAGTCTTGGAAACATTTTCTCATATTTTAGGCTTGATCAAATGAAAAATACATTGAGGATAATGGGAGTTAGTTCCCAGCTGTTATATACTGTACTACTAATGTGGAAAAGGGAAATATTAAAATGACCTTGGTTTATTGTATTGGAATTGGTACTATAAATGTTAATTCATGGCTTTTCAATATAGATAGATATACAGATACATACATGATATTTAGATAGATAGACACACACACACACACTTTCTAGCTCTGTTGAGAGTGTGTAGAAGCACCATCATATCAATATCAATTGCTATGTCTATTGCCCAAATCCTGGTTTTTAAATATCATTCTCCAGTCAACGTAACCAGGGTTCCTTGGAGAAATGGAGGGTCCCAGAGTCTGGACCGGGAGAGTAAGGATAAGCCTAGAATATCTTGTCTAGAAAGTAAATAATTTCTCAAACAATAATAGGGACATGTTAACAGCACCCAGAATCCAGACTGAAGAGTCTCCAAATGGACAAATCTAGTATAATTTGAGTATCAGAAACAAATAAGAACAGTAAAAGATCAAATCCATTTAATATTGATAAAATGGGAATCCATGAGTCCAAACTGATGTAAATGAATAAATGAATGAATGAACAAATAAATGGGAAAGAAGGAATAACTCTTCCTTGCAATAGAATATCAACAAATAAATGCAGACTTAATGAAGAGGTTTGAAGATCACTGTGTTGTAGCTATCAGAGGAATACTTCAGTCAAGAATTAACAGATTTTGCTAAAATTAGTGGGTAAATTTTTGATGAAGAGCATCATATTGACATAGTGTCAAACTATTGATGACATAGTAAGCAAATGTGAATTTTACTGGATAGATACAGGGTACAACACTTCAAACCAGTCATCAACGTGATTATCATCAACATTGGGATAAACTGACAGCATGTGCATCCTGATATACCTAGAAGGACACATATGACTTCCGTGGCGTTCTTGCCATAAAGACATAAACTTACTCTAATCATGAGACAACAGTGAAACTCAGCTTGAGGGGGATTCTGCCAAAGGAGGCTGTACCCTTCAAAAATTTCAAGGGGAGGAACGGTAAAGAAATGCTGAGAAACACTGGCTTCCAGATTAAAGTGGGCTGAAGAGATAAGGCAACTTAATGCAGGACCCTGGATTCCATTCTGGACTGGGCACAAAGACAAGATATGAAAAAATCATTGGGATAGAATTATATTTATGTCAGATTTCCTGATACTGATCATTGTTCTGTGGTTAAATTAGAATTTCCTTGTTTTTAGGAAATATACACTAAAGTGTGTGTATCTGGGAGACAGAATGAGAATGAAAAATCAAGTGGAGCTAAATGTAAATAATTAGTGAATCTTGTTTAAAAAGTGTACTAGAATCTTTGTATGTTTTGGCAAATTTTCTATACATTTGAAATAATATTAAATGAAATAGTTAAAAGATAAAACCACATACCTAAACTTCTCCATTACCATTTACATCCTATTTGTTCTGTTTCTCTGGAGAACCCTGAGTATTAGTCCCACAATTTTGAAAAAAAAAAATATATATACTGGCCACTTTAGAAAATCACAAATAATGTTAAGGAGGAAATTAGCTAAAATCTCTTATAACAGAGGAGAAATGAGACTTTGAGCATAAATGTTTTTGATCTATAATTACTCCAGTACACCATTTACTAATGTCTTAACCTACTGTGGTTTCACTGCTTTGTGGTTTCCTTAAAGATGAAACCAAATGCATTTGAAGTGGTGGTGGGGAAGCCAGATGGAAGAAAATACTATAATACGTACATATATATATATATATATATATAAAATATGTAATACTACCAACATAAAATACCATAATTGTTAAAAATGTACTTAAATATTGAATGTTACTATGTGCTCATTAGAAAAGCATTGCTATATCTTTTAAAAGAGTAAATACTCTTTTAATGTTGTAATTTGGAAATACTGAATAGTGATATTATAATAGGGGAGGCTGATGTTATTACAGATAGTGACATTATTATATAGAGGACTGATGTTATTATTACCTTTTTACTACTCCATCAACATCCAAGAAGTTATTTCTCCAGCAATCATTACTTTTTATACAGTTGACCTCTGTGACTTTTCATTTAAATGTTTTCGTTTTCATTCCTTAATGGTTTACATTAAATTTATGAACTTCTTCTTCATCTGCAGTACAGTACATTTTCATGCTCTGTTTCAGAAACAGAGGCATGCATTTTGATTTGGTGCCACTGCAGATTTATTTCTGGCCATATATACAAAGTTATTCTCCCCCAAATATATGTCTTCATATTACTGTTAATTTCTTATGCTGAGTGATTCATAGATTATTTTTTTTAACATCTTTATTGGAGTATAATTGCTTTACAATGTTGTTAGTTTCCGCTGTACAACACAGTGAATCAGCTATATGTATACATATATCCCCATATCTCCTCTCTCTTGCATCTCCCTCCCACCCTCCCTATCCCACCTCTCTAGGTGGTCACAAAGCAGTGAGCTGACTTCCCTGTGCTACGCAGCTGCTTCCCACTAGCTACCTATTTTATATTTGGTAGTGTATATATGTCCATGCCACTCTCTCACTTCATCCCAGCTTCCTCTTCCCCCTCCCTATGTCCTCAAGTCCATTCTCTATGTCTGCGTCTTTATTCCTGTCCTGCCCCTAGGTTCATCAGAAACTTTTTTTTTTTTTTAGATTCCATATATATGTGTTAGCATATGGTGTTTGTTTTTCTCTTTCTCACTTACTTCACTCTGTATGACAGACGCTAGGTCCATCCACCTCACTACAAATAACTCAATTTCGTTTCTCTTTATGGCTGAGTAATATTCCATTGTATATATGTGCCACATCTTCTTTATCCATTCATCTATCAATGGACACTTAGGTTGCTTCCATTTCCTGGCTATTGTAATAAAGCTGCAATGAACATTGTGGTAATTGACTCTTTTTGAATTATGGTTTTCTCAGAGTATGTGCTGGGTCATATGGTAGTTCTATTTTTAGTTTTTTAACAAACGTCCGTACTGTTCTCCATAGTGGCTGTATCAATTTACATTCCCACCAACAGTGCAAGAGGGTTTCCGTTTCTCCACACCCTCTCCAGCATTTACTGTTTGTAGATTTTTTGATGATGGACATTCTGACTGGTGTGAGGTGATACCTCATTGTAGTTTTAATTTGCATTTCTCTAATGATTAGTGATGTTGAGCATCCTTTCATGTGTTTGTTGGCAATCTGTATATCTTCTTTGGAGAAATGTCTATTTAGGTCTTCTGCCCATTTTTGGATTGGATTGTTTGTTTTTTTGATATTGAGCTGCATGAGCTGCTTGTAAATTTTGGAGATGAATCCTTTGTCAGTTGCTTCATTTGCAAATATTTTCTCCCATTCTGAGGGTTGTCTTTTCGTCTTGCTTATGTTTTCCTTTGCTGTACAAAAGCTTTTAAGTTTCATGAGGTCCCATTTGTTTATTTTTGTTTTTGTTTCTGTTTCTCTAGGAGGTGGCTCAAAAAGGATCTTGCTGTGATTTATGTCATAGAGTGTTCTGCCTGTGTTTTCCTCTAACAGTTTTATAGTGTTTGGCCGTAAATTTAGGTCTTTAATCCATTCTGAGTTTATTTTTGTGTATGTTGTTAGGGAGTGTTCTAATTTCATTCTTTCACATGTAGCTGACCAGTTTTACCAGCATCAGTTACTGAAGAGGCTGTCCTTTCTCCGTTGTATGTTCTTGCCTGCTTTATCAAAGATTAGGTGACCATATGTGCGTGGGTTTATCTCTGGGCTTTCTATCCTGTTCCATCGATCTATATTTCTGTTTTTATGCCAGTACCATACTGTCTTGATTACTGTAGCTTTGTAATGTAGTCTGAAGTCTAACAGCCTGATTCTGCCAGCTCTGTTTTTCTTTCTCAAGATTGCTTTGGCTATTTGGGGCCTTTTGTGTCTGCATACAAATTGTGAAGTTTTTTGTTCTAGTTCTGTGAAAAATGCCATTGGTAGTTTGATAGGGATTGCATTGAATCTGTAGATTGCTTTGGGTAATATAGTCATTTTCACAATGTTGATTCTTCAAATCCAAGAACATGGTTTATTTCTCCATCTGTTTGTATCATCTTTAATTTCTTTCATCAGTGTCTTATAGTTTTCTGCATATGGGTCTTTTGTCTCCTGAGGTAGGGTTATTCCCAGGTACTTTATTGTGTTTTTTGCAGTGGTAAATGGAAGTGTTTCCTTAATTTCTCTTTCAGATTTTTCATCATTAGTGTATAGGAATGCAAGAGATTTCTGTGCATTAATTTTGTACTTTACCAAATTCATTGATTAGCTCTAGTAGTTTTCTGGTAGCATCTTTAGGATTCTCTATGTATAGTATTGTCATCTGCAAACAGTGACAGCTTTACTTCTTCTTTTCTGATTGGGGCTCCTTTTATTTCTTGGTCTTCTCTGATTGTTGTGGCTAAAACTTGCAAAACGATGCTGAATAATAGTGGTGAGAGTGGGCAACTTGTGTTGTTCCTAATCTTAGTGGAAACGGTTTCAGTTTTTCACCATTGAGAACGATGTTGGCTGTGGGTTTGTCATATATGGCCTTTATTATGTTGAGGTAAGTTCCTTCTGTTCCTACTTTCTGGAGGGTTTTTATTATAAATGGGTGTTGAATTTTGTTGAAAGCTTTTTCTGCATCTTTTGAGATGATCATATGGTTTTTCTCCTTCAATTTGTTAATATGGTGTATCACATTAATTTATTTGCGTATATTGAAGAATCCTTGTATTCCTGAGATAAACCCCACTTGATCATCGTGTATGATTCTTTTAATGTGCTGTTGGATTCTGTTTGTTAGTATTTTGTTGAGGATTTTTGCATCTATGTTCATCAATGATATTGGCCTGTAGTTTTCTTTCTTTGTGACCTCTTTGTCTGGTTTTTGTATCAGGGTGATGGTGGCCTCGTAGAATGAGTTTGGGAGTGTTCCTCCCTCTGCTATACTTTGCAAGAGTTTGAGAAGGAGAGGTGTTAGCTCTTCTCTAAATGTTTGATAGAAGTCACCTGTGAAGCCATCTGGTCCTGGGCTTTTGTTTGTTGGATTTTTTTTTTTTTTTTTTTTGCGGTACGTGGGCCTCTCACTGTTGTGGCCTCTCCCATTGCGGAGCACAGGCTCCGGACTTGCAGGCTCAGCAACTATGGCTCACGGGCCTAGCTGCTCTGCGGCATGTGGGATCTTCCCGGACCAGGGCACGAACCCGCGTCCCCTGTATCGGCAGGTGGACTCTCAACCACTGCGCCACAAGGGAAGCCCTGTTGGAAGATATTTAATCACAGTTTCAATTTCAATGCTTGTGATTGGTCTGCTTATATTTTCTATTTCTTCCTGGTTCAGTCTTAGAAGGTTGTGCTTTTCTCTGAATTTGTCCATTTCTTCCAGGTTGTCCATTTTATTGGCATATAGATGCTTGTAGTAATCCCTCATGATTCTTTGTATTTCTGCACTGTCAGTTGTTACTTGTCCTTTTTCATTTCTAATTCTGTTGATTTGAGTCTTCTATCTTTTTTTCTTGATGAGTCTGGCTAATGGTTTATCAATTTTGTTTATCTTCTCAAAGAACCAGCTTTTAGTTTTATTGATCTTTGCTATTGTTTCCTTCCTTTCCTTTTCATTTATTACTGACTGATCTTTATGATTTCTTTCCTTCTGCTAACTTTGGGGTTTTTTTGTTCTTTTTCTAATTGCTTTCAGTGTAAGGTTAGGTTGTTTATTTGAGTTGTTTCTTGTTTCTTGATGTAGGATTGTATTGCTATTAACATCCCTCTTAGAACTGCTTTTGCTGAATCCCATAGGTTTTGGGTCGTCGTGTTTTCACTGTCATTTGTTTCTAGGTATTTTTTGATTTCCTCTTTGATTTCTTCAGTGATCTCTTAGTTATTTAGTAGTGTATTGTTTAGCCTCCATGTGTTTGTATTTTTTACAGATAGTTTCCTGTAATTGATGTCTAGTCTCACAGCATTGTGGTCAGAAAAGCTACTTGACACCATTTCAATATTCTTAAATTTACCAAGCCTTGTTTTTTGACCCAAGATATGATGGATCCTGGAGATTGTTCCTTGAGCACTTGAGAAGAAAATGTATTCTGTTTTTTTTTTGGATGGAATGTCCTATAAATATCAATTAAGACCATGTTTTTTAATGTATCATTTAAAGCTTGTGTTTCCTTATTTATTTTCCTTTTGGATGATCCATTGGTGAAAGTGGGGTGTTAAAGTTCCCTACTATGATTGTGTTACTGTCGATTTCCCCTTTTATGGCTGTTAGCATTTGCCTTAAGTGTTGAGGTCCTCCTTTTTTGGGTGCATAAATATTTACAATTGTTATATCTTCTTCTTGGATTGATCCCTTGATCATTACATAGTGTCCTTCTTTGTCTCTTGTAATAGTCTTTATTTTAAAGTCCATTTTGTCTGATATGAGAATTGCTACTCCAGCTTTCTTTTGATTTCCATTTGCATGGAATATCTTTTTCCACCCCCTCACTTTCAGTCTGTATGTGTCCCTAGGTTTGAAGTGGGTCTCTTGTAGACATCATATATATGGGTCTTGTTTTTGTATCCATTCAGCCAGTCTATGTCTTTTGGTTGGAGCATTTAATCCATTTACATGTAAGGTAGTTATTGATATGTGTGTTCCTATTACCATTTTCTTAATTGTTTTGGGTTTGTTATTGTAGGTCTTTTCCTTCTCTTGTGTTTTGTACCTAGAGAAGTTCCTTTAGCATTTGTTGGAAAGCTGATTTGGTGGTGCTGAATTCTCTTAGCTTTTGCTTGTCTGTAAAGGTTTTAATTTCTCTGTCAAATCTGAATGAGATCCTTGCTAGGTAGAGTAATCTTCGTTGTAGGTTTTTTCCCTTTCATCACTTTAAATATGACCTGCCACTCCCTTCTGGCTTGCAGAGTTTCTGCTGAAAGATCAGCTGTTAACCTTATGGGGATTCCTGTATATGTTATTTGTTGTTTCTGTTGCTGCTTTTAATATATATATATTTTTGTATTTAATTTTTGATAGTTTGCTCAATATGTGTCTTATCGTGTTTCTCCTTGGATTTATCCTGTATGGGACTCTCTGTGCTTCCTGGACCTCACTGACTACTTCCTTTCCCATATTAGGATAGTTTTCAACTATAATCTCTTCATATATTTTCTCAGTCCCTTTCTTTTTCTCTTCTTCTTCTGGGACCTTTGTCATTCAAATGTTGGTGTGTTTAATATTGTCCCAGAGGTCTCTGAGACTGTTCTCTGTTCTTTTCATTCTTTTTTCTTTATTCTGCTCTGTGGTAGTTATTTCCACTATTTTATCTTCTAGGTCACTTATCGTTCTCCTGCCTCAGTTATTCTACTGTTGAGTCCTTCTGGAGAATTTTTAATTTCATTTATTGTGTTGTTCATCCTTGTTTGTTTGCGCTTTACTTCTGCTAGGTCCTTGTAAAATGTTTCTTGTATTTTCTCCATTCTGTTTCCAAGGTTTTTCATCACCTTTACTATCATTACTCTGAATTCTTTTACAGGTAGACTGCCTATTTCCTCTTCATTTGTTTGGTCTGGTGGGTTTTTGCCTTTCTGCTTCATCTGTTGTGTGTTTCTCTGTCTTCTCATTTTGCTTAACTTACTGTGTTCGGGGTCTCCTTATTGCAGGCTGCAGGTTTGTAGTTCCCATTCTTTTTGGTGTCTGCCCCCAGTGGCTAAGGTTGCTCTAGTGGGTTATGTAGGCTTCCTGGTGGAGGGGACTGGTGTCTATGTTCTGGTGGATGAGGCTGAATCTTGTCTTTCTGGTGGGCAGGACCACATCTGGTGGTGTGTTTTGGGGTGTCTTTGACCTTATTATTTTAGGCAGCCTCTCTGCTAATGGGTGGGGTTGTGTTCCTGTCTTGCTTGTTGTTTGGCATAGTGTGTCCAGCACTGTAGTTTGCTGGTCATTGAGTGGAGCTGGGTCTTAGCTTTGAGACGGAAATCTCTGGGAGAGCTTTCGCCATTTGATATTACATGGAGCTAGGAGGTCTCTGCTGGACCAATGTCCTCAACTTAGCTCTCCTACCTCAGGGGTACAGGCCTGACACCTGGCCAGGGCACCAAGACATTGTCAGCCACACAGCTCAGAAGAAAAGGGAGAAAGAAAGAAAGGAAGGAAGGAAGGAAGAAAGAAAGGAAGGAGAAAGGAAGGAAGAAGGAAGGAAGGAAGAAAGAGAGAGAGGAAGGAAGGAAGAGAGAGTGAGAAAGAAAGGGAGAGAGAGAAAGAGAGAGAAAGAAAGAAAGAGAAAAGAAAGAAAGAAAGAAAAGTTATTAAAATAAAAACTAAAAAAAACTACTGAAAATTTAAAAAATTAAAAATTAATAAAAAAAAAGAAAAAAGAAAAGTGCAACCAAACCAAAAAACAAATCCACTAATGATAGCAAGTGCTAAAAACGATACTAAAAAAATAAAATAACAGACAGACAGAACCTTAGGACCAATGGTAAAAGCAAAGCTATACAGGCAAAATCAAACAAAGAGGCATACACGTACACACTCACAAAAAGAGAAAATGGAAAAAAATATATATCTATATATAAAAAAAGAAGGAAGATAGCATCCAAATCAATAAACCAATCTATCAATGATAATAAACTCTAAATACTAAACTAAAATAGACATAAAACCAGAAACAGATGCAGAAAGCAAACCCCAAGTCTACAGTTGCTCCCAAAGTCCACTGCCTCAATTTTGGGATGATTTGTTGTCTATTCAGGTATTCCACAGATACAGGGTACATCAAGTTGATTGTGGAGATTTAATCCACTGCCCCTGAGGCTGCTGGGAGAAATTTCCCTTTCTCTTCTTTGTTCACACAGCTCCTGGGGTTCAGCTTTGGATTTGGCCCCGCCTCTGCGTGTAGGTCGCCTGAGGGCATCTGTTCCTCGCTCAGACAGAACGGGGTTAAAGCAGTGGCTGATTAGGGGGCTCTGGCTCACAGGCCAGGGGGAGGGAGCGGTACGGAGTGCGGGGCCAGGCTGCTGCGGCAGAGGCTGGCGTGACCTTGCAACAGCCGGAGGCACGCCGTGCGTTGTCCTGGGTAAGTTATCCCTGGATCCAGGGACCCTGGCAGTGGCGGGCTGCACAGGCTTCCCGGAAAGGAGGTGTGGAGAGTGGCCTGTGCTCGCACACAGGCTTCTTGGCGGCGGCAGCAGCAGGCTTAGCGTCTCCTGCCCGTCTTTGGGGTCCGCGCTTTTAGCCACGGCTCGCGCCCGTCTCTGGAGCTCCTTTAAGCAGCGCTGTTAATCCCCTCTCCTCGCGCACCAGGAAACAAAGAGGGAAGAAAAAGTCTCTTGCCTCTTCGGCAGCTCCAGACCTTTTCCCAGACTCCCTCCCGGCTAGCCGTGGCGCACTAGCCCCCTTCAGGCTGTGTTCACGCAGCAACCCCAGTCCTGTCCCGGCGCTCCGAAGCCCGAGCCTCAGCTCGCAGCCCCGCCCGCCCCGGCGGGTGAGCAGACAAGCCTCTCGGACTGGTGAGTGCTGGTCGGCACCGACCCTCTGTGCGGGAATCTCCCCGCTTTGCCCTCCGCACCCCTGTTGCTGTGCTCTCCTCCGTGGCCCCGAAGCTTCCCCCCTCCGCCACCCGCAGTTTCTGCCCGCGAAGGGGCTTTCTCGTGTGTAGAAACTTTTCCTCCTTCACAGCTCCGTCCCACTGGTGCAGGTACCGTCCCTATCCTTTTGTCTCTGTTTCTTCTTTTTTCTTTTGCCCTACCCAGGTACGTGGGGAGTTTCTTGCCTTTTGGGAGGTCTGAGGTCTTCTGCCAGCGTTCAGTAGGTGTTCTTGTAGGGGTTGCTCCACATGTAGATGTATTTCTGACGTATTTGTGGGGAGGAAGGTGATCTCCATGTCTTACTCCTCCGCCATCTTGAAGGTCTCGATTATTTCTTTTTGATATAAGAAATGTAAAGTTTCTAAAGTCACGGGTGCTCTTTTATCATGAATTTATAACATCAGTGCTAGTTTAATCTTAAGGTAAATTTTATTGCACTTTTAAATATCACTTAATGTATCTTGAGGTTTATTTTATGTTTTAAAGAAAAGACTTTGTGTTCATATTTGCCACCGTATTTATATTCACACTCTAGACTCCTTACGTTTATGCCAGGTGGTAGATTTTAACTGACTGGGACAAAATACTTATATTCCAACCATTTTATTTGCTACTTAAAATACTTTTATTATGCCCAAATAGAAGAGAAATCTGCTTCTTTAGTAGTTAGATTGTTTGACTTCTTGAAATAATTTTGCAAATATATGGCCAACTTGAATAGTTTGGCAGTTTTTAATAATTGAAGGGCTTTTTAAAATAATTACATTAGGAATTAAAACTATGGTATATTGATAATTTGACATTTGAAATAAAATATATGTATTTCTCTTACTCCTTAGGCAAACTTAAAATTTCCATAATTGTTTGTATCTGTCATAATTGTTTGTATCTGAATATGTATCTGTCCATAATTGTTTGTATCTGAATTTCTGAGAAATCAAATGACTGTCTAAACAACTATTTATTAGAAGCCCCTATTTTAAAAGAAGATTTTTGTCAAGATATCCCATTCTACAGGAAAGCAAAATTAACCAAAAACTTCCTGATCTGATTGCCTTTCATGTGTGAGACTCAATTATGGTTCTATTTTTGGGAATCAGGAAAGTTATTCCCTGAATAACAGTACAGGTCAAGATCACCTTTATGCTTGTTAAAGAAGATGCTCATCCAGAGACCTTTAGCTTAATGACCCAGTTTCTTCTGCATAAGTTACAGTCTGGGACCTTGCTGGGAACTTTTGAAGCTTCATTAGCCTTTTAGACCACAGGGGAAACATTAAATTAACAAAAAAGGAAAGAAAGAAACAAAATCTCAAATCAATGATCCCAGAGAGACTGGAGCCAGCAAACTGTGTTGACTTTCTTGCTTTCCTTAGCTGTGGAACACGGCATTGAGTTGTGTTTTGGTAACTTTGTGTAATTTCTTCTGCCATTTAGCATTTGCACCTGTCTGACTCTGTTAAACAGTGTTCCATATTAATAACTTTTGTGTAGTTAGACCATTATTATGCCGTACTCATCACACTCTGAAGTAGAATCACCTTCACTGCAGAGTGGAGGCTGGCTCTGATAAGATGAGCAGGGAGTCAGGGATTGTGAATCAGATTCTCTAGAGAGAAATGAGAGACAAAGCTATGAATTTGGATGTCACAATGAGAGGTGAGAAAACGACATGGATGAGGTCACCCGGGGAGAGTGTTTAGAATCGAAATCCAGAGAGCCAAAGATATGACCTTTGAATCACCAAAGCAGAGCAGCAGGAGATATAGTAGATGAACCTGGAGAGAATAATGTACTGAAACTAAGAGAGGACACATTCAGCAGTGAAGTGACAAAGGGAGCAGAGAGGCCTATCTTCAGATATATTCAAGAGGGTAGTTTGGGCAATTAGAAGATTCAGTGGATATCGCCAACGAGAAACGTTTCGGTGCTAATCTGTGGATTAAATTGGATAGACCTGAACTGAGGGATAACTAGGAATACGGAGTTTAAAAAAATTTTTTTTAAATAGTTTTAGGTTCACAGCAAAATTAAGAGGGGTGTACAGAGATTTCCCTTCTGCTCCTTTCCATATGCAGAGCTTCCCTCATTATCGGCATCCCCCAACACTCCACCACAGGGGTACCTTTGCTACAACTGATGAACCTACACCTACACATCATCATCACACAACGTCTATAGTTTACCATAGGGGTCACACGTGGTGTTGTACATTTTATGGGTTTGAATATCTATAATGACATCAATCCATCTGTACAGTATCATTCAGAGTAGTTTCACTGCCCTACAAATCCATCTATTCATCCCTCCCCGAACACACCTTCTGACAACCAGTGATCTATTTTTTTTCTTTTTCCAGGTTTGGAACTTTCTTTTGTTTAAGTTTAATTTTATTTATTTATTGTTTTATTTTATATTGGAGTATAGTTGATTAACAATGTTGTGTTAGTTTCAGGTGTACAGCAAAGTGATTCAGTTATACATATACATGTATCTATTTTTTACAAATTCTTTTCCCATTTAGGTTGTTGCAGAATATTGAGAGTTCCCTGTGCTATACAATAGGTCCTTGTTGGTTATCTATTTTAAATATACTAATGTGTATATGTCAATCCCAAACTCCCAATTTATCCCTCCCCCCTCCCACCTTTCCCCTTTGGTAAACACAAGTTTGTTTTGTAAGTCTGTGGGTCTGTTTTTGTTTTGTAAATAAGCAAACAGTGATCTTTTTACTGTCCATGGTTTTACCTTTTCCAGAATGTCACATAGTTGGTCTCACAGCATATGTAACCTCTTCAGACTGGCTTCTTAGTGACATACATTTAAGTTTCCTTCATGTATTTTCGTGGTTAGATCGCTCATTTCTTTTCAGCACTGAATATATTCCATTGCCTGTATGTGCCGTAGTTTATCAGTTCATCTACTGAAGGATATCTTGGTTGCTTCCAAGTTTTGGCGATTATGAATAAAGCTGCTGTGAGCATCCTTGTGCAGATTTTGTGTGGACATTAGTTTTCAACTTTTGGGGGGAAGTTCCAAGGGGTGTGATTACTAGGTGAAATGGTAAGAGTATGTTTAGTTTGTAAGAAAAGCCAAGCTGTCTTCCAAAGGGGCTGAACCATTTCGCATTCTCACCAGCAAGGTCTGAGAGTTCTTCTTGCTTCACATCCTCACCAGCATTTGGCATAGTCAGTGTTCCAGATTTTGTCTCTTCTAATAGGCATGTACTGGTGATAAATAGCAGTTTAACAAATCATTGTAATTATAGTCTGGTGGACTTTTATTTCAAGAATTGTGCTGTGAAAGATAAGTAAGAAATGGGATGGTAAATAGGTTAGAGTCAGCTAATATACAATGGAGTGCCTTCTTCGTTGTCAAAATTTTGACAGATTTTGAAACTTTAACTTTCAAAATTTGGCAATTAATAACAACAGAAAAAGTGATGGATAGCCACTGCCCAAGCTTTCTTAATGCCCTCGGCCATCCCAGCTGTCGTGGACACTGCACAGGAGCTCAGTGACGATCCCAAGATCCAGAAACTAAGAGGAGCTCTTAGTTCAATGGGAACCACAGGCCCTGACTCAAACTTTTGTACGAGAGATGCTGTATGATTATTAAATAATTTTAATAACATGCCAGGAGGGGGGCATTAGATCAAAGGAGGTTGTGGGCTTTTTGTCTTGTTTTTAAGAAAAGAGAGACTTATGCATGTTCACAGATAGGGAAGGTTTGCATGGAGGTATAAATGTTAAAATCAGTCAGAGATAGAGTGGGAGAAGAACCCAGGGAGCACAGAAGTAGGCAATAGCTTTGGGTGGTGGGGAGACCGTCATTCCCCTGGGGTAGAGGAATAGACTGGGAATAAATATGGACAATTTTTTACACTGGTGGGTAGAAAGATGAAGAATTTCCCAGTCAGGGGCCCTTTATTTTCTGTGTGAATTGGGAGGCATTGTCATCAGTGTGAGTGGTAGTGAGTCAAGAAGCTTGAGGAGAATTGTAAAATTTTCTGTCAGGCTATTTCCACATGCCTCCTCTTATTGAGTAGATTTGAAGCTCAGGGTACAATGCTGGTATGTGATTCATCCTCTCTTTTTTCTTTTAATTTTTATTGGAGTAAAGTTGCTTTACAATGTTATGTTAGTTTCTACTGCACAGCAAAGTGAATCAGCTATACATATACATATATCCCCTCTTTTTTGGATTTCCTTCCCATTTAGGTCACCCCAGAGCATTGAGTAGAGTTCCCTGTGCTGTACAGTAGGTTCTCATTAGTTATCTATTTTATACATGGTATCAATAGTGTATAGGACTGCCCTGGTGGTGCAGTGGTTAAGAATCCGCCTGCCAACGCAGGGGACAGGGGTTCGATCCCTGGTCCGGGAAGATCCCACTTGCCGAGGAGCAGCTAAGCCCTTGCATCACAATTACTGAGCCTGCGCTCTAGAGCCCGCGTGCCTAGAACCCGTGCTCTGCAACGAGAAGCCACCGCAGTGAGAAGCATGCACACGGCAACAGGGTAGCCCCTGCTCGCCGCAACTAGAGAAAGCCTGTGCGCAGCAGCAAAGACCCAACGCAGCAAAAATAAATAAATAAAAAAAATAAATTTATAAACAAAAAAAAGTGTATTTATGTCAATCCCAATTCATCCCATCCCCCGCCTTTCCCCCTTTGGTATTCATATGTTTGTTTTCTATGTCTGTGTCTCTATTTCTGCTTATTTCTAAATAAGATCGTCTATACCAATTTTTTCAGATTCCACATATATGTGTTACTATATGATATTTGTTTTTCTCTTTCTGACTTACTTCACTCTGTGTAACGGTCTCTAGGTCTATCCACGTCTCTACAGATGACCCAATTTCATTCCTTTTCTGGCTGAGTAATTTTCCACTGTATATGTGTACCACATCTTCTATATCCATTCTTCTGTTGATGGACATTTAGGTTGTTTCCGTTCCCTGGCTATTGTAAATAGTGCTGCAGTGAACATTGGGGTGCATGTGTCTTTTAGAATTATGTGTTTCATTCTCTTAATTTTAAAAAATGTATCTCAATAGCAGTCATGCTAATAGCAAGAAATGTAACTACCATGCTTTCATGCTCCTACATACATATATACTCATAACAAGGTTTTTGTTAGTGATAAGATTTACAAAGACATGATTATTCTATATACTTACTACCCACATTCAACTCTAATTTTTCTCTCTCATCATAATGTTGTAGTCCTTTCATTAGCTGATGTGTAAATATTCCACTAGGTTTTTTGTTTTTTTTTTTAGTAATTGTGTAGTATTTGATAATATGCTTTAGCCAAATTGATTCAGTTATTTCCCTCTAAATGAATACTCCTGAAGGTTTTTTTTTGCCCCTACAGTGTGCAGTGAATAACAGCACACAACTTTGTATACATATACTAGAATTTCTATAGGGATTGCTCAGATTTTTATATTTACATTTGCATCGCTTGGACTTTTGATATTTTAATACACTATTTTCCAAAGGGTTCTAGCAATTTTTACTCCCACCGGCAATTCATTCCTCATTTCTTTGCATCTACATCAGCATTGAACATTACTGCTGTCTTTTGTAGGGGTGTAGAAATATGGGGATATTACTCCCTTTTTGTGTATGTATGATTGAAAGTTAATAGAAATTTCTTAAATACCATCAAGCTAATTTTTTTCAAGAGTCTCCTGACTCTGGAGAAAATTATTTGGTTCAGACAATCCTTCATCCTTCACTCAGTGCTTTGGGAAGATAGTTCAGTTTTTCTCTTTAGAAACTAATGCATACACATGAGCCTACTGTGCTGGTCTGGGCTGAAATAAGAGCTTCAGAAATGTTTGAATACATAATTTTTTCACCCCATAGTTTTGAAATCTGTACCAAAACTGTGTATGTTTTGTTGCCCTGGATACTGAAAAGTTTTGTCAGTTTATTAACCCTGCTTGTTATGATGTGTTATGAGAGAGTAAGATAATTATCAATCATCAAAAAAGGGTGGCTATGATTTCCTTTGAGATAGTACATATTTAGTATCATCAGGAAGGTCTCAGAATTTGCTGAAACAAAGTTCACACACAACTCAATGACAATGAATAAAATCTAATTTAGAGGTGATAGTAACTAAGGCCCTCTATCATGGTCTGAAATTTGCTTTTTATAATTTCTCTCCTTCTAGATTCTTCTTTCCTTATGTGCTAGCAGTAGTGAATTATTCATGGTTCCTGAGATCTGCCATACACATACATTTATTTCTGTAATAAGTCAAGCCATTTTATTGAATTAGAATTCATTTCCCACATCTCTGCCTGCAAAAATCATATTCAACTGACAAGATTCAGCTCAATGGCAACTCTTTCTTGAAGAGTTTCCCAAATTAAAAAAATATATATTTCCCACTTTTATCAATTAGGTACTATATTTTATATTATCACTATAGTTACACATCACTGTCTCCTTTGCTAGATTTTAAGAGTTTTGAGATTAGAGACTTTGTCTTACTCATCTTTTTATTTAGCAACCATTTGTATTACTTGACATCTAGCTCAATGCATCACACGTAGGAGATACTCAATAAGATTGAATGAATGGAAGTGTGTGCAGGTGATGGAATAGGCTAGCTAAACCAGGTTAGGGAAGGCACAGCTGTCAATGTCCACTGCTGGTTATAAATCCTGAGAACACTGTATTAAGGGCTTCAGGATATAATGAAGCTTGCACTGGGTCAGAACACCCTTTCATAAAACCCTCTGAGAATAAAATAGACCAATAGATTACACAAACAACCCGTGGGATGACGAGCAAAACTGCCCTTGTGTGTTCTTCTCCCTTGAGAGTTAATCACATTTGACCATGTGATTTCATACTTACAGTGTATTTTATATTCAAACAATCCCATATGTTTAGCTGGAGAAATTTTACCTAATTTTGATAACTTATAATGCTAGTCACATAATAATTTATATATTCTTATTTTTCTGGTTTTAAAAGGATATTTAGGTGCTTTTAAGTGTTCACCAATATTCAAGTATCAATTTTAAATACTTGGAGTATATTTGTGAATTAAGAGTAAATATTGCATTGGTTAGAAAAATTTCTGCTGCTAATAGCGTAGCGTGAGTCCAGAGATATCTGCTTCATTTTTAATGCTCTGGTAGTATACTCTCTTTTGTAAATTCTTTCATCTCATAACTAGCTAAATCCCTAAGAACCAGAAAAATGTGATCATAATATTCTGAATTTATTTTTATCTACTACTTTTGGAACTGTAAAATATATATATATATTTAATTTGTAAAGAAATATGAAAGCTACTCTCTGAAGATGCTAGTCCATACAGAACAATCCATATATGAATTCAGAAGGAGCCTGGAGGAAGAGCTTTCTCACATAGACAGATGAATTAGGGTACTTAGCTGACAGGGTCATCACTACATTTCTTATCGGAAAAATGGATTTCTACTGCAGGGCTGGAAAATATTAAAAAATTCTCAAGTAGGCTGTAGCATTCAATGAATCATGTCATAAATTGAATGGGAAGAGACTTTGAGCATGTCTCGCAGAATATGGAGTGAGAAAAGGGCCTGCAACATCAGGCCTGCTAGATAAAGAAAAATACCTATGCCAGCAAAGAGAGCTTTTGGGCTTAAGGTAGAAAATTGAATGGTTATGTTTAAGTGAATGCTTCGATAGCATTTTACATGAAAAAAATCATCTGTTTTTCAGAGTAATATAATGTGCTAAATGCTGTGTATATCCTCGAAATTATTTTGCCCCACTTAAAGATTATGGAGAGAAATGCTGTCATTGTAGAAGCAGTCACTTTTATGAAGGTGGCCAATACATAATGCTAATGGTATTTACTCTTTGCAGAAATAACTTAGGCTTTGAATTTATGCTAGTAATTTAGAGTAGCTTAGAAAACCTAAGGAAGGAAAGAAAGGAGGAAAGAAGGGAAGTCAATGAGTTATCTGAAGTAGAACAAACATAAGTACAACTGGCAAACTATATCAACGAGTTTTAGAGCCCATGCATGTGCAGACTGAAGTTCTATTTAAATTTGTCAAGAGACACGATCTTTTGGGGATATTTTAGTGTCAGCTGGACTTAGTGATTCATACTCTTGTTAGTACAATAAAAGTTTCAGTTTGTGCTAGCGAAGAACAACCATTTTGAAGGAGTATTTGAATTTTGATTCTATCCTTCCACTCTGTGTAAACATGACCTTATTTCATGCAGGAATTTTGAGACTTTCTTTGATTTTTGTACATACCATGCATCTCTAAGCCTTAAAGAATAAGATTACATTCTAAGATTCAAAAAGGGTTTCTTTCCTAGTTTAGACATATTTGGGTTTAGAGCAAAGGAATGTGAACATATTTTGAAGCAAGGAATTCACTTAACATTTATCTAGTTGATGGTATAAAAAATAAAGGGTGGAAGAATAAAAACATTTTGTTTCAGAAGTTTATCATTTAAAAATATATTTTGTTTTTTCTTAAATATTTAAAATTTCTGTGATTTGAATTATACTGCTGCCAAAAGGCAATGCTGTTTTTTTTAAAGAAAACTCATGAGGCAAGTTTGACTCATAAGAATGATATTTATTTTATATTCTCAGTGACAGCCTATATTTTAATTTTAGGCATGTTGCTCAAGATTTTCAAAAATCTGAGCTGAGGTAGTATTAAAAATGTTGGATATGAGCTTTAAAATTTGAATTATCTTTAATGGACTCCTCCTAAGACCTTAACATGAAAATAGATTGATAACAAATAACTTGAATTGCATCACATGTGTCAACTAATGCTTTTCTAGTATTAGCTGTGTTAACTTGACAGTATTTCAATGACTTTTATTTTGGAAGTTTATTATCTCTTTTTTCTTATTATATTTTTAAGATTTTATTTGAATAGGAAACATAAATCTGCTGAAGCCATGATTGTTGATTTATTGTGTAGTTCATAATTTTAGAAATGAGTTCCAACATTTACTGACCTACTATTTTGTGTAATGCCCTATGCTACACACCAGAATAGACATAAAAAGTGATGATTAATGATCTTCATGTTTCTGGGTATTTATAGTCAGCCTTCTAGGAAGAAAAAATAGATACATAAAGCTATAAATATGCCAAAATATCTAACCTTAATAATAAATATATAAAAATGTATTTATATACATTTTTGGGTTCATGAGGGAGGGAGGGAAAATGCATTGGTTGAAGTACTGCATTAAAGGTGAGTCATTGGACTTTAGCCATATAAGGAGTCACATGAGCTGGTGTGTGAAGGGGCAGGGGCATTACAGGAAGAGAGAGAAACATGAACACAGCCACTGAAGTATGCAAATGTGTGATGTATTTTTGGAGTGGCAAATTGACTGGTATTGGTAGACCATGGGTTTTCTGAGGAAAGTTGGCAGAAAATGGGATGAAAACATAATTTTAAATTTCTTATAAAAAAACGTGGAGATCTGCAAAGTTCTTAAATAGGGAAACGATAGAGTCATAACACATTTTTAGAAAAACAATGCTAGCGGCTATATGAAGCACATGTGGCTGGCCCAGCATATTGAGGGAAGGGAGATACATTTGGTTGTATCTGAAAGAATTTTTGGTGAAAGATAAACTTTCCAGATGCGATGTTAATAAAAAGGAGAAAACATCTGCAAAAAATAAAATGCATTTCCTATTGCCATGACTTGGTGACGGACTGGTATGAGAAGTAAGGGAGAAGATAAAGGATTAAAGATGAATGAACTCACGATTTCAAGCTTTGGTGGCTTCAGGGAGAGTGATGCCTTCCATAGATAAGGGACACAGACACTTTTTTTGTGGAGGGATACTCTTTTAGGCATGGGAAATTAATATACATTTGGGAGTTTTATATCTATCTAATATTGAAGCTTCATGGTAGATTTTACCAGGATAAGAAGTAAAGTATAAGAGAAGGGAACATAGGCTTTAACAAAACACAGTGAGAAAGAATATAGTGAAAACCATGAAATAGTCTTATTTTAATTACTTCGGAAAAAATACAATTTCAAGAAGGGTAGTGGCAATCAACAATTTTAGAAGTTACGTAGAGTCTCAGAAGGATGAAGATTGAGAAGAGGATGCTGGGCACTTCTCTGGTGGTCCAGTGGGTAAGGCTCTGTGCTCCCAATGCGTAGGGCCCAGGTTCGATCCCTGATCGGGGAACTAGATCCTGCATGCATGCCGCAACTAAAGAGTTTGCATGCTGCCACTAAGAAGTCCACATGCCGCAACAAATCCCACATGCCACAACTAAGACCCGGCGCAGGCAGAATGAATGAATTTTTTTTTTTTAAAGATATGATAAATTGATGTCCTTTAAGAAAAAAGAGAGAGAGAGAAAAGGATGCTGGATTTGGGAAGCAAATCATCAGTGATTTTTAAGACTGGGTTCCCTGGAAGCTGAGATTCTAGTGCGAGTGATTTATTGAGGGATTGCTCTCCAAGGAAACTTCTGAAGTTATCAGGGAATCATGATACGGGAAGGAAACAAGCTAAGCTGGCATGGAGTCTAGCTTCAGCATGATTCCATGGGGAGCTCTAGAGTAGGGATTGCACCAGAGTCTTGAGAAGAATGGCCTGGGCCTTTATAGACCTACATCAGTCAGGCATTGGTATGGGCTAGTGATTGCAAGTATGAAACTCCAGGCAGGAGATTTCCTTCAGCCAAGGGCATTAACCCAAGAAAGGTGTCTTAATGACCCTGAGCAGCCAACAGCCCAGCATCTAGGGGAGGACTCTGGCCTGGTCAGTGGGATTTGGTGTGGTGCACACAATGTCTTCCACAATCTTTAAGAGAGCGGTCTCATTTGAGTTGTGGTTGCAGATGCTAGACTGCAGTAATCTAAGCAATGAGACTAAGGGGACACAGTGGCTAAAAGGGATATTACAGGGCCAATGTTTTATAGGTTTAAGAAGATCTGGTAATTTTTGAGAGACCAAGAGTAAAACGGAGAAAGAAATATGGCTCCTATCAGGGTAAAAATGAATTGTAACCGAAGATGGCATGAAGTGTTTAGCTTTGGAAAGTCAAGGTTCCTTTAATAGACTGTTAACTTGTCAATAGAGTAATATGGTAATAGGATAACATAAAGATTTTTGTTGTGATTGTTATTTCCTTTTGTCTTAATAGAAAGGGTAGGTTTAGAACTGCGGTGTGCCAGTAAATTTTTGACTGTCTCTCTGGAGAAAATTAAAAACCCCTGATTTGTAGCGTTTGTCAATTTCTGTAGTATAAAGGTGTAAATATTCTTACCACAGCCAATTTCAAGCTATCAGTGATGACCCCAAGTGGCTTGCAAGAGTCCTGAGAATGTAGCAGTCAACTCTGCTTTGGAATAACCTTTGATTACTGTGGGAACTTTCAAATTAACCTTAGTGAGAAAAAAGTTAAGGATATTCTTCTTGAAACCCTTGCCTCTACCATTGAAAAGGAAAAGGTTGCAATAGTTCATCTCTGAGAAGGATGGAGAACATAGGATTTATTCATAAAGCCAAACACGATACAAAGCTGTTATTTTAGGATGGCTCTGATATTTAATATACAGTGATCATCCGCACAAAAGAATGCTAGTAATAAACTCATGGATTCTATTTTTATGATACAATAATTAATGTCTTTAATGTTTGACCTTTGAGAATTTTTTAAAGTGTGTTTCTTTGTTTTAAATCAGTGAAGCTCATTTATTGGGTTCTAGTGTCACATCTCAACACAGAATTCTTAGAATTTCTAAACTGCAAAAATTGGCAAGAGTTTGCTTTTTTAAGTCTTTTAATCTTAATGCGTAAATTCAATTTTGCCTCAACCGGGAAGGCACAAACAAAAGTCCTTCGCTCTTCTCCTGCAATTCTGTTCTACCTGCAGGGTTTTGTGAAGAAAGGAACTATTCCATCAATAGACTATTGATAAAAATAGACTAAATAGACTATTAATAAAAATAATAAATATTATTAACCTGTTTGAGTGCTTTTCCTGTATTTTCTAACTTAATCTTATAACAACCCTGTAAGGGGATATTGTTATTATTCTCCCTTAAGAAATAAAAGTTTTATTCTCCCTTAAGAAATAAAAGTTTTATTCTCCCTTAAGAAATAAAACGGTTAAAATTCAAGATTTTTCACTTATAAGATGCATGATTTTTAAAGAATATTTAAATTCTCTAAGCTTCTGTTTTTTCATCAGTAAAGTGGAGACAGTAGTACATACCCCATAGCAGTTTGTTAGATCATGGCTAAATTAGACCATGGTTAATAACACTTTAACTGGAGCATGAATCATTGTCATTCATTTCAGTCCCCATTATCTTTCCCTCTTGGCTGAAAGAGGCACAGTGGACAGTTAAATCTATGCACAACTGAATGGGCATGTGGGAAACTGTTTCTTCCTTCTACACAGAAGGATTTTTTGGGGCTCCCCGTACATTCCATGAAAAGTACATGTGTGGTTGCGAGAAATTTTAAACATTACCTAGCCTTTCCCTGACATGCACATGCAATTTACTAAATCATGTAAGCAAACCAAATTCTAATATTAGATTCATTTCACAACCTCTCAAATTAACTTATAAACACAAGTTTCATGTTTTATCTTGAATGAAAAAACAACACCTATTGACCATATTTGTAATGCACTAAATGCTAAGTTCACCTAGGGTAACAATTTCAAGTTTTAGGGTTTTATTGAAAGTTTCACTCTTTTATTAGTCATGGGTTTAGTAAATTAGTGCTTCCTTGGAATAGAAGTAAACGTGTATACTGAATGTGATGTTTAAGTAGTAACTTTTGGAGTAAGTGAAGCAGCTTTAGGACATTTGTATCTTTTGTGAAGTGAAAATTCACAGAGTGGAGGGCAAATTCTCAGACTGAAGCACCTGCGTGCTTAGGCCTCCCATCCACTGACTGTTTTGTGTTTTTTTTGACTTTTGAATGGCTCTTTACTGAAGACAAAATGGAGAGAGCTAAGCGTAATTCTAAACACTTGGGTACCTCTGCAAGTGTGGTCAACGTTTTTTTCTCCTCCAAGCACTCTCCTGTTTCCTTTTATCAAATTGGCCAATCTTATCTCAGTGCTCTAAAGAAAGGTTTGGAAGTACCCTAGAATGAGAGAAAGTTTCTCAATGTTTGTGGGAATCAAAGAGGCTTTTGAGAAAATGGATAATATTAATGGAAAAAATGTATATTTCTCCCTAAATTAGAGAAATCATTGAAGACTAAGTTCAATGAAACAATATATGCTTCATTATAATTTTGTGAAGTTGAAATAGGTATGAAAGTATGATTGACAATTAGAAATACAATTACTGTAAGTAGCAACTCTTTTAAAACAGACTTCATTTCTGGTGACAGTTAAATAGGTTTCTGCATGACAGTTATTATGTTTGTACATATACATACACACTTAGATTAGAACAGATGATTGCCTTTATGGTAACTGTGTCATAGATCAATGAGGAAAAAAATGCTCTATTCAAAGAGAAACTATGTACAGTTAGACATGGTCTCCTTTCTTTCAGCTGTTGTGAATTATGATCCTGGTTTATTATTCAGAGGGGTAAATAATTGTTTTCTGTAAGATTTGATGTAATACTTCTGCTTTGGTTCCAAATTTCAAAGTGAAGAAAAAGTTAGTAACATCAAAAGAATAATGAGAAATATTTTCCCTGGTTAAAATATATCTTATAAATATAAAAGGAAGGAGATAAGGGAGTATTTAGAACTAATGGTACAATTTAAAAAAATTCTCCTAATCTTGTTGATAGTATAATTGGAATTACATCTCCTGGTTTAATTATCTCTGAGATTATTTTTTAAATAAAGACATATGTTGGCAAGAAATTTTATCTCATTTTCAAAATTAATGCCCTTTAATGACCATATGTCTGATTGTCCAATAAAATAGTTATTCTTTGTAGACTTGTAATAGAAAATACATTCTTGGGTGCTATACTCTTTCCATTATTTTGGAGAACATCATTCTAGTTGAGCAAAATACTTTTTATATTTAGGTATAGAAGTAGCCTTCTAGAGTAGTAGTAACAGTAGTAGTAGTATAGTATAGTAGTAGTACTGTAGTAGTAACAGTTGCTGTTACTTATTTCATGTACCTGTTTGGTTTTTGGATAGTGAATAAATCAGTTCACGGTGAAGACATAGGCTGTTTCTTTTCTGTCCTAAACTTTTCATCTAAGAGTCATGATTACTGATTTGAACAAGTTTGATACTGAGTATTTGAATGCCAGTTTTTATTTGATTGTCCATTTTATCCCTTATTTACTTCACCCAGAAAAGTGATTTGCTCTGTTTTTGTTAGAAGCTCAGTTCTTTAGTGTGGCCTCTCAGTTTGTTTGTTGGATGACCTGGACAGAAATTATTTATTCAGTTTTTTAATTGAAAGAATACTTACTGGATGTTCCGACACACCACAAACAATGGTAGAAACTAGGAATGAAAGCTGTAAATAGGCTCATCCCTGTCCTCTGGAGCTATGATGGGCGGAGAGGGTTGAAGTGGATACAGTGAGAGAGGGGTGCATTTAGGAACATGCCGGAGGTGCCTTGCCTACAGGGAATGTTTTCTGGAGAGGGCTGCGCTTTTGAGAGTCAGAAGAGAAGGAAATAGAAATGGAGGAGAAGGAGGAAGTAGATGGAGCCAGTGACAAAGGTGGAAAGGAGGGTGTTTGGGAGTAGTTGAACTTGTTTCATAAATGAGGTATATGTTGATAACTAGATTAGAGAAATTCAGTATTTGAACTAATCTCTTAAACCGTAGTGGTCAAGATTTCCAATATGTGTCTTCTACAGAGATTTCCAGAGTTTGATCCATTAAAAGTCCTGTGTATCTGAAAGTGAATTGCTATGCAAATAATTTACAAGATATTATGCCAGTAGCCTTGTATAATGAGTAGCTTTAAAAAAATCCAGGTATTTCTTAAAAGATGTTTTTTATGCAGTATGATTATTTTCAAGGCTTAATCACATTGGCTATGGATATTTTATTATTTTGAATCCAGTAATGCTTAAATGTGATACAATTTTTAGAGATGCTGTGTAAAAATTAGCTCTTGGTTTATTAAAAGAAAGTGGTAAACTCCTCTTAGCTTTTCCTGCTAGCTCTGCAATTCTAAAATCTCTCCTTTCCACCCATGTGTTACAAACCTATAGATCTTTCCTTGGTGTGATAATGCATGCGTTGCTCCTATTGGGTCTTCATATCATACACTTGCCTGTTTCAAAACCAAAATTCTCCTAATCTTGTTGATAGTATAATATATAATTTCAACACACTGCCACCTGCCCCTTTAGTAGGATGGCATGACATATATTCCTACACTCAGAATTACCAGTGTTTTTGTGTCTGACTTTCCAAGCTTGTTTATCCCAGACAATGCTCTCTACAGAAGCACCATCTCCCCTGACAAGACTGCTTTGAAAAGGAGAGTGAGTGAAATTTGCAATTCATTGTCAGTGTACCACACATGGTTTAATAGCCCTACAGACACTTGCAAAAATGCATATGTCTGTGTGTGTGTATGTGTAGATATATATGCATACATACACACACACATATATAAAAGCTTTCAGTGATTTTCATATCTAGCCAAGTCCTATGTTCAAACAGTTTTCTTGCTGAACTTTAATAAATAAAATGATGAAATCTTCTGTATTCTGTTTGGATTGTTGGAGGGGGTCTGGAGCATTACCTGCTTATCTGCTTATCTGCCCTGTAACGTATACCCCTGAGTATCTATAGTGCACAGTTTGAAAATTATTGCCCTAAGTCAAAGAACAAAATATTAGTTTCTAATAGTAGAATTTCAGTCATCTTCAACTAATATCTACTGATGAAGGGAAAACTCCAAAAATCACACAATCTATAAAAATCTTTTATGTTTAATGTCAGCTGTGGTGGAATACGATGCATATATCAAGAAGGGAGTGGTTGTTTTTATTCAGTTGCTTCTGAAATATACATGAGATGATGTCATATAATTATGGAATATTGGATCTGAAAGGGACTACAACATCAAGTCATTCATGCCTTCAGTTTAAAGATGAGGATAGTGCGGGACAAAATTTAAAGAGGATTGCTCAAGGTCTAACAGGGCAGGGGCAAAGATGAGTCAGGAATTTAGATTTCTTTGTTCTCTCTTCCTATATACCAAACTGAGCGCTTAACTATATATTGTTATTGCTGGATTTTCTATCTTGCAACAGAGGGGTTTCAGGTCAATATTTGTTTGAAGTTACAATGCAGATATTTTGTAGAGATATCATATTCAAAGTTTAGCAGTGCAATATAAATATCATCAAATTGACTACAAATCCATCACTTTATCTTCTATGCTTTTAATTAAATCTACCTTAATACTATAGAACATCCAGGGGCAATTTTTGCCCCTCAGGTGTCAGTCTTCAATGTCTGGAGCAATTTTTGGTTGTCATAACAAAGAATTTTCCAGCTCAAAATGTCAAGCGTGCCAAGGTTGATAAGCTTACTATAGGGGATTTAATGGTGCCCTCTGCAACATCTAAATGTAATGAATGACATGTTTCCCATATTAGTTAAAAAGAAGCCTGGTCCTCCCTATCATACTAGATTTTAAACTTTAGGGTTGTCCCTGCCTTACAGTATTTCATATTTTGGTGAAGAGTTTCAAATGTAGTCATCTTTATTTTATAGAATTTGATCCTCTTCCCTTTTGTTCTAAGTTTTTTGTTTTTTTTTTAAGTCTAACCTCGTAAGAATGCCAACGCTTTTCCTTTTTGACTATTCAAGTTCCATTTGTCAGATATATCTCCAGCTCTATAGAAAAATCTGACTGTTGTATTTTAGCTGGGTTTCCACTATAGATCTACCCTAGAATAAACTTGTGTTTTCTGTTTTTGTGTGTCTTCTGGTATTTATTTGCCTTTTAGGTTCTGTCCTTATTAATGATTTATGATTTCATGTAATGATTAATAATTCTTTTTTATGTATTGAAGAAATATTTATTGAGTCCAGGGAATATAAGCTAAATACCTACCTGCCCTTTTGGAGCTCAGTCTTTTGGAGGATATACATAAATGAACTTATAAATAAATATGATGATAGAGAATGTGGAAGCTTCTGTGGATGCACATAATAGGGGCATCTAATCCAGGCTTCAGCCATCAGGAAAGTGACATTTGAGCTGAGACCTGATGAATGAAGTGGGGAAACGTATTGTTTCTGGCAAAGAAAACAATATGTTTATAAACACTTAAGCCATGGGACACAGACAGTGCCCCATAGGATTTAAAAGGCATTTATGAAATAATGTAGAGCTTGGAGAACTCATTTCATATGTATTCACTCATTAACAACCATTGATAGAATGTCTACTCCAGGACTGGCACTGTTCTAGGCATCAGAAGAATAGCACCAAAAAAGCAACTGAAGACTGCCCTCATGTAGCTGACATTCTAGTGTGGTAGCTTATTAGTATTATTTATCTATATAGGTTACTTTTCATAAAAAGGGTTCCCTCTGTGTACAAAGTTGTGAATGCAGTATAAATCTATTGGCTGAGCAATGCACTGAGTGGTAAATTAATGGAATATATTTTGAAAATCATAAAAATAACGTTAAGTTGTTAATTCGCGAAACATTACAAATTTATTCAAGAAAATTTGATAATGCCCTCCTTTCGGTGTTTCTCTTTCTCTTTCTCTCGGAATACATGGCTTGTTGTAGATGAGACTTTTCCTTTTGGAGAGGGTTTATTCCTTTGTTCAGTTAAAGTATTATAGTTGATTTGGCAGCCATATTGATCAACAGTACTTACAGGGGCTTCCCTGGTGGCACAGTGGTTAAGAATCCACCTGCCAATGCAGAGGACACGGGTTCAAGCCCTGGTCCGGGAAGATCCCACATGCCGTGGAACAACTAAGCCCGTGCGCCACAGCTACTGAGCGTGCACTCCAGAGCTCACAAGCCACAACTACTGAGCCCACGTGCCTAGAGCCCGTGCTCTGCAACAAGAGAAGCCACCGCAATGAGAAGCCCACACGCCGCAACGAAGAGTAGTCCCCACTCACCACAACTAGAGAAAGCCCGCATGCAACGAAGACCCAACGCAGCCAAAAAAAAAAAAAAAAAGTACTTACAGAAGGAATGTATTTTAAAGCAGCATAGAAATTAAAGTACCTTTTAGAAAAGTGATTCCCTGCTCTTACACTAAGACCTACTAAAAAACTTTACACAGGCATTGCAGCATGAAGAGACTTAACTGACTTCCATTGGGTTAGATATGGCTAAAGAATTAACAGAGGATAAGTAAGTAGTATTCTGCAAAAAAACTGCATTCATGGGAAATTTAAGGAATTTCTAGAAATATAATCAAGCAGTTGTATTATTTTTTACCCCGCTTCTAACTGGTGAATATTTCCCAACAACATTCATGAAGTCAACTTTGAAATATAAAAAGATTTTATAATTCTTTGAAACCATATTTCAAGTGTCCTGATTTCAGCTTAGTCGTGTTAGAATAAAAAAAGTCATTCAAGAAGCTTATACTAGAGATAGCTGTTTTGAAGTCATAACATTTTATTAGATACAAACAGAAAATGTGTGGTTGGCAAACCCTACATTGGGTTTTGAAATTACTGTGCTACCAGTGTGTTCCAATCAATGAGAACTTTTCAGCCGTGAACTTTTATTGATTTGTATTCCTCAGAGTAACATAAATAGCTTTCCTTAAGTCTTCCAATTTCACTATCATTATTTTTTTTTCTGAAATCTCTGCTTTTAGAAGGTATATCTATGCACTTACTTTTTTGCTTTACTTTTTTGCTGTCCAATTCCTTCATGGTTTTTTTTTTTAACATCTTTATTGGAGTATAATTGCTTTACAATGTTGTGTTAGTTTCTGCTGTATCACAAAGTGAATCAGCCATATGTATACATATATCCCCATATCCCCTCCCTCTTGCATCTCCCTCCCACCCTCCCTATCCCACCCCTCTAGGTGGTCACAAAGCACCGAGCTGATCTCCCTGTGCTATGCGGCTGCTTCCCACTAGCTATCTGTTTTACATTTGGTAGTGTATATATGTCCATGCTACTCTTTCACTTCGTCCCAGGTTACCCTTCCCCCTCCCCATGTCCTCAAGTCCATTCTCTATGTATGTATCTTTGGTATCAGTGTTCTATATAAAGTAGGGGGAAAAAGTTATGGTATAACCAATTAAATTATTCCAGAACAGTTAAATTATACTATTAATACTTCAATGGGAACAATACGTTTAGCTTTTGAAGAACAAATAAAGGTTACTGAAAATTTCAAACAGCAAAGAACTGGAATGTTTCAACTGCTTCTTTTCACTTCTAAAAATTTATGTGAAACCCAGCCCTCAAATCCATGCTATTGAGAGATGTATTTTCAAAATTTGTTGAAAAAAATAGGAATTTAGTTTTTAGGCTTACCATTTAATGGTCAGAATAAGAATTCAGTACTTGCCAAGGCACGCTTGGTTTTTTTCTACTCTGTAAGATGTTCGTTATTATACATTGCCTAGAAATTGTGAATAAATGCATTAAAGAGCAGTCACATTGCACACCGAAGCATAATTACATTGAAATATTTATGTTGCTGTTTTTAAAAATCATCCATTTGAATTGTTTTTTATCCTGTTTTCAAACATTAGTCTATATTTCAGAAAATATGGCAGTAACAATTGATAAGGAAGGGTGATGATAAATGTTGAAAGGCTTTTCTTCTGTAAGGTGAGTTTTAACATGCTTTTCTAACTAGTTCCAAGTAACTATGGAAGAAAGCAAAAAAAATGTAGCTTCAAACTTCATTGACTTTTAAGCTCTTAACATTACAGACATATCTAAGCAGTGAAATCTTGCTTAATCTTCCTTTAAAATATCTATAAAATGTGTACTTTGCCACTAGCCATTACAACCATGAAAATCTACATTCAAACATGCATATAAAAATCAGTCACTCTTTCCTGACATAATAGAGTTATGGAAAATTAGTCCTAATGGTGTAAGGACTTCTTACTTTGTACTAATCATAGTACTTCCTACTGTAAAATGATAGCAACATTCTAAATTGGATATATGAATGAGTCAAAATTGGCAATAATCCCTAATAACTTAAAATTAACATATAGAACCAAATCCTTGATTAATGCAACCAAAGCAGTTATTACTAGGACATGAAAAAAGGAAAAGTGTGATTGTTTTTCTTGATATAAAGCTTAGGTTTTGTGGTATTCCAAAACTCAGAAGACGTAAAATAAACTCTGTTGCTTCTATCTCTAGTACACTTGTAAATGTCACTTTAGATATTCTATTTTCTTTGATGGTTCAGTTTAGCTACTGAGTTTTCAATCTTAGCTTTTCGTTATTTTTTAACATTATTGAAACATTATCTTACTGAGGGAAATTTACCTATATTGAAATGCATAGATTTAATGTTAAATGTACAAGTCAATAAATTTTAAGAAATATATACACCCATGTAGCCAAAACCTAATCAAAATACAGAATATTTCCACACCCTAGAAAGTTCCCTGTGCCCCTTTCTAGTCATCCCCCAACTCCCATAGGCAACTCCACTTCTTTTTTATAAATTTATTTATTTATTTTTGGCTGCGTTGGGTCTTTGTTGCTGTGGACGGGCTTTCTCTAGTTGCGGTGAGCGGGGGCTACTCTTCATTGCGGTGTGTGGGCTTCTCATTGTGGTGACTTCTGTTGTTGCAGAGCACAGCCTCTAGGTGCATGGGCTTCAGTGGTTGTGGCATGCGGGCTCAGTAGTTGTGGCTCGCACGCTCTAGAGTGCAGGATCAGTAGTTGTGACGCACAGGCTTAGTTGCTCTGCAGCATGTGGGATCTTCCTGGACCAGGGCTCGAACCCATGTCCCCTGCATTGACAGGCAGATTCTTAACCACTGTGTCACCAGGGAAGTCTGGCAATGCCATTTCTGAAGTCTGTCTCCATGTATTAGTTTAGTATGTTCTTAGACTTTATATATTTTGCATCTGCCTATTTTTGTTCCATACATATTCTTGATATCCATTCATGTTGCATCCATTGGTAGTTCATTATTTTTATTAATGAGTGTTATTCCATTACATGACTATACCAGAAGTTTTTTATCCATTTTCCTGTGGATGGACATTAGTTTTTTTCCTACATGTCAGTTACTTTTAGTAATGCTGCTATAAACATTTTTGTAAAAACCTTTTTCTGAACATATTTCTATTTCTTTTGTGTAAATGTCTAGAAGTAGAATTGCTGAATACTTGTATATTTAATTTCAAGAAACTGAAACAGTTTTCAAGAATGTGTACATTATTTTAGTTTTCCATCAGCAAATTATGAGAGTTTGAGTTGCTTTATATATTCATCAACATTTAGTGTTGTCATTTTTTCCATCCTAGTGGGGAAGGAAATATTTCTTTGTGGTTTTAATTTCCCACATGGTGTAAGATGCTAGGCGCATTTTCATTTGTATCTTGGTCATTTGTATTCTTCTCTTTTGAAGTATCTAAGTCCTTTGGTTATTGCCAAATTTGCTTTTCTTTTTATTATTGATGTGTAGAGTTTCTTTACCTATATAGGATACAAGCTCTTTGTCAGGTATGTTTTAAATATGTTATCCCAGTCCATGGCTTATCCTTTTATTTCAACAGAGTCTTTTGGCAAGAGGTTTTTTTTTTTTTTAAAGGAATTCTATTGTTATTTGTTCTTTTATATTTATTGGTACATATATCCTGTCTAAAAAAATCTTTCCCTTCCTAAAATGAGGAAGATAGTCTCTTAAGCTTTATTCTAGAATCTCTATAGTTTTAGACTTCACACTTAAATCTGTTAGATACCAGAAATTAAGTTGGTGTATCACGTGATGTAGGACTTAAGCTTCTTTTCTTCCTTTGTTCTTATAAAGTTGTTTCATCTCCTTTGGTTGCAAAAATTTGTCCTTTCCAATTTGAGTTGTCTTGATGCCTTCGTTGAAAACCAAATGACAAAATATGTGTTCGTACTTTTTTTTTCTGCTTTGTTGACCTACGTATCTTCACTTACCCTGCTGCCACACTGTCTTGATTATGGTAGCTTTTATAAGTCTTGAGCTAGGAATATTAAGTTCTCCAACTTTTTGCTTCTTTATCATTATTTTTATTTTTCTACTCTAGGTCTCATATATTTCCATATAAAATTTTATATCAACTAGTCAATTTCTTCAAATTATCTGATGGGATTTGGATTTGGATTAAATCTAATAACCAAATGGGCTAAATTTGGCACCTTAACACTATTGAGTCTATTCAGTCTTTTAATTCATGAATATAGAGTTAGGTCTTATTTAATTTCTCACAGCAATGTTTAGGGGTTTTCAGAGCAGGATTTTTTGTATATTTTTGGTTAAATTATTTTTTTTGATGCTAGTAAATAGAGCTGCATATTGAAATAAAATTTACCTTATTTTTACATACAGATTTTGTGTCCTCTATTATAAATTTCTTATGAGTTTCTACATAAATGATTATCTCTGTGAATAAGACACTTCTTTGGCTTCTTTTCCAAATTTTGTATTTTATTAATTTTTCTTGCTTATTGTGGTGGTTCAGACTTCCAGTACAATGTTAAGCAAAAGTCATAAAGACAAGCATGTTTGCCTCATTTCCAATATTAGGGAGAACTCATTCAATATATAATCATTAAGTATAATCAGTAGTATTATATATTGTAGATGCCCCTCTATAAGACTGAGAAAGTTTCCTTCTACTTTTAATCTGCTCTGAGAGCTTAGCATGAATACTTATTTAATTTTGTCAAAAGTGTTTCTCCATCTATTGAGATCATCATATGGGTGTGTCTTTTTTATTCTCTTAGTAAGTTCAAATACATTGACTTATTTTTTCAGATAGTAACATACCCTGTCATTAGTACACTAAGTCCCATTTACTCATGATGCATATATTATCTTTCTTATTTGCTGAATTTGATTTTCTAATGTTTTAAAAGAACTTTTGCATAAAATCTCTCTGCCAAATTTTGATATTAGGGTGGTACTGAGATTGTAAATCAAGTTAGTATGTTTATCCCTTAGTCTACTTTCTGGAAGAGTTTATATACAATTGCCATTATTTCTTCCTTAAATGTTTGAGAGAATTCATCAATCTATGACTGAAATTTTCAAACTATGAATTTAATTTTTTTAATAGATACAGAACAACTCAGGTTATCTAATTCTTCTTAAATAAGCTATGGTAATTTATCTCTTTGAAGAACTTAATCTGTCAAATTTATGAGCATGAAGTTGTTCATAATACTCAATTATTATCATTTGAGTACCTGCAGGATCTGAAGTGATATTCCATCTTTCATCCTTTTTTTAACATTAGTCTTGCTAAGGTTTAAAATTTTATGAACCTTTTCCAAAAAACAACTCTTCAGTTTGCAAATATCTCCTAGTATGTTAAAATTTCATTTATTTCTTCCACTGTTTCTATTACTTTATTTTTTCCACCTTCTTTTTGTTTCATTTGCTTATAATTCTCTTGTTCTTTAGCTGACTTTTAAACATGTAGATGTTTTCCCAATAGAAACATTTTATATGATCAAACTATCCTCTCAACACAAATTTAATTTCACCGCATAAATGATGTTATTTTATGATATTTTCATCATTTTGTATTATTTTCTAAATTATCTTTTGATGTCTTTTATGAACTATGGGAGACAAAGTATTTTCTTTAATTTACAGATATTTGGGAGGTTTCTAGGTATTTTGTATGGCGTTGATTTCATATTAACTGCTACTCTGGTCAGAGAATATATTATGTAAGATCTAAAACCTGAAATTTGTTGGAACTTAATGTTTGGCTCAGCATATGGCCTATCATGGTGAATGTTACTGTTGTTTTTATTATGGTGAAATACATATAACATAAAACTTACTATCTTAACCACTTTTAAATGTGGAGTTAGTGGAATTTAGTATATTTATATTGTTTTGCACCCATCAGCACCATACATCTCCAAGCTCTTTTCGTCTTGTGTAAACGAAACTGTACCCATTAGACAGTAACTCTTCGTGACTCCCTCCCCTCAGGCTCTGGCAATCACCACCATTCTATTTTCCTCTTTTTAAAAAAAATCTCCCTTTTCCCCCCATCCCCCAGCCTCTGGTAGCCACTGTTCTACTCTCTATTACTATGAGTTCAACTTTAACTTTTTTTTTAAATTTCACATGTAGTGAGATCATGCAATATTTTTCTTTATTATATGCCTGTTTCATTTAGCCCAATGTCCTGCAGGTTCACCCATGTTGTTGCAGATGACAGGATTTCCTTGTTTTTTAAGGCTGAATAATATTCCACTGTTTTATATATGTCACTTTTCTTTTTATCCTTTTGTCCATTGACAGACACTTAGTTTGTTACTGTATCTTGACTAATGTGAATAATGCTGCAATGAATATGGGACTGCAGATATCTCTTCAAGATCCTGATCTCAATTCCTTTGGATATATAACCATAAGTGAGATTGTTGGACCATATGGTAGTTCTATTTTTTAGTTTTTTGAGGAATCTTCATTCCATTTTCCATAATGACTGTCACAATTTACATTCCCACCAATAGTGCACAAGGTTCCTTTTTCTCCACATTTTTGTTCACACTTTTTCTTCTTTTAATAGCAGCTATCCTAACAGGTGTGAAGTGATGTCTTACTGTGGTTTTGATTTGACTTTCTCTGATGATTAATAATGTTGAGCACCTTTTCATATACCTGTTCATCATTTATATGTCTTCTTTGGAAAAATGTCTATTGAGATCCCTTGTGCATTTTTCAATTGTGTTATTTGCTTTTATGCTTTTAGGTTGTAAGTTTTCATTATATGTTCTTATATATTTCGGATACCTTAACTCCTTATTGATACATGGTTTGCATATATTTTCTCCCATTACATCAGTTGCTTTTTCATTTTGTTGATGGCTCCCTTTGCTGTCCAGAAGCTTTTCAGTTCGACATAGTTCCACTTCTTTATTTTTGTTTTTGTTGCCAGTGCTTTTGGTGTCATGTCTGGAAAAAAATCATTGCCAAGACCAATGTCAAGAAGCTTTTTTTTAGGAGCTTCACAGTTTCAGGCTTTATGTTTAAGTCTGTAATCCATTTTGAATTGAATTTGGTGTATGATGTAAGATAAGCGTCCAGTTTCATTCTTTTGTACGTGGATATTGTTTTTCCAACACCATTTATTAAAGAGACTATCCTTTCCCCATGATGAATATTTTAATTGCACAAAAACACACTGTGCATTTTTCATTTGTTTGATGTAGTTTATAAATGTCAATAAGCTCAAGGATCTGTAACCATACTGATGTTTTTGTCAGTAAGTCAAAGAATTGTTCTATCAATTACGGACAAAGGTTTTATAACATTCAACTGTGATTGCCAATTTATTTATTAAACCTTTAGTTTTGTTTCATGTATGTTGAAGCTCTCTTATTAGGTAGATACGCATTTTGGAATAGTACTGCTTTTTTAATGCATAGTCTAGCTTTGTCCACATGTTTGCTTTCAATCTATCTTTCCTTGTATTAAAAATATGTCTCTGGGGCTTCTCTGCTGGCGTAGTGGTTGAGAGTCCGCCTGCCGATGCAGGGGAGGCGGGTTCGTGCCCCGGTCTGGGAAGATCCTACATATCGCGGAGTGGCTGGGCCCGTGAGCCATGGCCGCTGAGCCTGCGCGTCTGGAGCCTGTGCTCTGCGACGGGAGAGGCCGCAACAGTGAGAGGCCCGAGTACCGCAAAAAAAAAAAAAAAAAAAAGTCTCTGGTATACATTATTTGGGTCTCACATTTTTATCCAATGTGACAATTTTTGCCTTTTAATTAGAAAATTTAGTTTATTTGTATTTAACGAATTTACTGTATATTATATATGTATATTTCTATCTTTACATGTGTATCTATTGATCTATCTATATCTATATATTTGAGTTAAATGAAACATATTCCTTTTTTTGTATTTGTTCAATCTGTTTTTTATTTGTTCATTTTTTATTTCTTCTTATTTTTTCCTTATTTTTGTTTTATTGAATTTTCAGTATTCATTTTTAATTTATCCATTGCATAGTTGCATGTCTTATATTATTTATTATTAACTTATTTTTATTGATTACAAAAGTCTTCAATTTATCCTTAAGTAATCTGAATTCTGTGTAGTGGTAATTTTTTACTACTTCACACATAGTGTAGAAAACTGGGAAAAGTACATTTCCTTTATTCTAAGTCCTTTGTGATATATTTTGTAATATAACTTTATCTATATAATCATAAGCCCCATCATGAAATTTTATTTTTTCTTTTAAACAGATAATTGCCTTTCAAAGAAATTAAGAGATTAAAAAATCTAGTCTTTTATATTTGTCCTCATACTTATTATTTCTGTATTCTACTTCTAGATTAGAATTTTGATTTGATGTCTTTTTGTTTGAAAAACTTTTGTTAGCATTTCTTGTGTTGCAAGTTGGCTGATAACAAATTAACCTTTTTTTTTTCTGAAAATGTCTTAATTTTACCTTTCTCTTTGAAGGATATTTTCATTGTATGTAGAAATCTTAGTTTACATTTTTTTCTTTCATCATTTCACTGTTTTCTAGCTTCATATTTTAATGAGAAAAAAGTCATCATCTGTATTATTGCATCACTGTGTATTTCTTTATTTCTCATGTTTCTGTTAAGATTTATCTGTATGATTTTTACCATATACTGAGGAAGCTGTTTATAGATTCTTTTCTCTCTGTACATTTTCTTCTTAAACTTTGCTGAGATTTTTCTTTCCTGAACCATTTTATATTAAGCTGCCAACCTGATGACCCCTTATCCCCAAATACTTTAGTAGTGGTTCTTAACCCAAGGGCAATTTTGCTCTCTAAGAAACATTTAATAATATCTGAAAACATTTTTGGTTGTTAACTTGGAGCAGGAGGTGGGGGAAGACGGGGAAAAGTGCTACTGGCATCCAGTTAGCAGAGGCCAGGCATGTTGCTCAATATCCTACAGTTCACAGGAAATGCCCACAACAAAGAATTAACTGGCCCCAAATGTCAATACTGATAATGCCATGGTTGAAAAACCCTGCTTTAGTGTGTTTTTCCTACATATATACAACAAACACACACACAGAATATGTGTACATCATACACACATGTGTATATGCACAATACGTGTGTAATACAACCATCAAAACCAGGAAATTAATATTAATACATTCCTTCCGTCTAATCCTCAGACCACTATTAAAGTTTCAACAATAGTCCCAATAATAGCAAAAAGATCAAGTTCAGAATTTTGCATACTTTTTAAAAGTCAAGTGTTTTTAGTGTCTTTGTGTCAGGAAGAGATCTTCAAACTTCCCTTAACTTGACCGTGGCATATTTGAAAATTTCTGGCCAGTGTTTTCTTTACTTCCTTTTTTCCTTCATCCCTCCCTCCCTCCCTCCCTCCCTCCTCCCTCTTCCCTCTCTCCCTCCCTGCCTTCCTTCCTTCCTCCCTCCCTTCCTTTTTTCTTTTTCCTTTTTCGAATACCTCAATTTAGGTTTCCTAATGTTTCCTTGTGATTAGCTTCACTTAAACTACATTTTGACAAGAATATCACAGAATTGATGCTACATTTTTTTCATTGCCTCCTACCAGGTGGTATATGATTTCAATTTATCTCATTACTGATGATGCTTCTTTTGACAGGTTGTTCAAGGTGGTATCTACCAGTTTTCTGCCCCGTTAGATAGGAATTGTATCTATTTCTTTACCTGTTTGTCTATTATCTCAAGCAGATGGTTTTTATTCCTTACTGTACTTATAGTTATGATACCTAGTGCACACCTCAAGCATATTTGTTACCCACAACTGAATCTATACTTCTAACACAAAATTGTCTCCCAGTAATATTTTTCTCTGCAGTGATACCACCAAATACCTAGTTTTTCAAGCTGAGACTTCTTAGTGGAACAGACTAAAGCCCTTACATCCTTTCTTATTATCCATAGCCTATTATATTAGTGAACTAGAGATATAACAAGGGGTTAACTAGTCCTTCTCGTTAGAATATGAGAGTAAAAATTGTTACTGAACCAAACTTGGGTCCACTCGACTGCCACACATCAAAGTCAATCTCCTGACACCAGGCTGTGGTGAAGGAAAGTACAGCATTTATTGCAGGGCCAAGCAAGGTGGATGGGCAGCTCATGCTCAAAAGACCCAAACTCCCTGTTGGCTTTAAGGGAAGAGTTTTTAAAGGCAACATTAAGAGTGAGGGTTGCAGGGTGCGTGATCAGCTTACGGACTTTTTCTGATTGGTTGGTGGTGAGGTAACAGGGTGATATTTTGTGAGTCTCAGTCATCAACCTTCTGAGTCCATCCAGTCTGGGGTCTACATGCTCGTGCTCAGCATGTAGTCACCATCCTCCACTTGGGTGGGTATGTCTGAGTTTCTGCAGAACAACTCAAAAATAAGTGTCAAATTTTTATATATATCCCTTGAGGAGGAACTAGGACTGTTTTATGGCTGAACTATTGTTTAAGCTGTCATTATTTTTCTTGCTTGACTGTTTTCCCTTTGTTTCTGTATTCCCTCACTTCACTAATTAGTAACTGCTTGTGCCTGCTCCTTGAACTCAGGGAAGGCCTAGGAGACTAAAACGTTTTTCTACAAATAAGAAATGGAGGGCACCAAGGGGCTTTTGTACCCAGGAGGCCCCTGCAGGGTCTTGCTGGGTTTCAGAGTCATACAGAAAGGAGATAAACAGTGAGGGATCAAAATAGAAAGCTTTTCCTTTTTTTTTTTTTCTGGCACAAATCCAGCCTGGATTCATCAACCCCTCTTTTAATTATGAGTGAATGGAAAAATTCCATCATTGGATAGAGTTAGTTTCTATTACATAATAAAGGAAAATGCCTATAGCTCACAAATCATAGAAGAGAAAACATCATGCTTTATCAAGATAACTGCAGGAAGCAGAAATGAAGTATAGAAAATATTGACTTTGTGCCATCAATTTTTTTAAGAAACATAAGAAACAAAGATGGGATGAAAAGATAACAGTGTAAGATGTTTTCCAAAAAATAGCATAGTGTGCAAGGAACATTGAGAAGACAAATGAATGGCAGAATTCTCAGATGTGAAAAGCCTTGGATAGTAAACCACTTTTGTTACTATTCCTGAAAGATTTATTTAAAGTAATTTTTTAGTCAATTAAACACATGAATCAAAAACTAAACTTTCGAGAAGTAAGAAATATAAGTGTTCTGTCAACAAGGCATGGGAATAAATGTAAATCAAGACTTAATTCTAATTATTTTTTTTAATCATACACTGTAAATATAAATCAGAATGTGATTGCCGTAAGAGAAGATGTATGATCTAAAAGGAATAACTTAACAATTACAACCTGAATCCAAAATACAGGAGGATTTGGCAGGAAGGTTTGGTAAGATGAGTGAAATTACAGTCTTTAAAATTCCCCTTCTTTTATAACACATGTAAGATAGATTTGGTGTTATTCATTAGGAAAATATGCAGGAAATATACAAGCATATACAGGAAAATATACATTTAAGGATCTCTAAAGCTTTAAGGCATTTAAGAAAGGACATGTACATTCTGGATTACAATGAGAAATGGCATAGAGTTTGTTCAGCAAATATATAAGAACAAAAATATTTAAAATAAGATGACAAAAGTAAAGCTGAACATATCATTTAGGAAAGTAATTTTAATAGATAGTTGATCTCTCATTTGGGTCAGAAAAACTGAAACTGAGCAGAATCCTGTGGGGCCCTCCCAAGTACAAATTCTGTGTCCCCCATTTCTTGTTTATAGGAATAGGCTCCATTCAGCCTCCTTTACCTTCCCTGAGTTCCAAAGGGCAGATTCAAACATTGCTAATCAGGGAAGGGAGGAAATGCAGAAACAGAGGTCAGTCAAGAAACAATAGTGCAGCCTTGGGGCAGGGTCCTGGTTCCTTCTCAAGGAATATATATAACAATATCTTTGAGTTCTTCTGCAGGAACTAAGGCCCCCATCCAGGTGGAGGATGGCAACTTCAGGCTGAGCACAAGATTCCTGGAGCACTGCCCTGTTACCTCCCCAGGAACCAATTCAAAGAAAGCCACACACCTGGTAGCCCTTACCCCAGATTTTGCCTACAAAACCTTCTCCCCAGATACCATTGGGGAGTGTGGGGTTTTTGAACATGAGCCACCTGCCACCTGCTCTCCTTGCTTGGCCCTGCAATAAACCTTTCTCTGCTCCAAATTCTGGTGTTTCAGTTTGTTTGGTCTCACTATCCTTCAGGCACATGAACTTGTGTTTGGTAACAAAACCTTAATAACCAAATATATACTGTGTCAGGGAGGAAAAACTTTTCTTCTGCCCTTCTAAGTTCTTCTGGTTAGTCTGAGAATTAAATTGACATGAAACAGATTACCAGGAGAAAATCAAAAAGAGTTGAATAACGTGTATACATGACAGAGACCTAGGAAAACTGAGTAACTCACCAAAATGGCCAGAATCCTTACTATAATTAAACTAAAGACACAAAAGGATGTTGGGCTGGAGGGCAAAGTGGTTTGGGACTTCACAGGGCAGGAAAGCAATTCACATGGAGATGGAAAAGCAAATGTTTGATAAATAAATGTTTGCTGGACCATACAGAGACATGGGACTTTGGGTAAACTCTGAACTCGAGGCCTGTCCAAGTTTCCCCCACCACATAGCCTATATTCTTTGGAGATATCTCTGGTAATAGCTGTGTGCTGGGAATGTTACCAGAAGTGGGACCCCTTCCAGGGCCCAAGAGTGGGCTCTTGTTTAACACTCAGAAATGAATTGTCCAAGGAGACACATGTACGGACAAAGCAAAATGCTTTATTGGGAAGGGGTGCGTGGGTTGAGAGCAGTGGCATAAGGGACCCCAGGAGAACTTCTCTGCCGCGTGGCTCACAGTCTCAGGTTATATGGTAACAGGGTTAGTTTCTGGGTTGTCTCTGGCCAGTCATCTTGCTTGTGCCCATATTTGGTGTGACGCAGGGTCCTTCCTGGTGGCGTGCACATCTCTCAGCCAAGATGGATTCCAGCAAGAAGGATTCTGGGAGGTTGGTAGGACATATTATGGGCTGGTATCTCCTCCCTCCTTTTTGTCTCTCCCTAATTCTTCTGGCTGTCTGTAGCTTGTTAGTTCTGTGTCCCTTATTGGGACCTCCTGTTGTGAGATAACTCATGCAACAGGTCATTATCAAGCCTGGCCAGGGCAGGTGGTTTGGGTCAATGGTTCCCTAACAGGAACAGGCCCTTTACCTAAATTCTTATAGGCAGGTAAGAGGAGATAATAAGCAAAACTTTCTGAGTCTTCTGTTTCTTACAAATAATCAGCCTAAATTAATCCTATGTCAAAGAGACATATTTTGGTGTGGCAAATCTTGCTCCCCTTACAACTGTTAATATGAGAAAAACCTAAAATAAAGGGATTTAGAGAATACAAAGAGAGAAGATAGAAAAAAGATTCACTAGGTAAGTAGAAGCAACATTAAAGCAGTGATGAGAATATTAAAATTAAGCAGTATAATGCTTAGTTTTCAAAAGCATTAAAAATGGACCACTCTTTATTGTTGAAGCATGAAACTGTCAATAAAATCATACCAACATTCAAGCACTTTTATGTGCTAAATAATGTGATATTTAAGTGTACATTTAATCAAACTTAGCAGCCAACATATAGGGGCATAAAATTCAAATAGTAATAGGAGCTATGAATGCATTGCTCAGTTTTTCCCACGCCAAGAAGACTAAATATGTAAATATATTATTAAATATATAAATGGATGTGGAGAAGCTAAACAACATAATAATTATGGTTGATTAAACAAACAGTGAACTCAATACCCTCCAAACATGTATTGTAACCAGGAGTGTCCCCTGGACATATATAAAATATGTCTGCATATTAAGCCTCTGCACAAATGTTTGTAGGAATTATAGAAGGCATGACTGTAGTCACACTCAAATATAATAAAATAAATTTATAAAAAGTATACAATTTAACTTCCTAAGGAAAAATCTGAGATGAGAACAAAGCTTTTGATATATGAATATTAATCACTGCATTACTTATGATATGAGCATATCAGTCATTTTGGAAATGACTGATTAAAGTCTGATTTTACTACTATTAATATTTGTCATCTAGAAGTTGTTGAATATTATTTGTGTATGTACTGATGCAGATGTCTAACGATTATGTCTGAATACAAACTTATACCAAGGATTATACTAATTTCATTCTTATTAAGCTTGATTTTAATTCTCATAAAGTTAATGGTTATTAGAATAAATGCTAATAGGAAATTTTGTCTCTTATTGAAGTGTTTTTGTTTGTGTAGTTATAACTATATGTCAGAATTTTGGAAATTAAGGGAAGGGTTGGGCTTAAATAATTTTATTTACCATCTCAAAAGTTGAATTTAAGATGTTACCTTTCTTTGTAGGATTTGGAGAATTTCACAATGACTTTTACTTTTGTTAGTCATTGATATTTTCATATATAAAGAAGGTTTACTTGTATAGGCGCAAGCAAATCATACTTTTGCTTAGGCTAATAGTAAGTCCAAAGGTTTCTTTTGTTTTTACTCTAAAGAAAATATTCATTATTGTGTTTAAATTATAGAAGCTTTGTGTCCTTTACATGTAATAGAAATTTGTGAGGTATTGAATGTAAATGTCTCATGGTATATGTTGTATAGAACTGGACCCATGTAGCAACTTCTGCCATACTATTTATAAATTATAGTAGTATAGGTTATCTTAAGCAAAATAAATGTAGGAACTATAAACTATGGTTGAAAATGAGTACAATTTTGTTTAAATTTTACTTTTAAGTAACGTTAAGTACCATTACAACGTTAAATAGTACTGCATTAAAATTAAGTGATGATTAAAGAATAAAACATTTAAAGGTGATAAAATACCCAGAGGTTTCAAGTTAAACAGAAGTGTATTGGGAAAGGATATTTGGAATGACTCTTTTGAACATTTGTTTCTGGGATTCTGAAATCAAAGCTATCAACACAAATTACATCAAACACATCTCTACAGTTCGTTTTGTCTTAATTTTCAAATAAAATGTCAGTGAATTGTTTGGATATTACTTTGTTTGCCAAACATGGAAAGTATCCAAACAAGTTTTTAAAAGTTTTCTTCTGCCTATCTTTGTTTTCTACTTTCTCTTAAATGTGAATGCAGCCCGTGGACAAATAGTACTATGAATTTAAACAATTAAATGAAAACTTTTGGTGACCATCAATTTGCGTAGACATTAACTTAGCTAATGCACCAGTTTTTTGGTATAAATACCTACAATAAGAAGGAAGTGGAGAGAAGATAATGGAAAAAAAAAAAAAGTAAAGATAAAAGCCTCACCTTTAGGAAGGTTCTCTTAGAGTCACCTCTAGTTTTTCTTAGAAGTTGTAACTTCATTCCACTAAAATCATATTTTCTTCAAAACTTTTGGATTTTCTAAAATTGTAACTATTTTAGGACCCCATGGCAAGAAACATCAGGTAACATCTGTTACTCATTCAAATATTCTTGCTTTTCCTTTCTTTTTCTTCTTTTCTTTCCCCATTTCTTTCTCTACCCTCCCCTCCCCTCTCTTTCTGTCTCTTCTTCTATTTTTCTGTCTCCTGAGACTTTCTTTCTCTTCATCCCGTTCTTACTCCACATACTATATAATTTTTTTTTTTTTTTTTTGGTGCGGTGCACGGGCCTCTCACTGTTGCAGCCTCTCCCGTTGCGGAGCACAGGCTCTGGACGCGCAGGCTCAGCGGCCATGGCTCACAGGCCCAGCTGCTCTGCGGTATGTGGGATCTTCCCAGACCGGGGCACGAACCCGTGTTCCCTGCATCGGCAGGCGGACTCTCAACCACTGCGCCACCAGGGAAGCCCCATACCATATAATTTTAATTGACCTCAAATTTATGCTAATACTCTTAAATTCACAAATAAGAATATTCAAATGATTAAGATATTTAAGTATCACAGTCAGTTGATTAAAAGATAAAAGGAATACAATTTCTCAGAAAGGACGAGGAACTAAACATAAATTCAAACAATAAATTTCTGTCAATTTTGACAATATACACCTTTCAAATTAAAATGTAATTTCTAAATTCACTTGTTTGTTGAGGTTGCCTTCTACATTTCCTCTGAAAAATAATGAATTCTATATCTGACCTTAAATGTGCTTGAAACATTTATTTTTTAGCTCTATTTTCAGAAACTGCCAGCTTTCACTACTGACTGAACATGTCATCATTGGAACACTCCTGCTGAGGTAGCTGTTCTCAGATTCTCTTTCAGATCCAGATCTACCCCATCCCAGGGGAAAGAGGGCATCATCTCACCTTGCAATTGGTGTTTGCTTGAACTTTGAACTCCTAGACTTGTTATAGAAAAGACAAAGGAAGTGGCTGTCCAGAGTAGATTACCAAGTGTAGAAATGATGTCAGTTCAGCATTTCCCTCTGTGTCACAGCACCAAAAATAAAAGAGTGAAGTTAAAAAATAAAAAGTGGGGTGTTAAACATAATTTAGAAATTCTAATAAAGATTTAAGGACACATGAATCCACATATGTTATCTAAAGTGTCATTTTCCGTGACCTTGCTCATGTCACAAAAAGGCAATGATTTTAGTTTCATTTTGATTTAGCCAAATTTAAATCTATTTAACAGTTCTCAAAATTAAACTAGAGTGATTCAACAATGTAAATTCACATGTGTTGTGGATGATTTAGAAGTTCAAGTAAATTATTTAAATGAAAAATAATTCAAAACTTAGTTCAAAAAATTCAGGTAGTTCGGATCAAACATTCTTAATTTTTTAATAAAAGAACAAAAAATTTATATAGCATTTCAAAGAAAATGGGTTTTCCCATTAGAAATGCTGTTTAGTAAATACTATTCATGTATCTGTAATATTCAAAGTAAAGTCATAATTTTCAAAAAGGCAAAATAGCTAAATTTCCAAATGTCATTGCTGGTGAATCTTGTCCTCTCAAATGAGGTATCTGGTTAAAGCAGTATGGGAAATATTTATAGATTTACAGATACAGGAAAATGGTATATTTAAACTACTGTATTGAAATCAGGGTGATATTTTTCAAGGAATCACTCTTTTTTGAGGTCATGTAGAAGAGCAGTCTGCAAGGGAGTCTGAAAAAGAGCAGTCACTGAGAAGGGAGGACAGAAAATTATGCTGTACCACAGAGGGAGAAGAATTAGAAAGGAAGGACTAGGCTACCATGTTCAAAATAGGAAGATGAGATGACCAGAGAGGCGAAGTCAGAAAGTGACCATAGGATTTGACAACATGGAGATCATTAGAAACTCTGAAAAGTATCAATTTTGGATGATTTATGTGATAGAAATTTAATAAAGGGAGCTGAGAGTAATATGAGGTTCAAAATCGGAGACAAGAAATTTGACTGGGGGGCTTCCCCGGTGGCGCAGTGGTTGGGAATCCGCCTGCCGATGCAGGGGACATGGGTTCGTGCCCCGGTCTGGGAAGATCCCACATGCCGCGGAGCGGCTGGGCCCGTGAGCCGTGGCCGCTGAGCCTGTGCGTCCGGAGCCTGTGCTCCGCAACGGGGGAGGCCACAACAGTGAGAGGCCCGTGTACCGCAAAAAAAAGAAAAAAGAAATTTGACTGGATGGAACCCAAAAATGAGGAGATTGGAGAAGATGTAGGGTATCTATGTTTAATTACTCTTTTTTGTTTATGGGGAAGATACTAATGTCAGCTTCTCTGGTCAATGACCAAGAGATGGATGAAGCAAAACAGAGAGGCTCTAAGATAAGGAACAAGCTCCTTGATACGACTAAAGAAAGGCATTGGCCTTAGAGAGGAGGAAAGACATTTTCTTTATGGAGGAAAGAAAAAGATCAATGTGGCTACCGGTAGATATGGGAAACTGTCTAGGGACAGTGTTTCTCTCCACCAGATAATATAATCTCTTTATTTGGAGGTTATAAATTATTTTCTTAGACAAAGCCAGTACTCCAGAAGAAAGATAAATGTTCCATACTACCCCAATAGCTTATGAAAATTACTTTTGATAAATTAGGTTTTGATTTTTTAAATTTATTATCCAATATATTTGCCTTTCTTTGTCACTGCTGCTATTCTGAAAATTTGCACATTTTCTTTTACATTATCATTGAGATTTCAATTTTGGTACCTCTAATACCTCTTTATCAAAACAGTGAAGCCCAAGTGTTGATTTAATTATCATAATATTAGTATAGCATGACTTACTGAGAACGTTTTTTGTGTTTTTTTTTAACCTTTTTGATGCTCCCATTGATAAAGACTATATATGAAGAGTTATATGGCCTAAAACACTACATCAAATACTCATATTTACCAAGGTAAATTGAATATCTGTTTTCGCTTTTTCATACTATCACTGAAGATAAAGCACTCCCTTATTCACTATACAGTGTGAAATGCTTCAAGAACAAGAGAATGGTTCATTAGCAAAGGGGTAGATAAAACTACTTATACAGTGACAGCAGTTTCTATCCTGAGCCTTAGTTTATCACTCCTGAGGGTTTTCTGCAGGAGTGAAACATAATGAAATAGTATTTAAAATATTAGAAAGTGTGGAGAGAAGCTCAACCACCCTAAGCTTTTATGAAATTATCATAGTACTGCACTATAAGGGCTAGCCTCCCTCTTTATGATTATAATTGTGATTAAGTGTATGTATTACTCAAAAGAATAAGACATGATACTTATAGTGTAGTTAATTTTACCCATACTAACAGGGTGCTTTTCATGAATCTTTAGGAAACAATGAGTAAGTTTTCTCATCACTTGGAGTCTTTATACTAGAGATACACATTCTGAAAAACTGTGTAATAAAGATACAATCGATGTGCTTGCATTAAGAGTTTAGGAAACAAGTATCCATAATATACAGGATGAAATTAATATTGTTAGTATATTTGAATGAATTTTCTTTTGGCTTCATGCTTAACCAATTATGTTTGAAGAACCCAGTCTTGATTAATTTATTTAAATTGACCAGTGTACCATTTGGAAAGAAATATAAATTTACCTAAGTTCGAATATATGGCAATAAAGCATGGTACAGTCTTTTAAACTTAAGACATATGATGGATGTATAGTTTGTAGCTTTATTTTTGGCTCAGAGTGACAAATTACAAGGTTGTACTCCAATGTTCTGAAGTCTGTATAGATTTAATATCTTAATTCCATTGGTATTCGTGCAATCTCATGTCTTTAATTCAGTTTTTTTCTTCAGTCACTTTCGTCTAGATTTTACATGTCTAACATGATTTGTTTTTGTAAATATGTCTACTCTTTTACACAGTAATGGGATGAGGTGGAAATAAATGCACTACCATGATTCTACAGAGTTAGTACAGAGCCAAAAGCTTTTTTTTCTTGCCAATAAGAGGAAGCCTGCTTAAGGTGTTTGTTGGAAAGAATAAGAAGGGTAAAGAATGAATGTAAAGTTCCAATAGCATAGGGTAAAAGAATAAATAGATCGGAGAAGGCGAGATTATGGTAGAAAAAAGAAATCAGAATTGGTTGTTGTGACCGTTTACCTTTGAAATGTAAGAACATTGATAATACCATAGGAGAGAGGTTGCCAAGGTGTGGGTGGAGTCACTTCATCTCTGTGGGAACTATTTCCCTTTTCTGTAGAAATGGAAGAGTTAAACCAGATGATGGTTAAGGTGCCTCCCTTCTAGCTGTAAAATTCTGTTGTTGTAATTGGTACCTTAGCTGTGGTTCCAAGTGTAGTTGGTTAAGAGTGAAATAGCAAAGTATATGTGAGATACCTCAAAATAGAGGGAGAAAAAAGACCTGGTGAATCATATCATTGAAATAAAAGTATTAGTAAGGGTTTCCACAATCAGGGTTAACATTAAAGTTCAAGAAATCAAACATACCTTATGACAGGCTTGGAAACATTTAGGACAAGATTCACATTAAACAGTAAATGGAAAGTAAGCATTCTTTTTTTATTCTTGTTTTCTTTTTTAATCAGCACAAAAAGAAAACATATTTATATATTCTTTTTTTGTTTACTTATCAGAAATATGGGTATAGAACCTGCACAATTTTTTTCAAAATATTATAACCAAGAGAATGAGGATTTTAATATGTGTATGTCTATCTATCAATCAGCACATATGTATGTATGTATATTATATTGTATATATGGAATATATGATGTATATATACAGATATCAGTCCATGAGCATTACCTTGTTAAAGTTGATTTATTTCTCACAGTAACCATATAACACATACAGTATAGCTTGCCTAATGTCCATGCAGATTAATATTGATGGAGAAGAATATGGTTACTGATTGACTGTTCTATAGCCTATATTCCTTACCATTATGATTTATTGATATGGTTAGTTTATATTCAGTACAGGAATAAAAGTCAGTAATAAACCTGGTAAGTAATATTTGGTAGATACTTCATTGGTGTTTAATAGAAAAGGTCCATGGAATCAGGAAATGGGATGCCTCCAGCCAAAGATTCACATTTCCTGATTCCAAAATATATTACAAAATTGTATTAATCAAAACAATATGGTACTGTCATAAAAACAGTAAACACCTAGATCAATGGAATGAAATAGAGAGCCCAGAAATTAACCCATACATGCACAATCGATTGATCTTTAGCAAGAGTGCCAAGAATACAAAAAAGGGAAAGGATAGTCTCTTCAATAAATGGTGCTGGGGAAACTGGATATACACATGCAAAAGAATGAAATTGGATCTACATCTTATACCAACACAAAAATCAACTTAAAATGGGTTAAAGGCTTAAATGTCAGGCCTGAAACCATAAAATGCCTACAGAAGAATATAGGGAAAAGACTCCTTGACATTGGTCTTGGCAATGATTTTTTTGGATATGATGCCAAAAGTACAGGTGATAAAAACAAAAATAAACAAGTGGAACTACATTAAACTAAAAAGCTTCTGTGAACTAAAGGAAACCATCAAGAGAATGAAAAGGCAACATATTGAATGGGAGAAAAAATTTGCAAATCATGTATCTGATAAGGGGTTAATATTCAAAATATATAAGGAACTGCTACAACTCAATAGCGCAAAACAAATAACCTGATTAAACACTGAGCAAAGGACCTGAATAGACATTTTTCTAAAGTAGACGTACTAATGGTCAGTAGAGATATGAAAAGTTGCTCAACGTCATTAATCATCAGGGAAATGCAAATCAAAACCACAATGAGATATCACTTCACACCCGTTAGGATGGCTATTTAAGAACAACAACAAAAAAAGTGTTGATGAGGATGTCAGGGAAAAGGAACTCCGGTGCACTGTTGGTAAGAATGTAAATTGATTCAGCCATTAGGGAAAACAGCATGGAGGTTCCTCAAAAAATTAAAGCTAGGACAATCTTACTTCTAGGTATTTTTCCAAAGGAATTGAGTTTAGGATGCTGAAGAATTATCTATCTGCACTCTGACGTTCATTGCTGCATTACTTACATTAGCCGAGATATGGAAGCAACCAAAATGCCCATGGATGGATGAATGTATAAAGAAAATGTGATATATGCATGCAGTGGAATATTATTTAGACTTTAAAAAGGAGAGAATCCTGCCATTTACAACAACATGGATGAACGTGGAGGAAATTACAGAAAGACAAAAACTGTATGATCTCATTTATATGTGGACTCTAAAATAGTCAAATTTGGGAATTCCCTGGTGGTCCAGTGGTTAGGACTCTACTTCCACTGTAGGGAGCATGGGTTCGATCCCTGGTTGGGGAACTATGATCCGTGAGCCACGTGGCATGGCCATAAAAAAAAAGAAAAGTCAAAATCATAAGAGGAGAGAGTAGAATGGTGATTGGCAGGGGCTGGGAGAGGGGAAAATGGGGCAGTGATGGTCAAAGTGTGCCAAGTTTTATTTATGTAAGGTAAATAAATTCTGGAAATCTACTATACAATATAGTGCCTATAGCTAACAATACTATATTGTGTACTTAAAAGTTTCTAAGAGAGTAGGTCTTATGTTGTATTCTTACCACACACACAAATAATAATAAAGGGGACAGGAGGAAACTTTGTGAAGTCGTGAATATGTGTACGGCTGGATGGTGGTGATAGTTTCAAAGGTGTAAACTTATCTCCAAACTCATCAAGTTGTGTACATTAAATATTAAATATGTGCTTTTTTTACATGTATATTACAACTCAAGAAAGTAGTATTAAAAAAATAAAAAATGATTTGAAACAAAAAAAAGAAAAGAACTGTGGAAGAAAGATACTAAGAAATTCATTTTTCTTTTAGAGTTTTTTTGTGAGAAAACTTTCCCAACTTGATATTCTTATAAATTCCAGAGAAATCACTCATTTGTAAAGAGGGACAAAAAAGGAAACTAAATGATCATTGTACTTATAAAATCAGCAAATAATTAAGAAAATAAAATTACAAATGGTTTCAAGATATTGATTTGTTAATCCACAATCACTATTATTTTATAGTTTATTTTATACCAAAAGGTGGGCAAATAGGTGCAGCATTTTCTTTTATGTTAATAAATTACAGATTCATTTCAAATGTTTTTCTTTTGAAAATGATATGCAAGCGGCATAGACAGTCTAGAAAATTTTGAATCTTTTAAGAAAGCATTACAATTTCTCCAAATTCAGTCTCCACTCTTTGGTGTGTTTCCTTCCCGTGTTTCTAGGAAGCATTTTGCACAGTGATTAAAAACATGGATTCCTTAGCCAGACTGGCCTTAAATTCAAACTCGCCAAATTGGGGCAAGTTATTCAATGTCTCTGTGCCTCAGTGTATTCACATTTTTTAGGTGAATACTAATGTTATCCACATCCCTGTGTTCTCATGTGGATTAAATGAGATTAAATGCGCAAACTACTTGAAGCCCTGTCTGGAACATAGTAAAACACAACACAGGTAGGGTGAGACCTGTCCTGTGACTCTAGGACATTCCCAATTTAGACCTCTTGTCCTAAACTATTTATTAGTAGCCATTTTTTCACTTAGTAATGGCCTGGATGTCCAATAAATGTTATGGTCACCATATACTTGAAAATGTGTTATTAATTATTCTAAGCATAATTTTCATATGACTGTGGTAATATTATATAAACAATTTTAATATTGCTTTTGTCACTTAACATAGTATAGCCAGAATTTCTCCAAGTCAACTTTTTATAAATAACTTTATAAATAATTTTTAATGTTTGTATGTGATTCCTCAGAATGAATGTGCCGTAATTTGCTGATGTATACTTCAATTATTTTTAATTTTGCCCACCAAAATAATGCCGTGATGAATTTCTTTCTCCTGGTATTTGGACTACTCTTCTGTGGATTTACTCACCGTGGTAAAATTTAAATTACTGAGTCAAAAGTAATAAACATTTGTTAGGATTTTGTTAATGGTTTATATCTGCTGCCATGGAGAATTTCAGAGTATAGCTTAAGCAAGAAAAAAAGGCAGCCAAACTCAGTTTGTCCAGACTTTTGCTGAAACTGCATTTCAGGGTTGACATTACATAGACACTTAGGTTGATTCTTTCATTTGACCTTTATGTGCTGACTGCCCTTCTTATCTTGTGTTGGCAATAATATTCAAGTTTTTCATCTGCTTGGTATTCTTACACCGTATCATAGCTGTCATTTTGTGCTAATTTTCCATAAATTATCTAGCAAAAACAAACCACTCAATAACAAAGAATGAATTGAGTGTACGCTCCTTTGACTTTTGATTTCTGGAGCTGGAGGTCTCCTGTGGCTAAAGGAAAATATTCAACACGTCAGTGTTATGTCAAACATCAGTTCTGAAATTATTGGGTCATCTCAAATCTCCAAGTGTGTTGCTGTGGGTTCCAAGAGATTTGCGGGGTTGTTTTAAAGGAAATAGAAAATGTCAGACTTGTGTCTCCAAGGTTTGGTCTCCTGAGTAATGTATGGTATGTGTCCTTTATCGGATGCCCTTTTGTCTGCATAAAGTAGAAATATTCAGTCTGTGTCAGGAATCTTTACTCTCCTAGTTGATTCTAATTAGCCTTGACAATTTCATATCTTCCCTTGGTTTGCATTTTCCAAGAACAGTAACCTTTGTTTTTGTAGCTTCCCTTAGCATACAATAAGGTTCTTTTTAATGGTAATTGATATTTTATAGTACCACTAAATAGGTATGTTAAAGGGGCTACCTTATTTTCAAAAAGAACTGAGATTTTGGAAAACTTCAGATGTAGTGGATTGGTAACTGCAGGGGTTGCTGCTGCTTAATTTCCTCGGATTTTTTTCAGTAATAAATTTGTATTTCATTTAATCATATTTTTTTAAATGTTTTTCCTCAGGTAAGAGTTCTGTTTGTTCCCAGTTCTTTCATTTTGAAGGGTTAAATTCACTGTTTCTAAGGCACTCTCTGATTTGTCTTGCAACTTTTCTCTCTCTTCTTGAATCACGTTCTCTAGGATTTCAGTTTGACTTTTTTTTAACTTTTTATTTCGAAGTAATTATAGACTCACAAGAAGTTACAAACAAAATACAGAGAGACCCTCACATACCCAACTACCCAGTTTCCCCCAAAGAGGACATTTTATATAATTGCAGCACATTATCTAAACCAGGCAGTTGATATTGGCATAATAAAACTCACTAGATGAGCTAGTTCCTCAGGATTTTGTATTATTTTGAAGCAGTTTATGTAAACTTCTATCTGCGGGAAATGTTCTTATAAGAAATAACTGACCTTCTTATTTCAAAAGTATTATTCTCAGTATTTTTTCCCTTTGATTCTGTGTATCTGTTTTATATCTATGATTAGAGAAAAATGAAGCATTCTAAAAATGAATAGTTTTTAATTCTTTTTTAGATCAAAATAATAGTACTAATATTTATTAAAATGCTTATTGTTGGCAGTATACATATATAGTTTCACTTAGTACTCAAGGCACCCTGAAAATTAGACCACATCACTGATATTTTAGACATTAAGGCACTTGAGGTTCAAGAAAAGTTAATAAATAACCAAATTCGTGTTGTGAGTTAAGACTAAAATAGGACTCAGAGTCAATCTTTGTGATGATGAGATTCAATCTTTGGGATGAACAGTTTGAGATTTTTCTATACAATCGTATTGAGTTTTTTGGGTAGGTAATATAACCCACATAATTTCTACTTTTAAAAATATAATGAGACTTTCTTTGCGGTCTTAAATATAATCCATTTTTCATCTTCAGTGGAGACCTGAAAGAAAAATATTCGTCATGGTACACAATTTTTTTTTTTTTTGGTGGTACGCGGGCCTCTCACTGTTGTGGCCTCTCCCGTTGCGGAACACAGGCTCCGGACGTGCAGGCTCAGCGGCCATGGCTTACGGGCCCAGGCGCTCCGCGGCATGTGGGATCTTCCTGGACTGGGGCACGAACCCATGTCCCCTGCAGGTGGACTCTCAACCACTGCGCCGCCAGGGAAGCCTACAAATTTTTGAATATACGTATTAAAAAATCTTATACATTAGATGGTCAAATTATATTTTTAATCTATTTAATCAGTTATAACTGAGAGACATGCTAATTCTATCACAATTAAATATCTTCCAATTATAATTTTATCTGTAATTATACATTCATGTATCATTAATACATTTTGCCTTATAAATGTTCATGGTATGTAACTCATTGAATAAAGAATTATTGCTGCTATACCTTTAATGACTGTCTTGACTTGTATTATTGATATTTTAATTTTTTCCTGTGAACATTTCCACTTAAATTCTACTTTATCTGAAATCGAAGTGTTTTGATTTTTATTTTTCTCATGGATTATTTCTTTTATTATTTTTCTCATGGATTCTTTAGGTTAGGAAATTCTAGCAGGATTCATCTGGGTGATTCTTCTGCTCCCGTGTCATTAACTAGGGTGATTCAGTTGTGCTCAGCTGGCAAACAAGTCAATGCGGAAGGTCCACGCCTTTTTTTCTGTGTCTTGTAAATTGGTGGGTGTGGCTTAGCTGAGAGGGACTCTTCACTAGAGGACCTCCACATGGCTTATATATGGCTTCTCCATCATGGTGGTATCAGTATGGTTGAACTCCTCATATGGTAGCTGGGTTCCCAGAGACTGAGCTTTCCAAGGGAACCAGGCAGAAGTGTATGGGCTTTTACTATCTAGCCTTAGAAGTCCATAAAATTACTTGCCGTACTCTCCTGGTTATAGCAGTAACAAGCATGACCAGATGAAGGGAAGGAAACACAGATCCATCTCTTGATGAGAAGAATGTCAGCCTATTTTGATGCCATGTTTAAAACTGCCAGACATGGCAATTATATATCTGGTGGAAGGCATTTGAGGAAAGACTTGAAAGAGATGAGGAGAAGCCATGCTTTACTGAGAAAAATGCATCCAGAGAGAACACAGCTTGTGCAATAACCCTGAATCAGGAGCCTGTGGACTTATTCATAGAGTACCATCATGGAAGCCAGTGTGGTTGAAGCATAATGAAGGAGAGGAAGAGTATTAGTAGATGATGTCAGAGAAACAGGAGAAGAGGCAGATTGTGGAGAGAGGGCCTTGTAGGCCATTGTAAGGACTTTGGAATTCCCTCTGACTGAGATGGGATCTATTGAAAAGTCTTAAGTAGAGAAGTGGCATGATCTGAATTACTTTTAATAAGATCTCTCTGGCTCTTGGGTAAAGAAAAGGTGAAGGGGATCAAGGTGAAGCTGGGAGTCCAGGAGGGAGTCTTTTGCCATAATCAGATAAGGAAAAAGGCATATATGGTCTAGACTAGAATGATCATGTTGGAAATGGTCACTAGTATTCTGAATCTGGACACTTTCAGTAGAGCCTACAGGAATGTTTAATGCTATCTCTTGAGCTCACTCAATGTAAGATGGGGGATGTAGAATGCTTTTCCTTCCCTTTGCCCCTAACAATCCTCAATATCTAGTATTATAACTAGAAGTACGAAATATCATTGCATTTATTAAATACTTATTTTCTTTTGCAATTTTACTTTAATCATAATTTTGTGGTAAACAATTATAAAACATGTAAAAGGAACTTTAATTGGATCAGTTGTCTCCTTTCAGGATTTTGGATTCACAACTTCCTGCTTCTTGAAAGTTTAATTTTGATAATTTTTCCCCAATATGTACCGATATGTCCTTGAGCAAATTATTTTTGGAAGGACAGATCAGTGGGATATATAGAGATGTCATCCCTTTGCATTCAACCTTGATACAGAACCTGATAGATATGATGTTTTTGGTCATATTCTTATTAAAGTCTCCACATCTTATAATATATTCACACAGCTGAAGAAAGGTCTAAAGTAAACCTGATATAGATTATTTTTAACTAACGTTTTTTTCTATATATATATTAGTCAGATATTTTCTTTATTTTTGCAGTTTTGGGGTTTGGCTAGTTTCTGTCTACATATGGGTAAGTCTTCACTGTTTTCCCGCCACAACCACTAGAATCTGGTTAGTTCTTTTCTTCTTCATATTAAGTTATAGCTTTGATTATTGTTTCATATCAAGTTACTCTTGTTTCTTTCTCAGGTTCACAAATTATTCTTGAGTCAGAACTCCCATCTCTGGCATTCCATCTACCATCTTTTCTGTCATTATGTTCTGCCTTTCTCTTTCCCCCTGGGCCCTGATTCAATTGCTGGCTTGAGCTTTTCAGTGCATCTGTTTTGTTCTCCACGGATCCCACTGTGGATGGAAATTGTGCTATTGCATTTTAGTTTTCATATAAACCTCCTAATCTCACCCATCTCCCATTTTGTCATTTAGGCCCATTTTGTCATTATAACTTTCAGCTCCCGTTTCATAAATGACCTGTCTTTCTACCTACTCCTCATAGTTTAAGTAGTTTAAAGCAATTTTCTAAATATTTCTTCTTGTTCAACAGTAAAATCATTTTTAGGGGTATTCTTTCCCTAAGTCTTCAACATGATATTCCTTTCCTTGTTTTCGCAGGATGATTTTTAGTTGTGTGTGTGTTTTCTGTTATGTTTTCTCCATTCTGTTTACCTAGAAGGTAGTAATATTTATCTAAAATCAGGTTTTTGAATAAAAACTAAATAGCCACATTTACATCTCACTTACCTTTGAGATGATGGCTGAGCTTCTTTTTAATTCTAAACTGGAGGAGAGTAGGTTGATATGCACATCCCCTCAGTAGCCAGCAAGCATTTATTGGAATCGCTCAGCTAGGCTAAGGTGTCCTGTGCTGTCTCGTTCAAGGCACAAGACGCACTGCAATGTTCAGCACACGTGTAGAGTGGGGGGCAAGGATGAGTACTGTTTGTAAATGATATGCGTTACTGATTTCTGGGTGGGGATTCTAAAGAAAGGCTGTATTTTATTTTGAAATTAATTTTAAATAGCCCGTTGGTATGGCGCAGGTCACGTGTTCATCAGGAATTTCTTGATTTGCTTTATACTCTCTCCATTGTTCCCTAAACTTCGTGAAAATCTTTTTGTACTAAATAGCAAAGTTGTAATGTGGGAAAAGGAAGGGAAAATAGGAAAAGAGGCTGAATTCTTGCTAGGGGGAGCGAGATCAGGGAGGGGGCAGCAGCAGAGGGAGCGAAGATGCTGGGAAGCCTATGTGATTAAGACCCGAATCACTTGGGTTATAAATCGCTTCAGGTACCCAGGCTCCTCTGTTGCTTCACCCAACAAGGCTTTTCTTGAGGGAAATATTCTCCAGGTCCTGGCAGAATCTTGCTGCATCTTGTTTTTTTATTGTAGCTTCAGTCTCTCAAGGAGTCTATATTAGGCCCCTCAGAAAAACAGGACTGGGGCTGTAGGAGAACAACTGCTGCTTCTCAGGGCTCCTGCAGGAATGACTCAGCGACAGGCTAGGGAGAGCCAACTGCCATCTTACCAGATTTTATATAGAGGAAATTCTTCCCTCCTGTGAAGTAAAATATGGATAGGAAGGTTTACCTTAATTGTTTTACAGTTAGTTTACATATTGAGTGTCAGTTTTAGGATTTAGTGTTTATGTTGTTTGTTCTGTTTTACTCATTTATTTTTATTTCTAATGAGAACTTGGATGAGACTCCATTAAAAAGTGCTATTCAGAAACTATTTAAAACTGGACGATATCAGCATTAAAATGAAATTACAGATTCATGGGATTTGTTACCGAATTCAGGAACATTGAGGAATTTCATAAGAACCCGTTCTGGAAAAGATAACTTAGCTCCTGAAAGTTATTTTTTGGTTTACTTTTGTATCAGTCATATATGCACTCAGATAGCAAATATGTGTTAAGCTCTCATATTCAAAGCATTTTGTCAAGCCCTGGAACTAGAGGATCATTAAGACAGACACACTAATTGACCTCAAGAATTTACAGTCTAAACGGTGAGCTGTGACAAAGCGAGAGAGAGGCATGGACATATATACACTACCAAACGTAAGGTAGATAGCTAGTGGGGAGCAGCCGCATAGCTCAGGGAGATCAGCTCGGTGCTTTGTGACCACCTAGAGGGGTGGGATAGGGAGGGTGGGAGGGAGGGAGGGAGACACAAGAGGGAGGAGATATGGGAACACATGTATATGTATAACTGATTCACTTTGTTATAAAGCAGAAACTAACACACCATTGTAAAGCAATTATACCCCAATAAAGATGTCAAAAAAAAAATTTACAGTCTATAAGGGAGTTATAGGTACTAACTATTGTGCAGTTAATTACTTGATTAAAATAATGATACATGTATCCCAGAAAAAAAAAAGTGTTAGCAAGCAATAGTTACAAGAGCCAACAACCTAGAAGAGACACCCTAGTTGGCAGTTAGTTGTATTAGTTTCCTGAGACTGCTCTAGCAAATTACCAGTGAGTGGCTTACAACTGCAGAAATGTGATAGCTAACAGTTTTGGAGGTCTGAAGTCTGAAATCAATATTGCTGGGCCCAAATCAAGTTGCACTAAGGCCGTGGTTCTAGGGGAGAATTCATTCCTTGCCTCTTCAAGCTTCTAGCATTCTTGGGTTTGTGGCAGCATCACTTCAGTCCCTGCCTAGTGGTCCTATTGCCTTCTCCTTTTACTTCTGTAAAAAAACAAAAACTAGAGGCTTCCCTGGTGGTGCAGTGGTTAAGAACCCGCCTGCCAATGCAGGGGACACGGGTTCGAGCCCTAGTCTGGGAAAATCCCACATGCAGCGGAGCAACTAAGCCCGTGAGCTACAACTACTGAGCCTGTGGTCTAGAGCCCATGAGCCACAACCACTGAGCCTGCATGCCACAACTACTGGATCCTGAGTGCCTAGAACCGGTACACTGCAACAAGAGAACCCACCAAAATGAGAAGCCCGTGCACCGCAAGGAAGAGTAGCCCCTGCTCACCACAACTAGAGAAAGCCCACGTGCAGCAACAAAGACCCAACTCAACCAAAAATAAAATTAATAAATTAAAAAAAAATCCAAAACCAAAAAACTCCCTCTGTCTTCCACTTAAAGGGATACATGCCATATGGGCATTTGGGGCCCACATGGATAATCCAGGGTAATCTCTCTATCTCAGAATCTCAAATTTAATCCCATTAGCAAAACCCCTTTTAAAGCTTGGTGTAGTGACTGGGGAAAGAGATAGAAGTTTCTAGGCAGGAGGAACGGAGTGTAAACCGAAGGACCTTGCAGAAATCATTTAAATGACTGAAAGAGGGGAAGTAGAGGAAAAGCACACAGAGTGAGGGAGAGGTTGGCCAAATTTGCCTCGAGGTACAGAATCTCCAGGTCATCTGGACCAGAAACACCCATTCTGTTTGGACTCTGCCAGCCATCAGAAACCTCCCGCCTTCTGTGTATGCATCTTTTTCACATACTGAGTCAGCCAAGTGTGTCCAGAGAGGAATCACAATTGTAGGAATCTGAAAGTCCCTAGGCACATAGAGTTCTGTCTATGGAACTAGGTCCAGCTGTTTTTTTGCACTGCATAACTGGGTTTGCCAAGAAATAGCTGGAGAAGCAATTTTCTCATATATGCAAGTGAACACAAATTAGAGTCCATTACACAAGTGGATTGTTTTTTCAGGACTGTCTGATAGTAGGAATTTGGCTGTGGTGTAGTTAAGATGAGGATGGACAGAAAGCTGAACTATTTCCCCACCTCTTCCAGCTTCCTCTCCATAATAACTGTGATTTGAAAGCTATCAATTTTTATTTTTTGAGATTCAACAGACCGCAAAATGGACAGAACTTTAAGTTGGGATTGGAGACAGGGTTGAAACTGGGTATTCAAATGGATGTGTTATGCTCAACTTCTAATTGTTTTCTATATACTAATTAATTACTACAGGCTTACTTTCCTTAAGAAAAATTATTTACAAATCTTTTAAAATTTCAAATCTCTTTTATGGGCCCAGGAAGTCCACTTTTTTGCTATTAAAGATGAATGTAAAGAAAGTGAATACGGGAACAGTAGGGTATGTGTGTGTATAAGTACGTATAAATATATGTGTATATTATTGTGTATATAAATGTTTATTTTATGTATATATAAATGTTTATATGTATATACATTATATATTATATTATTATATATTATGTATATGTTATATATAAGCATTTTTTCCATGTAGTTCTTCTTATGTTATTATGTCTGACTTTCATTAATATTCTAACCAATTTATTTGGTCATGCCTAAAATAAGAGCAGACAGAAGTATTTACAATAAAACCTACATAATACTGAGCTTGTTGGCTTCCTTGACAGATTCCCAACCCCAATCCAAAAATACATGGACCAACCACATATCAAAACTGTCCAATTAGTAGAGTATTGATGATGGATTTAAACTTTGAAAACTGTATTTGTCAAAGAGTGTCCTTTATGAAAAAAAACAAGCTACAAATTTCCAAAAGTAAAGGAAGAAAAAAGAAAATGATGCCATTAAAGGTAGGATTAATAAATATATTAAAAAATATTTAATTAACTGTCCATCAGTTAAAATATATCTTACCATTATGACTGCCCTTCCCCCTCTCATTGGTGTTTATTTGTAAATTGCTCACCTGTGTTTCTATTTGCTGTGTAGGATTGTGGAAACAGCTACTTTGTGGTAGTTTGTTATTGTGGCCCCAGGAAACTAGTATGCTCTGAAATTCAAAGTTTCTTTCTCTCTGATTTTATTGTGTTATGTATTGGTAGGAAATACCTGGGTGGTTCATTTGCATGGTATGTTGATAATCTGAGAATTATTGTATCTCGCAACTAATTTTAAAGTATATTTTGATGCAGTTGTTAGTTTCGTGTCTGAAGTTTAACTAATGTTGGTGCCAATTACATTTGCAAAACAATACAAAAAACTGTGTAAGATTCTAGGGACTTTCAGGATTTTGTAATGTCTCTATCAAAAGGTTGGTGAGATGAAATTTATATAACGTTATATGTAGTGATCTGCTAAAAATTCCTTGTTGATTGCTATACAAAGCATGACATTACCTTATTAGAATAATGTTTATGAGTGTTTTCCATAAGATATCACAAACTGTGATATCCTCAGTAGGTATTTAGTTATCTATAAATAATAATAAAGGCCATAATAAGGTCTCTATCAATTCTATTTATTTTGACTTCATTATTTAAGGTCAGAACCATATATTTCAAACTTAGACATTATTATCTATAATTATAAAGTCAAATAAATGGTAGAAATTAACTTAAATATAGTTTGTGTCTCAACAGTTGAAATGAGATAGTGGAATCACAGAAGGTTGAATCTTTTTGAATTGATTCTACAGATATCTGCATTCTCTAAATCCCCTGTAGTCCTCTTACCTATCATGAAAGGTTATTCTCTTAAACCTGGCACATGAAATCAATCATATGACTCCTATCTGTTATGAGAGTTCAAAGATTAAGACCTTCACTGTCAAGGAGAAGGGCTGTATAGAAGCTGCATGGGCACAAAACAGCATTCAGCAGTGGCATCCAGTGTCACCCAGGTATTTGAGAAAAAGTTACAAAACACAGATCACTAGTACTTACTTCACATTTGCTACCAAAACCAAGAAGGGGGGCCCAGAGATGATTTGAAAGAAAAATCTGTTCTGGAGGAAGGGGTTCACTGATGAATACCTAGCTTGTGCTTCCCAGACCTTTAAACCAGAGACAGCAATGCATTTACCAGAGTCAAAGACACCTCCTAAAACTAGGAGACTCAGAACTCTGGAAATGGAAGGAATTTTAATATACAATCACCTAACCAAGTCAGAAAAAAGGATGTAAACCAAACATCTACTACGGCTGCTACTATTACCACCACCACCAACATGGTCCCCATTCTCAATCTTGAATCTCTAACAGAGTTGGCAATAATAGTAGAAAGAGAAAGCCCCTGATAAGGTGTTTTCCTCATCTCTGATCAATGATCATATTCTTATATCTTGTCCCAGTGAAGCTATCAAAAACTTCTAAGACAGATCACTTTAATGATTCATAACGAATTCCAGGGTCAGATTTTATATATTTTTCCACCTGAAATTGTATAAGTGCACATCAAAATACCATACTTTTGATGTGAATCTGAAACAAATTCTATTGCATTCCCAAGAAAATGAAATTAATATCAGCCAAGAGAGCATGGTGTGTTTCAAATAAGAAATGTTGGTAATGTCAGGAGAAATGACTTCCTAATGACATACCGTGTGTAGATGTATTAGCACTTCTTTTTAATATTTCATCTGTTGAACACAAAGAGAACTGGAATCTTGTTAATCATCATTTTAAAACATTTTTATAGAATGTAAATATATCCGTACTTGCCTTTTTGTCATGTTAATGAGAAGCAAGTCATACTTGTGGAATGAGTATTCCTATTAAACTGCTTAATTCCCAGACCTGCTTAAAAGAAACAGGCACAGATGGTGGACCTATTACTTCTCTAACAAAAAATTTGCCTCTTTTTTGTGTGTGTTTTGTTCCCTCCTTCTCATTGAAATGTGAGCAGTTTTTCAAGTCAAGAAGCCTCTGTAGGGTTCCTTGAAATGTTTTATCCATTACTTGTACATGTAGGAGGAAAAAGAGTGATTAATGATTTATTAAAATTTCATAATGAGAAAAACTCATAAGTCTGTTGGAAAAACTTTGATTTAGTAACTGTATTTTTTGCATGCAAATTAAAGTCTGCAGGGAGTTTTTGTGTCAGACTAGGAGCCTAAATTACTAATTTTATGATGACAAAACCATTTAGCCCGTGTTAAAAATACCTATGTTGATCTTTTATTTATACATTGTTCAATGCAAATTTGTCTGTTGTATGCATATTAAGAAAAAGAACACGAGAAGTTTTCAACGTAAATGTTTCGTTTAGGTTGAAAATACGTGTATACAGTGAGGTATCCAAATTTTAACTATGCAGTTCTATTCTTTTTTTTTTTTTAATATAAAATGAGCACTCTTGTGGAGCCAGGATCCAAATCAAAAAACATATTACTAGAACCCCAGAAACCCCCTTCAAGCTTCTGCACACTATCTCCTAGAGTAGTACTTATGGTGATTTGGAACATCATTGATTAGTTTTTAACTTTTAATGAATGGAATCATAGCACATGTTCCATATGTTGCTTCTTTCATTTAATAGTTCGCTTATAAGATTTGGAATACAGTTGTAATTCATTCACTCTCATTGCTGTATAGTATGACATTATGTAAATATTCTACCATTTATTTGCCCATGCTAATGTTTAGGGATATTTGGGTTTTGTCCAGTTGGGTGCTCTTTTGCATAGTACTTCTCCGAAAATTCTATACCTTTCTTTTGGTAAACATTGTTTAGTATATACCCGAATACACGTCAAATAGTAGTTTATATCAGTTTAAACTCCCATCCACAAGGAGAGAGGGTTCTAACTGCCCTACATCCGTGCCAATGCTTGGTATCATCTTTTTTCATTTACATCATTCTGGTGTGTGTGTATCACTATTGCACTGTGGTTCTTCTTAACCTTACAAAAACAGAAAAGAATAATTTTATTAAAGTATGTTTCACTTAAAGTATCTTAAATGCCCTGCTTTGCAATATTTTTTTCTTACTTAAATGATACATAAGAATAGTGATCCTGAACTATTCGATAATATACTAGCTGGGAAGGAGATTATTGATCAATTGTAATTCTGATAAATTTAACGAGTTATTTACTGTAATAATTAAGAACAAAAAATAAGCAATTCTTTGGATTAATGTGGAACAATATTCTTGAATGTTAAAAGAAAGTTTCATGGTCTATAAATAAATCAAGACGTGAACGAAGTAAGTGTTTATTTAAAGTTAAGAGAGGAGTCTCCGTTTCCATTGTTGGCATTATGTCCGTATTTCAGGTGAAACAAAGGAAAATCTTAAGGCAAACTTGCAGTCTATTAGTTCAGTCTCACCCTGCCAGCAACTGTTATTTCACTCTTTATCTAGTAATATACAACTGTTCGTTGAAGAGGTTTTTGAAGAAAATAGTATATCCCTTTTAATTAGAAGCAGTGAAGACTTTGAAATGCTATAGTTACAGTAAAAAAAAATCAAGTCAAAGCGAAACAATTAAAAAAACAAACACTTTGCACCAAGCTAACTGTATCTTTATGTTAGTTGGTTTCAGGAGTTTTCATTCATGATTATTGAATGATTGTATCTAGAGCTCACATTCCCTGTGTTCATATCCTTGCTGTATATTTAACCAGCAGTGTTGCCTTGGGAGAGTTACTTAACCTATTCAAATCTTAGATCCCCAATCTACAGATAGGGAATAATTATCGTATAAATAGTATATGGTGTACTGTTCTGGGTCCTCCAAGAAGCCAATGCCAAAGAAGGACTAAACACAAGAGGAGTTTTATTAAGTGAAATGCCTATGAGTGAAAATGGGGAGGAATCTGGGTAAGGCTGGAAGAGCTGTTGGCCATGAAGCAAACGTGACCTGGAGTGAAGGAGAGAGGGAAGCAAGGTGGAGTGGAAGCATTCGGCATGAGGTGCCGTCTAAGGCAGGTTTAGCAGGGGCTGCAGGGAATCCTGAGTCAAAGTTGACCATTAGGGGAAAGCTATGTCTTCCAGTGATGGGTCTGTGTTAGTATCTCTGCTGCACTCAGTCATTGGTTGGAGGAGACAAACAAATAGATTTCAGAGCAAAGCGGCAGGTGCCCTGGTCAATGACACTTCCAATATTTTGAAGCCTATGAGGCATGTTCTCATGGCTGCAACAAATGATTGTCACTGAGATGAACTGACAGACTCCAAAGAAAGTAGTTAAAACAATGCCTGAGTCATAGTCATCATTTATCCATTTATTTATTCACATTATTCATCATTATTATTAATAATCACACTAATAAGGGAGCCACATGCGTAATCTACTTGAAATATTTGGAAGAAATATATAACAGTGCTACAGAGAAGTTAAGAGAAACCTAATATTTATAATTTACTTGATTCTTCTTAACTAAAGAATATTAGTACACATTAATAGTATATGCATAATTGTTTTCCTTCTACAATTTGTTATTGGTATATATTGCTAAGTTACTAACTTACACTGGAATACCTAACTCTAAAACCCTCTATTTCTGCATAAAGAAATAAGTTCAAGGTTGTTTTAAAGATAAAGAGTTATTAATATCATTATTCTTATCACATCCAATTGGTATTATCCATATCAAAGAGTTCCATCATTTACTATTGTTGGAAGGACATAATTAGCAATTGTTTGATCTACTTTTGAAAATTGATCATCGGGTATGCGTAATATTGGGAATAACTGGATATTACTTGAAACTCCTTTTGTTTGGCCATATTCTCAACAGTGGAACCTCTTTTTATCTTTTCAAAGAGTTTCCACTGCTGTAGAAAATTCAGAAGGTTCATGTGCATACTTGTGATACTCTGCTCAAATACAGAGAAGGGATATTACATTACAAATTATGTGAAAATGCTTCCCGAAAAGTCTGTGAGGCCACTTTATCGTGATACTTTAATGTAAGCAACATTTTACTCAGAGGAAAGTCTTAAACACAGAGGGGATGGAACCTCCAGGGCATGTCCCCCATCTCTTACTTTCCCCCATTTGTTCTCTCCTTTTGTAAATAAAAGCCTAGTTATTCTTCCCTGTGTGTGTTACTCAAGGGCCTTTGCGATTTCCCCTGCTGGGATGTCATCTTTTGCCCTGGAGAGCACATTAACTACATCCAAGACCTATCCTTACCTTACTATTTCAAGGGCTGCCTCAAGCTATAACTCCTTGGTCCAAATAAACTTCTCCATATGTTCAATGTTTACTACTTGTGTTATCCCTCCCTCTCACTTGGCGTATACTCTTCCTTCTTGCTATCCCTACCACATACTGAACGTCTCCTTCATTCCTACTGCTGTGCTTTAACTGTTCATTTGTCATTATGCTACACCACACTGTCAGGAAAATAAAGATAGTTATATTGCTGGAATCTAGTAAGAACTTTTAAATATAATGTAATGAATGAATGCATGAATGAACAAGTTAATTGATACATTATATTCCCAGGTATATAATGAGTGCTGTGAGGATAAGAATTGAGTCTTATAACTCCTTATAACCCCAGTCATGTAGTATAGGACTGGAATATAGGAGGGGGCGCTTAATACATCTTTGTGACTGATGAATCTAAATATTTGTTTGAGTACTAAGTTGACATTATGTGACATATATATGTGTACATGTGTATATATATTTCTTTTGTAGTCCAATATGTAAAAAAATATTACTGTGATTCATCTAAATACTGTGTAAAATGAAGTGAATTGACCCAGATGATATGGATTCAGACATGTGTAATCCAGCAAAGATTGGTAACAAAGGGAGATGTATATTAACTTCTTTTAGTATATTGGTAAGTAGTATTAAAAACACAATTTTTGGTTGGGTCTTTTGAGAGGATAACAATACAATAGTCTGGATTTGCATGCTAAGTGTTTTACCAGGAAAAAAACATTGCAGCTGTGCCAGATTCTGGTCCAAGAAAAAATACATTATTTTATACTCTTGAGGGAGTAAGATTCTGAACTCGCATTTGTTCCAAAAGTTGTGGCAGATAATACTGTGACCAGATTATTAAGTCATGTACCTTTCACTTTTCACTTTGTTAGCTATACTCAGCGTGTGGTTGGAAATGGAATCAAAGCCCAGTCTGGAAATCCCGAAGTCAAAGTCAAAGGAACTGATCCGGTGATAAATCAGATTATTGATAAACTGAAGCATGTTATTCAGGTAAGTGCCAATGCTCTATTTATTGGTACACTCAGTGATAACTAGTAAATGGTGACTTTCCATTATATGTCATCAACCTGTTAATCCTATCTGATAATCCTACCTGAAGCTGAGTGCTGGAATAAATTATTTGTATCTAGAGTTTTGGAAATATTTGGTTGAGTGATTTTCATATACAGTCAATGTGCAGCAGTATTTTAATGGATGGATAATATCTATCTGTAAAAGGAACCATGGTTTCAGGGTTTCAATAAATAATGAGAATCTCAGGATGAGCTTCATCCCTAATGAATAAGCCTTAGACATGGGAACTACTGTCACCATCAAAGAAAACACATAGAAGAGCATGGAAGATGCCAAAGTCACCTTCCAGGCAACTTTCTGAGCCTTGCTGTGAAGGTTTTCGCTGCATTTTCAACAAAAGTTAAGTCATAAATTAATCACATGCATTTCTTGTATTTATTTCCTGTATCACCTTTTACATGTTACCTAATGGTTGTTTATGAAATACTTGTTTTATCTTTAATAATATTATTTAATTAAGTGAGTGTATACTGCTGTTTTTAATACATGGCAAGTAAAGCATGAAGGCATCTGTCAAAGGAATATTTCATCAAACTATTTGATTAATGAAAGCCAAATATTATATTGCATGTTGTAAAAACCACCTTCCATTCTGCATCTGTTGGAGTTTGGGCTAAGAAGGGCTATTTTTTAAGTTATTAGTCTTTTTATAACAATTTATATTTTATTTTTTTCTAAGCAAAACTTTGTATGGATAGTTGATCCTGACTTCTAGTGTTCTATGTCAGAATCGATACCTAAGCATAGTACTGAGTTTTTATTGATATTATTCCAGAGTCGTTGGTATGCTTCTCATAACTGTTCTGCAAAACTTAAGTTTATATGGGGCCAGTTCTTAGGATTCCATTTATATGGGAGTCTCTACAGATTGAGCAAAGCAAGATATGGGGGCTTGTGTCCAATACCAGAGATTTCTCCTTTTCAGGAGGCAATAATGGCTACTTTGCTCTTTCTACGGCTGGTACATTGGGAAAACAGAGCTCTCACCCTGGAGAGCAGAATCAAAAATAAGTTCCATTAGGAAAAGTATAAGAGAAAAGTAGTGCTGCTCACGGGCCCAGCCGCTCCGCGGCATGTGGGATCTTCCCGGACCGGGGCACGAACCCGTGTCCCCTGCCTCGGCAGGCGGACTCTCAACCACTGCGCCACCAGGGAAGCCCCTAGGATATCTTTTAATTCTTAAATTTCCAGTGGGCCAATAAACAATCTATTAGGAACTTGACACATAAACAAACTAGATTCCTAAGTATATGCCGATGTATATATGTTTTTGTTGGAGTTCCCCGGGAAAGAGACTGTGAAACAGAGATGTGTGTGCAGGAGGTTCACGGCAGAGTGCCCTGCAGTCAGTAAGGGGCTGGAGGGAGGGGCACAGCACAGAGGGAGCAACTGAACTGTGTTGTAGCTTCAACAGAAGCCTCGCCTGAACCCAGTAGGACCTCAGGAGCTGGGAGGCCTCTTTCAGGTTGTCCTGAGTTGAAACAAGGAGGTGGGTCTTCATTGTCCCACAGTGACCAGTGATTGGATGAGGGCTAGTGGGGTGGAGGTAGGGTGTGTTAACTCAGCTCTGAGTCAGCCAACATTATGTACAGCTAGAGGAACAAATGCCTTCATCTAGGTGGCACCTCACAGCATCACGGGCTATGATACGGTATGTAGATCTGTATTATTCAAAAACTCTAGTGCACAATGGACCATAAAATCCAAAGAGCTTTAATAAAAAGTGGTTCCTCTCGCTGAGAGACAGCAAAGCTCAGTGGTCTCCGACGTGGGCTAAGCATTCCCCAGGGAGTTCACAAGCTGAGCCACTGGAGGGCAGAAAGGAAATATCGAACTTCAAGGTATATTTATTCTGTCACATTCTTTTACGTTTTTTTTTTTTTTTGGTTGTAGGAAGGTATATAAAATACGTAACAGTGCAATAGCACATGCATATAGTTTAGAAATACATAAATATGTGTCGAGTGGGTGTGTGTTCAAACTGTTTTAATGGTATATGTATACACACGCACACACATACATATATATATTATAAAAACAGATGGAAAACCCTGTTGTAGGCAATAAGGATGGAGCTGCTATATACAAAAGAGTACATGTAAAAAAACATATTCACAAAGAAATAAGTAGATACTCAAAATGTAGGGTTTATTAAAAATTCTTCACAGGAGGGTTCACTGATATGTTGCCCATTTGGCATGACATTTGACCCTTCTTGCTTCATAGATTTCAAAGCCATATCCTTTTCAAGGTGGCAGAGGGAAATAATTCCACTTTTTTTTCGCACCCATGTTAAATTGAGTCCCATTCTTTCATCTTTATATTAGTGTGCAGATCTCCAATTATTCATGCTTAAGTTTCCTTCCAGAGTTACAAGAGAATATGAAATAAAATGCTACCTTTGAGGTCTACCTTTTTAAAGTCTACTAGGGTGATATGATTGACATTTAGATTTTTACAGAAGATAGCAGAAAGTCATATTTTGTACAATATTCACCTGTAATGTCTTAGAACATGTTCTTTCCTAAGACAGCTGTACTGGAGATGAAGAGAAATTTTTCACTTTGCCAGACTTCTGACCGCTGGTCACATGTGTGTGTCCTAGTGGGAACGGCTGCTGTGCTGTAATATCCAGGGGCAGTTAAAAAGACCCACCACAGGGTCAGGTCTGAAAAGGTTCAGAAAAATCATCTTCTGTAAGTGAGAATTTATTAATTTGAGAATAAGTATGGAGCAAGGGAGGAAATAGAAGAAGGAACATATTTCAGAATCTAATCTGTAGATTTAGGTGATCACTTATTTGTGTTTGGAGTTTGTTTTTTATTGTAATGGATATTAAATGCATTTGTCGAGAATACAGTATACTATAAAAATGCCATCTCTCATCATAGGGGTAAGCAAAAGTTCCTCTTGTCCTTTTTTTCCCATACCTAAGTATATGGAAATAAGCCAGCCATATTTATTAGCAAAAACTGTCTCCATAAGTTAGCCCCCAAACATCTTTCTTCTAGGCCTGCCATTGAGCACACCTCATTTTCTACCCTGTAACCTCTGCAGTTAGAGTCATTAAACAAGTGGGTAGGGATTTTACTTTGCACATGCCACTTTGTAAATGTCTTAATCATTAATTTATTCAAAATATTCCACTAATACTTATTGAATTCCCACTATGGGCCTGGTTCTGCACAAGGCACTGAGGTTACATGGGTGAACAAAGCAGACACAACCCTGCTGTCATGGGATTTATATTCTAAGGAAAAGGACAATACAATGCCTGTAGCTGACAAATGTGAACAAATCCAGAAAACAGAACAGATGAGGTAGGGAAGGCACTCAAGAAGAGAGAGCTTGTGGAGGCCATTCCAAGTTGCGGGGCGGCTGGGTTGATACTGATTGACAAGGAATCATAGGAAAGGGAGAAGGAATCATAGGAAAATCGGGGAGAACTGTGTTTGAGGCAGAGGAAATAATACATTCAAGGACTTGCGGCAGGAGTAGGTTAATTGTATTCAGAGAACGAAGAGAAAGCCATGTGTCTGGAACAGAATGAATACAGAAGAGAAGAAAACATAAAATGAATTAAGGGGAAACTGGTAGGCTCTGGTAGGGCATTTTGGTTTTCTCCTAAGTGGGAAAGGAAACCATTTAAAGGCTTTAGGCGGAGTATGATGAATTTAATTTATGTTTTATAAAGATAATTTTGGCTTTACTATGGAAAATGGACCTGAAGAGCAAGAGTAGAAATTGATTGGGGCTAGAATAAGAAGAGTGGGTAATATGAGAAACAGATGGATTTGGGTCAATCTGGCAAGTGGAGTTATCAGGAATTGTTGATGGATTGGAAATTGGGACAAGAGAAAGAGAATATAAGGAAGATAATCAGGGGGGATGATAATGTCATGAAGTGAAAAAAGGAATTCTGGAAGTGGAGCGCATCTGGGGTTTGGTTGTTGGAGTTGACCAGGTATTAATAAATGAATGGTCCTCTTAAATTTGAGATGCCTGTTAGACATCCCAGAGGCATGCGCAGAGTTCATTGGCGACCCTAGAACTAGAAACGGACATTTGTGAACATCAGTATACAGATACTGTTCAAGTCGTGAGACTGTATGAGATTGCTACTTTCTTGTGAGAGTTTGTACCAAAACAATTAGAGGAGAATATAAAACAGCAGAATTCTATGAAAAATGTGTACTGTAAAAATCTACGAATGGAGAAATCATTTATTTAATGTATGTGGTACCTTGCAGATACTTAGAGAGTTGATCTTGGACAGACAAGATGTTTAGTAACATTAACTTTTTCTTACTGAAGAATTATGTGTCTATTATAATAAACCAAATTTTATTATTTTAGAAAATTTTACCAATAGAAAGAGTAGAAAATAAATGGTATACCACTTACGAAACAACAAGCCTCAGGAAATAAGCCTTCTAGACTTTTTTGTACTTATGTATACATTTGACTTTTTTTAATAAAACAGAGTACATTTGGTTTTGTGTCCCAAACTACTCACCTAACAACACATACATTTTTTTTCACGGAATTAAATATTCTGCAGTATGGTTGCTAGTGCCTGAATATTCTGTCATATGGTAGGACTATAATTTTATTTAATCAAGCACCTTGAGTTGGATATTTAGGTTATCACCAATTTTCACAATAATAAAGACTACTAATAGGTATATCCCCTATACATAAATCTTTTTGCAACTTTTTTCTCTTGTGATAAATTTCTAAATGTTGTAACCAAGAATCTGTTCATTAATAATTTCAAGTATTTTGATAAATATTGCTAAATTTTTCTCTAGGAGAATTATAGGAATTTATATGTGAAGCAAATTATATATTTTAATTTTCCCCGCATATTGAGGGTGTAGGTGAGAGATGGCAGTGACCACACATCAGTGTTAGGGAATATTATGGAGCTCTAGGAACCAAAGTAGTCAAACCAAAGTAGAAATGTTAGCCTGAGCTCCTGTCACCTGAGAGTACACCAAGGATGGCCCAAAAAAAAAAAGAAAAAAAAGAGGCTTCCCTGGTGGCGCAGTGATTGAGAGTCCGCCTGCCGATGCAGGGGACACGTGTTCGTGCCCCAGTCCGGGAAGATCCCACATGCCACGGAGCGGCTGGGCCCGTGAGCCATGGCCGCTGAGCCTGCGCATCCGGAGCCTGTGCTCTGCAATGGGAGAGGCCACAACAGTGATAGGCCTGCGTACCACAAAAAAAAAAAAAAAATATATATATATATATATGTGTATATATATATATATATATATATATATATATATATATATATATATGGTCATGAAGAACCTAGGGGCAAGACGGGAATAAAGACACAGACCTACTAGACAAAATAAATATTTTTAATTAGAAAATAGTTTATAAGATTTTTCAGGACTTCCCTAGTGGTGCAGCAGTTAAGAATCCGCCTGCCAATGCAGGGGACATGGGTTCAAGCCCTGGTCCAGGAAGATTCCACATGCCACGGAGCAACTAAGCCCGTGCACCACAACTACTGAGCCTGCGCTCTAGAGCCCGCGAGCCACAACCACTGAAGCCCACGCATCTAGAGCCTGTGCTCTACAACAAGAGAAGCCACCGCAATGAGAAGCCCGCACACCGCAACAAAGAGTAGCCCCCGCTCACCGCAACTAGAGAAAGCCCACGCACAGCAATGAAGACCCAACGCAACCAAAAATAAATAAAGATAAATAAATTTATGAAAAAAAATTTTTTTCAAGTCTTCCTAGAGAAAGCGAAAACAGCTTTAATTTTATTTAATTGTTTAGGACAAACCCTATCTTTAAGTCCTGCCAAGAACAAAAATGCCAAGAAAATTCAATATAAATGGATAACTATGGATTATAATTTGGTCCTCAGGGAATATTTCAGGCGCTTCGAAGTCCCCTCACTGTCTCTGCAAGTCCTTCTGAACTGGGAACAAGGACCTTGGACAAAAGAGGGAAGTCATTCCCGGCTCCCCTCCATCTGTGATTTTGGCATGTTTCTCTAGATAAGCCACCACACAAACCCTCAGAGATACATTCCTGCAGTTTCCTACATTCCAAAACCTGTGCTTAAGGTGGACATTGCTTGTACCTTTGAAAACGACCTGTGATAAATATAGGGTAGCTATTAGCCTTCCAGTGAAGAATTGTGTAAAGGACGTAATTTTAAAAGGTTAACATGAGCTTTCTTAGATGTTTGCATCAGCCTGAATTGCCCTTCGATAATAGATAGGAAACAGCATTTGATTCCTCTTAGTGCATCTGACAGAGGAAATGTATGAACATTTTAATTCAGATTGTCTCTCCTAACAAACTTATTTTGAAACTTCTCGGTCATATTGACTAAGTTTGTTTAGGGCAAAGCTGTCAGCAAAAAAGTCACAGTTATGCAGCAATTTACTTTTAAGCATTAAATAGCATCTATCATTTTTCAAAGAAAATGATGTCAGTGGTTAAAATCCTAACTGCTGAGCACTGTTAGTTGTGGACGGTAATGACCCACTGCTTAGAAATTACTTTACCTACTTTCAGTATGAAACATAGAAAGTAATATCACAGCAATTTTCTATAATTCTTTTATTGCAAGACCAATAAATGTTACAGTGTTGTTAAAAGTAGTAGATTTAAATAACATTTCTTCAAACAATTCCAATACATATAAGATATTACCGGTTTCTATTAAATATTCATTTTTATAGAAAGACTAAACTTCTTTAGAAAAATGTCTTCATGTATAAAATAAATTTGATTTGTAAATGTGAGAAAGAGCAATCATCATAACCATTTGCTTAAAAGCACAAAATACGTAGATATTTTATAATGTGTATTTCAGTAATCGCAACCTATGGCTTCAAGAAGAGATGAGAGACTTTCTTATTTTATGTAGGGAAAACTATGTTAAATTGCCTCTTTTCTTTTATCTCATTCTGTTCCTAGGATATCAATATGATAAATAGTGACTTAATAGCTATGATAAGTTAAGATGAGATTCTAATTGAAATCTCAATGTATGGTTATAAGGTTAGTGTTTATAAATACAAAAAAATGACACAGAATTTTAAAAAGATATTAGTATCTCAGAATTTCTGAATTATGAAAACTGTCCAAGCTTTTTTCATTAAATCACCTACTATGAAATGCATTTAGAAAAACGTTTCCTGTTGTTAATAGCTTATAACTCTGACAAAGCCACTTGGTCAATTCCTAATTGCAAACTATTTTGACACCATGAGGTGTCAGCTGACTCTGAACTTCTTCCACTTCTACCAACTCATTTCCTTGCTTAGGAAATCACTACAGCTCCCTGACTCCTTCCTCCTGATCTCCACTACACACTAATATCATGTCCCCAGGCATACTTTATTAATATTCCAGAAAGACAGTCACTTCTTGATTTTGTATTAGCAATGCAGTAGTGACCAAAGCCTGCTTAGTTTTTGATTCAGAAGAAAGTATTTGAAATGCACTCAATAACGTTGAATGGTCATCTAATGCAGCAATTAGTTTGGTCTGAGTAAAGTCAAGGGAAGTTTGCTTTCTGGAATGTGTGGTATAATGCATTGACTTCACTATTGGCCATTTCATTAAAAAAAATCAATGGTCAGCATAAAACCAACCTTTTAAATTAGTGGGCAATCAACTGGAAATGCAAGTTTCAAAACTCTTTTTGAAAGTAATGGGGTTTGGGTTGGCCATTGACCATTTATTTTTTATTATTTAAAGAGTATGTAGCTGTTTTATGTTGGGTAAATATTTGACTTTATATTTACTCTGATGCTGCCACATCATTATTACCTATTAAGATTTGAGCCATTTATCCAGCAGATTTTCTGTTTGTCAAACATACTGAGAGAATGTTGGACACTAAAACTTTTATATTTTTTATTTAGGTGATTTTTTTGTACATTTGTAAAAAAAAATCTTTTCTTAATTTTGTACATTCGTACAAGAAAAATTGTACATTTGTACAATTTTGTGCATGAATGTTGACAGCAGCATTATTTGTAATATTTGAAAAGTGGAAATAACTCCTTTTTCTCCCTTGTTGTTTAGAGGTGTGTTTTCTGGGTGGGGGACACTGTTTTAGGAAGATTCGTGGCTCATAACTACTGCTAGAATATAGAACAGAATGAACTACAAGACAGGAAATAGAGGAACTAAGTGAAAAGTTACATACTGACCCGCTTGTTTTCAGAATGCTAGCATAGAGGTACCAGCTACTCATGTAGAATATTAGATGACTCTTCTTTGAAGAAACTGATCAATTCTAGAACAAATAATTCCACATTCTGATTGGGCTTATACCCATTGAGAAGTTAATTTATCATCTAATTGAATGGTGGTGAAATCCTCTATTATACCCTATATACATACAATAACTTCCAGTTGGCTTCTGATACCCAATACCAATGAACAATCAAAGATCACTGTGCATTGAAGGAAAATGGGAAAAAAATAAATGTAAAAGAGAAAAAGAAATGGAAACATTTAGATGAGTATGAAGAAGAAAATATACAAAACTATATGAATATCCTCCAAAAAATGAGAGAATAGGTTGTATCTTAAAAAAATACTAATATATTGCTTCTAAAAAATTAATGAAAGAATAAGAAGGAAGTTCAAAAATTAAAAGTATATAAAAATTTAAAATTCATTAGAAGAGTTTTCAAGATATAGTCAAAAAATATTCTATAAAATAACAACAAAAAAGAGAGAAGGAAATAGTAAAATGATGAGATGTTAGAATTTTACTCTAGGAGATCTTGTAATAAGAATTTCAGAGAAAAGAACCAAACTAATAGAGAGAAGGAGTTTATCATATAAATAATAAATCACTTTTTTCAGAAATGAAGAGTCTTGACTCCAGATTGAGCTCACCAAGTGACCATTACAATGAATGAACACACACACACACACCACACACAACAATTATGAAATTTATGAATATTGAAGAGAAGATATTAAAATCTTCCAGTGAAAGAAACGAACCAAACAAAATACATACAAATGCATGCGAAGAATGGGGATCAGATTTGTAGTTTCTTACTGACAGGAGTACTAGAAGAAAATGGAGAAGCAGTACCTTCAAATTATGAGGTAACTGATTTCTGACCTGAAATTCTATACATAGCTAAAATGGAAATCAAGTATGAGGATAGATTAAAAAGCTTTTCAGATAAGAATACACAAATTTATATTTTATATACCTTCTGTGTAAAGCTGTTGGCAAAGAGTGATCAAGAAATGAGAAGATATGGGGTCCAGGCAACATGATGTTGAATACATCAGGTTAGGGAAAAGGATGACTGTGGGAAGGAATTTTGCAAGCCAAAAAGAAAAAAAAAATTACTAAATGTGTTGGAATGTATGAAAAAAAACATTTGACAGGCTTCCCTGGTGGCGCAGTGGTTGAGAGTCCGCCTGTTGATGCAGGGGACACGGGTTCGTGCCCTGGTCCGGGAAGATCCCACATGCCGCGGAGCGGCTGGGCCCGTGAGCCATGGCCGCTGAGCCTGCGCATCCGGAGCCTGTGCTCCACAACGGGAGAGGCCACAACAGTGAGAGGCCCGCGTATCGCAAAAAAAAACAAAAAACAAAAAAACATTTGACAGATTTGCTAGAGCATTTAAGGAAAAAGTTAGATAAATATAAGGCAAATTATGCAAATTGATAGATACCATGGCAATTGTACATTATAGGAAAGCAAAAACCTTTATATGAAAAGATATATAATCATAGTACACTATTTCCCTGAACTGAATAAAATATTTGTAGATAAAACTATTACTGTAATCACAACTTTGATAAAATTAAATTAGTTGTATGGGAAAAAGTAAAGTGGGTTGTGGTGGTATAAACAGAAAGTCAATAAATATTGCCAAGAATTGATAGTAAGAAACAGAAAATAAATGCCAATTTAATAAAGGTTTAGACATGTAAGGTTAATGCTAGAACAATCAGGTTGCTTATTACTTTCACCAGGAGCAGGAAACATGGTCTATAAAGTGCCTTTGGGAGTAGAAATGCTTTTTTTTTTTTCTTTTAAATAGACCTTTTGGTACTACTTGGTTTTTTACTAAATATATTTATTACTCTGATAAACATAAATATAATTTAAAAAACTAAAGACAAACTGCATCATGTTTTATGTGGAGCTGCATCATCTGGTCTTCCATATCTCAAACCTCATTAGCTAATTCCTCCCCTTCTTACTCTAATGTTACATCTACTCTCCCTACATACACACTCATTGTTTCAGTTCTTTCAATATCCCAGGTTCTTTCTTACTTCTAGTTCTTCCATTCTATTTTTTTTAAGCAAACCACATTATTATTAACTTTTACTTGGAAAAAAATTGTCTCTTTTTCTCTGTATCTCATAGTCATCCATTATGTCTCAGTTTCCCCCAAAGAAGGGCACGTGTATTCCTGTGTTCTTCCTGGCACTCTGCAACTGACCTATGAGAGCGCTTCTCTAGAGAAGAAAAAATCAACTTTTTCTGTACCCAAATATCTTGGTTAGTCTGAGTTTAGTGTTTTGAACCATATCTTGCAAACTTGGCTAATATTTCTGTTTGGACTTGGCCGATCTTTTTGCTCTGATTAAACGTTGCAGAGAAACTCCTCCTCTAGCTTTTTCTGGATATTAATTCAGGTTCATAGTTCTACCACCCTCATTGAATTCTGGGAACCTAGGGTTATAGTAGTTCATAACGCTTCCCAATCAAACAATCCAGCTTTTCTCTTGTTATCCACAATTTTCTGGGCCATGTGCCGTCCTCTGCTGGCAGCTGTCACAACTTGATTCCAAATACCCCAAAGTCTGGCATGCAAAAAGGAATCCATCTAATGATCTTCTGTAGCACTCCTTTGCCATATGAGTGGCTCACGCATATTCTCAGCTTTCTGCAGGCGTTATGATGAGTCCATAATGCTTTGCAGACTCAGTAAATGTACTCTATAATCACCTGAATGTCATTTTATGAATGTGCTTTGAAGACGTAATTTGTCAGAGCAGAACAGTTTCTGGATATGTTTCTTGCAATTCAGCAGCACTTAACCAGATGGCCTCCTATAGTTCTGAAGCAGTGAATGCACCTTGAAAGTAGGCTGACTTATGAGAGGAATATGGTCACTGGGGATCAATGGGAAAGTTTCTTAGGCACAGGATATTGAAGAAGTGAAATAAATACTGTATAAAGATTCATTAAAAACTAAACTAAGGGCTTCCCTGGTGGCGCAGTGGTTGAGAGTCCGCCTGCCGATGCAGGGGACACGGGTTCGTGCCCCGATCCGGGAAGATCCCACATGCCGCGGAGCGGCTGGGCCCGTGAACCATGGCCGCTGGGCTTGCGCGTCCGGAGCCTGTGCTCCGAAACGGGAGAGGGCACAACAGTGAGAGGCCCGCGTACCGAAAAAAAAAAAAAAAAAAACTAAACTAAACTAAGTAAAAGTCCTATGATAAAATGAAAATATGAATTGTAATAACCTTAAGAAATGTGATAAGTCCTATGAATATAAGTTCTGCATCATTATGTGTTTCACATTGATATGGTGGAAACTTAATTGGTTTCATTAGAAATAAAACAAATCATGAGTTTTATAGTAATGAGTTTGAATAGGCATTTATATACCTTTATACAAGGCAGGTCAGTTACTATTTCTGAAAATGGTCATTTTGAAATTTTATATCTGGAAATATATTATCAAACCAAGCCTGAAACTCATTAAACAGATGGTAAAATCTAATTTAACTTCCTTTAATGCTCCTTTTCTTTTTATCTTATAAAAGCAGATGAGCTTGTCAGCCTTTAATTATAAAAGAGTAATTTGAATTTATTAGGTATATATAACAAACCAAGTTATTTACTATATCCTAGTGACTTCCTACTGTGCACATTTTTAATTTAATGATAAGAAAATCTTCTCAAGATTTTTGTAAAAGAATCACATTATCAGAAGAGCAGTTTAAAATTTCTAGAAAATAAATGTTCTTAAGGCACTTAATAGATGTTGAAATGAGACCTAATTCTTAAGAGTTTTCAAAATATTTGATTTGCACCCATTAAAATTGGTACAGAGTTTAAATTTCATAATTTCCCATTTAAAAAAATGTGAAACATGCCTCAGACATATCAAAGTGAGTTATTTATATACTTCAATTATGAAATATATAGTTTTGACTGTATTGTGTTTTTTCATTGATGAAAATGGAGTAGCAAAATTATTATATGTCATCCAAGGACACAATAACTTTATTAGAAAACTAATTTTCTATGTCTGTTTCACAAATACTCTCATGACTAGTGGCTTTTTCGTGTTTCTGTGCTAATTCATTATAGTGTCACCTTTTACCCAACCTTAAAAATATCTCTTTTTCTGATATTTTAAGAATGTATTGCATCTCAACATACAAATGCATTTCTTGGATTTGTAACAAGGGAAAATATCCAAGGAATTATCCATTTAAAATAAACTTTTATGCCTAATGTCGCTTGTGATGCCTTTTGACTACCATCTCCATTATGTTATGGGCCATACTTGTATTTCCTCATTGTGTCTAGCAGAGAGCATGGAAACATAAAAAATGTTCAGTATATATCTGTTGAACAAATGAATGAAATTTATAGTTAAATTGATCACTATATGTAAAATATAAATGAAACAGAAAAGTGAATCTTCCTAATGATCAAATACTAACAGTAACTATTTAATATCATTCTAATTACAAATAATATGCTTTCAGTCTTGGATTATAATTTTAAAATTCCTGTACTATTTTACTCATTTGTCTACTCATTTATTCACTGAATAAGGCAGTTTAGGTGTCAGGCACAATAATAGATACAGGGAGTACACAAAATGATTTAAACGAGGATGTTGATGAGAAACAAAGTGTATTACACTTATGAACTAGTCTGCTTCTCATCAAGTAAGGAAAGGGAGTCTGACCATGTCTCTTTACTTGATTCAACAAATATTATTGAGGCTGTATTATGGATCAGGAGATTTCCTAAGTAGTGGGCATACAAAATTGAAAAAGACCGTACCTACTTGTAGTAAAACATTGTCATAATAAAAAGGTAAAGGAATTCATTTTGTAAGCTTTATAGTAAGATTTCTGATCTAGCTTCAGAGAATTTGTCCCAGTTCCAGGAACCTAGAAGCCATTCAACTGAGATTGAATATAAAATGAATGAGAGGATATTTAATAAAATACTGTGGTACCATTTACTTCAATTAGAATATAGTTATAACTTATTTTTTTTAATTATGATGTGTCCATAATAGATGTGATGACTGAATAACAGAAATGTTGGACAGTGACACCTTTGAAGCAGTCAAGCTATTGCCGTGATAATTTTGTGTTTAAAAACCAAGTAAAACTTAGTGAAATACATCAATAAGTATCTTTGTTCACTTGTTCATGCATCTGTTGTCAGCTGTGATTCAGCTGGTCTCTGCTGGGCTGGGCTGGGTTTTGCTGGAAGTCCAGATCGGTTGCACGTTGGTCATCTTTCTCAGATCACAGAACCGGAAACATGTTATTGTTATGACAGAAGTCAGGAGTTCAAACCCACCTGTGCAAAAACATACCAAGCTGCTGCTGCAGTAGAGCCTCTAAGATAAGCCTTTGGCCAAAGCAAAGTCACACAGCAAAGACCAAAGGCAAATAGTGAGAAGTACATCCCTTCCCACCCTCAATCCCCCACCCAGGGATGGAGATGGGGGAGAGAGTGAACAATTGCCCCAAATGATCTAATCTACCAAAATCTTGAAGATTTTAAAGTCATAAAGTCATTGGCATTGTTTTTCTTTTTTTGAATAAAGCTTTGCATAGACACAATACAATAGAAAGGTCCTATTTGAACTCTTCCTTCATATTCATGAGATTGCTACATTTTTTCCACTCTGATTATTTTTTTCTTCGTGTACAAATCTGAAAACTGTATACTTAAATTTATTAGATCAGGAAAGGCACAACAACTTAAATCATCGCATAAGAAATATTTCTCAATATTTTTAACGTTTCATGCAATTGTTAGTATTTTCACAGCAAAATACTTGGAATGATAGAATTTATCAATAGGTCTATGTCAGATATTGATTTAACAAACTACACAAATCAGAATAAATGACAAATGAATAAATTACACTTGAAATATTTGTTTGAGCTGCAAGTGAGATTGGATTTTCATGTTAAACATTTGGATTTTAATTATTTTGTTAGGATTGGTTTATTAAAACATAATTAGTAACATCGGTAGAAAAACATGAGCTATAATTGAATCATTTAAATAATCACTTCTTGATGTCTTAATAGGCCAGATTTCAATTAATTAAAGCAGATAAAAGTTCTCTATAAGTACAATTTATTATCAGTAAGTTTGCTTTTCTAGAAATGATAGGAAATTTAGAATTCTGCATTAGCATTTAATAACAATATGCTATTCTGATAGTGATGCATTACAGTTATCGACAAAACATGGTACAAGGCAGAAATATAGGTAATTAGAATGATTGCAACCTGTTTGCCTTTGGGAATTATCAATAGTAGTAGAATTTTTTATCATTAGAAAAATATAGATGATTTTAGAAATGGACTAGTTCCATTTTCTATCTAGAAAGAACTACTTATATACTGAGGTTGTGTTTACAGAATACCAGTGTTTCCAAACATAATGTGTTATTTTCTGTTTCTTCTATTCCACGCTGAAAATTTGTTCAACCAAACAAGCTATTAAATCTAATAGTACAGAGAAACTAGTATAGATATCTCAGACTGTTTCTTGTATTTTCTTAAAGGAAAAGAAATAATTATTAGCAAAGGATCTACCTTCCCAATGACTTCATTTCCATGTCTGTATCGCAGTGATAAATTTCATGGGTTGGGAGGAACAGTCTGAGATATCTATACTGGTTTCTCTATACTATTAGATTTATAACTTGTTTGGGATAAATTGAGAGATTGGGATTGACATATACACACTACTAGATATAAAATAGATAACTAATAAGGACCTACTGTATAGCACAGGGAACTCTACTCAATACTCTGTAATGGCCTATATGGGAAAGAATCTTAAAAAAGAGTGGATATATGTATATGTATAACTGATTCACTTTGCTGTACACCTGAAACTAACACAACGTTGTAAATCAAGTACACGCCAAACACCTGTTTCACTCAGGGACAGTAGTTGTTGTAAATAACTTTAACAAGCGTTTACTCTACCTGCTTTTATCATAATGTAATTTTATATGACAGTTCCCATGGGAACAAGCAGAAGGGCTTGTATGGAGTATCTCTACGTGACTCCATTAAGTAAAGAAAGAAAAGTTGTGTTTGGAAAGTGATCAGGTTGATAGACTTTGTCTCTATGAAACAAGTGGCCATGCATTATGTTTTAGTATGGGAGGTCAGAGAGAAGAATTCTCAAAATTTATTTGTTTTGGCAGCCAACGATTGGTCACACTGCACGTTTCAAGGTTACAAAGGAACCTCGTGGTGGTGCAAATGCAGGTCAGGAGAAGACACTTAATTGTGCTCAAGGCTTTAAAATGAAGCCAGAGCAAGAGTTCCGGAAGTTGGCAATATCAAGAAAGCAACCTCTGGAAGCAGACAGCCAGGGGACTCCAGAAATCTCTTTTCAGACCCTACATCCCTGGACTTTCAGAAATCATCACCCTGTTCTCCATTACTAAAATGTAATTCATGGTCACAACAACATAAAAATCAATTAAAAAATAAAAACAAAAAATACCAAGGTCATAGATACAGAGAACAGATTGGTGGTCAGAGGTTGTAGGGTGGGAGAAGTGGTGAAAGGGGTCAAAAAGTAAAACAATTTTACAAAGAAAGAATTTCAATACTGAAAGCCTATTTGAAACCACAGCTCTGTGGCTCATCTTGATGGATATAAAATATTGTTTATATGAAATAACATTAAAAAGAAAATTGGAATATAAAATAGTAATTTTAATAGAAAGTAATAGTTTGATTATAACCATAATGAATTCTGATATGTACATTAGTAAAGATAGATTATTGTGAATAATATAAATGGTTTAATATTTATTATTTTGGTAAGTTTAAGTTTGGAAGGAAGTTACAATGGAAGAATAGATGTGCAGAAAGATTCAATACAACTTAAGAAAAACCAGTTTGCCACAAGTGACCCTCCAATACTAGCCCATGAAAAGCCCCCTTAGAAATCTCTGACGTTCTCAGGGTCAAATGTCCACAGTTCAGTGGCCATCACTTTATCTAAATCCATTGACCCATCCTAGTCACATGCTCCACTATCACCTTTATTTTTGTTGTTCTATGCTCTGCTCAGATCAGAAGCTACAGGTTGTTTGAGAACCAAAAGTGCAGCCTTACGGGGAAAAAAAAATGAAAAAGATAGTAAAAGATAGATCAAGGGACTTTATAGCCACAACATGTCTGAGGTCTGAGGGAGCAAAACATGAAGAGAGAAAATAGTGAAAGCTAGCAGGAAAGGAAAGGGGCATAATACTAACTAATTTCTTAAATTTTGACTCCAAAGAAATAACAGTATTTCACAGACTCTCTTCTAAACACCAGTTTCACAAATGTAAATTTTTTGAAAATTTCACTCTTAATCCCTTTCCTTGACAGTGAAGCCCAGAGGAGGATACTTGGATTCAATTTCCATCACAGCCACCCTCCCAATCCTATTCTGAAGGATTCAGAAATCTTTCTTGAGTTGAGTAGGCTTCAGATTTCTTTCTGATGGTTCTGACATTTCTATTTAGATCTGTCTCCTTCTAGTCTTAATACTCTGTAATCACTTGAGCTTTTTTGGTTATTAGTGGACTGCTTGTGCTATTATTTTAATAATAACAATGTAACGGATGATTTGACAGTTTATTCTTAAATGTCTATGAATTTTACTCATTAACGTTTCTAAAACATTCACCAGAATTTAAGTATTCCAAGTCAAGTGGTCACTAAAGTAGGGGAAAAAAAAACCATATTTATGCATATGCCTTTCAAAAAACAGAGATGTACCACTTACTTTTAAAATGCATATACTTTGTTCTTTTTTTCTAGAGTTTTGGCTGGATTGTTTGCTGTATTGCAGAGAATCTTATCAAGCACAATCTTAATTTTCTTCTTTTTGAGGATTTCACAATTAAGATTGGCATTGATCCACCAATTAATTCTTTTCTCCTTATTGGATGAGTGCACATAGATTGCTTTACTTATATCTTAATTTTCAACATAAACTTTTAGCAGAATCTTTCATGTTTCATCACCATGTAAAAAGATGATTTTTTTTTAAACTCCACATCTCTGCTTTTAATTATATAAAGAAAACAGCATGACTGTCACAGAAAAACAGTATAGAGAAAGCACAATACTGAGCCTATGATAGAAGCTCAGCAAATAGTTAATGTATCAGGTCTGCTTTCAAAATATTATTTCATTATTACATTCATCACAGTGGCTGGGTATGGGCTCAAAATCATTTAGTATACAAAGAAAAATTTTACAAAGCTTTCAGCATTTATTAAAATTAGGATAACTGCTGTATTTCCTTTATAGAATAAGTTTAAGTAAAAAATAAGGTTTCAAAAAAAAATAAGGTTTCATTTCTAGAATGTTGAACTGAAAATAAGTTTAACAGAATGAATTATTTGTATATGGAAGATAATAAATATTTGTTTAATGGAATTGGAACTATGAATGCTAAAAATTAAAAATATTGCACTAAAGATATAGTACATAAACCAATACATTAAAAAATTCTATCAATACTTAAGAAACAGAACATTCTTGAGTAATAAAATCTTTGAGATACAGTGAGGAAAAGTTCTCTTCAAATTTTTAAAAACAAAGATCACATGACTCTTTGGCTACAGTCTTAACTGAATAAAGAAGCGAATATTTACTAATCTCTAAATCATAATAGTAAAATCATAACTAATAACTAGAAGGATATGTTTTCCTAAAAATTAACCGAATCAACATTTCTTTTGTGTATTTAACATTAGTTACAGAAGTTAACTTTTCATTGATGACAGTCAGAACATTTGCATGTGGACCAGTTTCGAGAACCAAATTACAAACCCCAGAATATAGAAACAAGCAGATGTGATTTTTATTCTTTTTCCTTTTCATTGAACAGTTACCTCATTTGAAATTTTTCACTGATTTAATTTAAATTTTTTTTGATGGTAGATACATCTGTTGCTACCTATGTATGGTTTTCATTTTAATGGGTTGCCCTGAAGCTGTGACCATAATAATGGTGCATTTTCCTGCTGTTCGTTTATTCTTTATTTCAAGAATGCCGATTTTCAAGAAATAGAATTGTCATAGATTTGTGTTTTGCCTCTCCAAAATGTTCTTCCATTATTATTTCTAATTAAACATTCTATGGTTAATTGATGCATAGAACACCAAAGCTCCTTTAGAAATTTTTCAGTTTCCCAAATGCACATAGACATAGACTATTTAACAGTTACTACAAAATGATCTTTGGAGCAATACATTTTGTTATATAAGGACAATTCCCAATTGTAATTTAAAAGTGATACACTAGCTTTTGATGGCCTAGAATTAATGTACACTTATCATGTTAATCTTCATGCAAATTGAAGAAGACTGTGTATTCAGGATTGGTTACATAATTTTCAAGGTCCAGTGCCAAATGAAAATGTCGATTCCTCTCTTCAAAATTTACTAAGAATTTCAGAATGATCACAGTAGCACATGGATGGGGCCTTAGTAAACAGGTTGTATGCCAATGAAGACAGCCCTGTGTGTAATTTGAGAAAACTAACATCTTTATCAGAATGGTTTAAAAAATATAGAATATGAGATAAGTAGAAATAAAAGCTGTAATGAAAGATGACATAGCCAATCTCAAAATCAAAGCATGGAATTCTTACATGAATTCTCTGATAGAACTCACCTTTAAAACCTAATATTTCACCTATATTTCTACTTTTGAACAAATCTAGATAGAATTTCTATCTTACTTTTGCCTAAAATCTAACTTTTATCAATTCTAACTGCTGTCCCAAGTTCTGCCCTAATAAATAATTCACAGATGACTGTATTTCCTAGTGTATTAGTTGGAACCATATGAAATTATCAGTATCCAGCCTTCTTTGATTTACAAAGAGGGCAGTTTTATGTGTTTCCACCTAAGACATAGCAGCTCATTAAATATGTGAAGTCAGGAGCTGTGCAGACCCCACTCCCCCTTATGAAACACATTCATGTGCTCCTCCAAAAGCCACAATCAATCTTTTCTTACCCAAACTAATTATTATTTGAGTCTTTGACATTATTCATATGAGAAATTTTCCAGATTCTTCACCATGTTGGTTGAGTGACTCTAATAACTAACTTTATTAATTTTCCTCCTACAGTTTGACAGTCTTTATTGAAAAGAATGATCCAAATGTTGACTGATAGAGTCCATAGTGAAACATGTTTGCCAGTCCAATGACCTAAATAAGACTAAACCCTGACTCCCAATGTTTTTCTTATCAATTTATAAGCAATATGTTTGCTAGTATAAACTTGTGTAATTTTACGTGAAACCTGAAGAACCTTATTTACGTATATTCTTTTTATTTTTTGTTTTGCCAACAAAGAACCCCTTTGGTAGTGTCCCATCTTCCATTTTCTATCCTATTTTTTTCCAAAATTCTTTCTGTTAAAACTGTAACAGTTTCTGTGGAGAAACCTAGTTCTTACCAATTCTGAGATCTGGGAGGCATTCTTGCAATAGGTCTCATAAACTCTGTCTGACATGGTGGGCAGTAAGATCAATAATATCTGTATAAAGAATAGAATTGTGAGTTCTGTTATGCTCATGTATAACACGAGAAAACAAATCAGTAAAAACAATTCTCCTATAGAATATGGCCTAGATGTGTAATTTTCTGCTGGTTTCAACTGACATGAAAATGACATAGATACATTGTAGAGCACTGGATTTCTAAAATTTTCATCTGCTGAACATTTTTCATCAACAAGTTTTATACAGAAGTCCAACATGAGAAAACCCTAACTCAATGGAGATTTTCTCTCCACCTGGGCTCTGTATTAATCCCACTGTGTTGCCCACCCCCCAAAAACCCAAAACCCAAACGAGCAAACCAAACATTAAATCTGAATTCTCAGTGGCTTTACCAAACCAAAGCTTGTTACACACATAAAGTCCAAAGTTGGTCAGGCTAACAACCTCCATGTCTAAGCTATGGCACTCATTACATGTAACCTTGGAGTACTCAAGGCAGATGAAAAGAGAGCTTAAAATAAGGCAGAGGTGTTTTCCTGCGTTAGCCCCAAAGTGATACATATCACTTCAGCTCCTAGTCTATTAGATATTTTCATAACTGAAGTCTCAACCTAACTAGAAGTCTCTGAAATATCTGGAAGTGTGTGGATATTTACTGAGCATGAAATGTCTGTCATAGACTCTCTTTTGCTTGCTCAGATGCCCCCTGATTCTTCTCCATAGGAACTCCTAATGCCTAATATAATATAATATAACACAATAAAAACTCTGATCTTAAGGAATGATTTCCCTATGCTTCAAGCAATTCTCCATGAAATATTGTTCTCCTATACCAAACATTCCATGAGAAATGGGCTGCAAAGAATTCAAAATTTTATTTTCTGTAGCAGGCTGGAATGCCCAAATTTTGTGTAGCAACAAAAGGACAAAGCCATGTGCTTTGATAGACTGCCCAGTGTGAGGTAGGGATGGTGTTCTTCTTTGAAAGTTGGGTCTCTCAAGGATATCTGATGGTGACACCTGACCAAGTCCCAGATTTCCCCCTGAAAGCTTTCTGGGTCTGTTGTAATGCCGGAGTGAGTCCAGAAAATCTAAGACCCCAAGAGCAGAGATAGGGCCTTATTCATCTTTTGGTCTTCCACATGTAGTCCTGAATCTGGCACCTGCTGGGTTTTCAATTACGTTTGGTTGATATGAAATGAAATCCTCAGCTGCCTGCTATACAGTTCCAAAGCAGGCCCTAAAGCTGAGCACTTCCAGGATCATTCCTTTTACTCCAAATCTTGGTCTCCCTTCAGAGTTTCCAATTTTGATTATAGATACCTCCTGTCATATGGAGGTTAACATTTTAGAGCTTAACATTTTAGAGTCTCTATTGGGTCTTGCACATTTTTTACTCTTTATATAGTCAATCATATGCCAAGGGTTGTTGCTTCTGATTCATGCCTTTCTCTCAATTTCATTTCTAAATCTAAGTCATTCACATATTAGCTTGCAAGTGAGCTATTTTAATGGGCTCCTAGCATCCAAGATCTCCTCTTCCAACTGAGAGTTCTGCCAGAATTGTCTTCTTAAAGCAGAATTTAGACCACCTGTTTCTAAGTACGTTCCAATGACACCCCAAATAAGGGTTTTTAGTAGGTGCTATATTCAGGGAAACAGAGATGGAAGAGTTTGTTTAGTAAATAAGTTTATAAAATCTGGCTTGAATAAAGTTGAATAGGATTTACTTTTTGTTGTTACTGTGTTAGTGTATATGAGAAATTTCTGAACAGCTTTGCATATACAGAATTTCTCTAATATTTTTAACAAAAGAATATGTTTTCTTACAAGTATTCTTTCAGATTTGCCATAGACTAAACTTTCAGGGATTCCTCATTATCAACAGAATCACATCCAGATGGTTTAGTATTATATTTAAGTCTTTCCATGACAGGCTTACTTACAAAACGTTTTTTTTTCTCAGACCAGTTTGTACTCTTCAACTTGTGCTTCTTCTACTTTATGTGTTTGTTCTTACTGTTGTTTCTATGTGGAATCTCTTGCAACACAATTCAGTTTCTTTTTTGAACACTGAACTCACTTATCATTAAAAAATCCCCTTCCTTCTCTATTGAGATTTCCCTGTCTTTACAGGTCACAATAATTTCTACACAGATGGAAGAGTTCTAGTTTAATGGAATATTTCCTGTGTACCCAACAAAGTACTAGGTGTTTATATATGCTCTTTTGTTTAATCATCTCATCAATCCAATGAAGAAATATTAACCAACCCATTGTACTAAGACATGCACAATTAATGCCACGTGTATAGGTTTTCTCAGCTGTCAGCTAGGGAAGCTGTGATTTAAAGAAAATTCAACTATCTTCAAAACTTCCCTGAGTTACTTACACTGCGTTCCACATCACTTGGCTTTTATTTGGTTTTGTAGTACTTACTGTATTCTACCATGTTTCATGTAATTTGTAGTTAGAAGTCATTCCCATTAGAATGCAAGCTCTATGAAGAGAGACACTATATCTTGTTCGGTGTCTAGTTATTATAATTGCATGTTATACAGCTGAATGCATATTAATATGAACTTGACCAATTTTGTTATATTAGCTGCCTTTGTGATGTTTTATCTGTTTCTGTATGCTGCATCAGGATTTTCTTCATTCAAGTTTGTGTTAAGATATCTCTGGGAACAAGATCTTACTGTATTACTTGTACTGTACGTGTGTCCTCCGAATGCCTGTGCTGTGCTTCCCAGGAACTCTTTCTGACACTCTTGGTCGGGGCTAAGCTTTAGGATTTCAAGTTTATAAAGCAATTTACTTTAAAAAGTGACAATAATGTCTCCTAGCCAACGTCAGTACACAGAAAAGGAAGAGGTTTCCTAGGTCTGTACCAAAGTGGACAAAATCAGAGAGAGGCTAAGAGAGAGGTCAGCAGAAATCTGAAGGCAGAACTTTTAAAATAGTTAATGGAAAGCATTTTTACGCGTGCCTTGCTTTGTGACCAGAAGTGAAGTACTATAAAGAATGGGCTAAGCATCAAAAGTATTTTTCTTTTGTAGGCCCACACCTGACCTTGAACAGTTACACATTGCAGATTGCTCTCTAAATTATCATCTTGAGAGTAATATTTGCTTTTAAATATGTATTTTAATGTAAATATGTTCTGTGACTGATGGTGGCTGCCTGCTCATCACTGAAAATAGGAAGGCTTCATTTTTATCTTAAAACCTGGGTACCTTCCAAGGTCAAACTTGGGATTCAAGTCTTATTTCAGAACAGACTAGATGGCAGCTAGAGAATTTGCCCTGACTCCTGGGCAAGCCCCAACCCTTTTTGGTCCATAAACACTAAGGGTGTCTCAGAAATGATTTAGATTATTGAACAATGTGTTTGATCCTATTCACTTATTAGGAAAAATATAGATGGTTGGGAGTCCTCATAATTCTTTCCAGGGGCAAGTAGAACCCAGATGTTTTCGACTCCTTCAAGTTTCAGGGGTCATACCTCACTTCCAGCTAAGGAGGCAGTATTGTGAAACCCACTGGTGTTGACCACAAGACCGTTCAGTCTTCTACCAGGTTCTTGTCTCCAGACATTTATGGAAAATCTTGAGAAATAAATCAGTGGGCTGAAAGCTGTCCTGATTGCTTTTGACCTGTCACAGTAATCTTGTAGTAGAAGTATGTTTCATTCTGTGTAGGTCAGCTTTTGCAATCTCAAATCAGACTTCTCCAGAATGACACTGCTCTACGTTTCTTCCATTGTCCCAGGTAACAACACAGGTCTTTCACTTAATTCCTCAAAGCAGGTTTCATACCAGGCTCTTATATTGTCATTATGTTTTCTGGGGTTTGACTACACCCAGGGGAATGCTTTAGATGATGTCTTCCAATTTCCATTTCAAAGAATAAAATTATTTTCTATCACTCCCATCAAAAGTCATCCTCTTCTATAACTGTAATAACCTATGTGAAAGCAATTTTAAGCATTAAAATAATAGTCACCTTTTCTAATATTAGAGAGGCTTACAATCTCACTGTCTCAAACCTTTTAATTTCAGAATTAGATAGTGTTTACCCTTCCTTATTCAAAAGTCTCACTGATGTGTGTTCTTCCCAAAGGAACAAATCGTCACACTGTCTCTCCACCAGGTTCATTCATTTGTTCAAGAAAAAATGTACTGAGTTCCTCTTCTTTGACAGGTATTGTTGAAAATTCAAAGGCTAGGAGAACCAGCCATAGCCTTTGTCCTCATGGAACTTACTGTAGTTGGAGTGACGGATATGAATCAAGTGATAATATGTATGGTTACAGCTAGGTTATATAATGTGAAAGAAGGGAACAGAATGCTACAGGACTGTAACTCACGGATGAAGCCACCCTGCTCTGAGAGATAATTAGGAGTTCATGAGGTAAAAAAGAAAGTGGCGTAGAGTGAGAATACCAAAAAGAAAAAATGTAGAAAGACAGCATGTGGATGTAGTGTGTGATGAGAAGAGTGTGAAACAGTAAAGACTGAAAGAAAACTGGTGAGACGGAAGCTAAGAGAGCAAGGGGAGGAATAGAAATAAGATGATACTGGAAGTAGGCAAGAATGGGACCACACCAGACCCGGTGGTATGATAAATGATTTGATGTTTATCAAAGAATAAAAAGTTAGGCTTCCCTGGTGGCGCAGTGGTTGAGAGTCCGCCTGCCGATGCAGGGGACACGGGTTCGTGCCCCAGTCCAGGAAGATACCACATGCTGCAGAGCGGCTAGGCTCGTGAGCCATGGCCGCTGAGCCTGCGCGTCCAGAGCCTGTGCTCCGCAATGGGAGAGGCCACAACGGTGAGAGGCCCGCGTACAGCAAAAAAAAAAAAAAAAAAAAAGTTATAAGAGGGTTTTAAGCTGAGGCATGTGTTAACTAGATTTGCATTTGAAAAAAAAAATCCCTCCAACTGCAGTAGGTAGAGTAGATTGCACAGTAGGTAGTGTAGATTGCATGGAAGCTAAATAAACTTGGGAAGATGATACAGTGGATTATAACAGCAGTTCATACAGTGCTATGGATTAGGATAGCGGAGAAAAGCAGAGATAGATGGATGTGAAGGCCATGTCAGAGGTAAACTTGTCGGAATTGATCATTTGGCTCTGAAAAGCGCGGGGCACCGTGGTATCGGGAATAGCTCCTACTCAACTAGATCGATGGTGTTGAGGTTTCCCAAAATAGAAATCAAAGGAATAAAACTAATACATGAGAACGAACATTAGTTTACTCTTGGATATGTGAAGTTTGGAAAGTTTTTAAGAGTTGATATCATGTAGAAATTTGACTTTCCTGCTTTAAACTTCAAAGGATCAGTCCGAATTCGAGATATAAACTGTATCATCACCAACCAACAGAGGTAATAGATTTCGTAGGTGTGGATAAAATTTTCTAGGGGAATACTCAAAGTGGTAAGAGAATTGGATGTAGAAATTCTCTGAGCACTGAGGAGGAAACTCAGCATGTAATATGGCCTGTTAGAGGATGATAAGCCTCTCCAAAGAAGCAGAATATTCAGCCAAAAATTCCGGTGAATTTAGATTTTCAAGTCCAGAAAAAAACAAACAAACAAAAAAATGAACACCTAAAAACAAAACAACAAAAAGACCTGTCTGTCTCATTTCTCCGTCTACTTATTAATCTTTCTATACAAGTACTTATGTCATGGTTACAGTGTTCCAAATACAGTTCTAAGTTCTTTACAAATATTATAATTTTGAAATAGCATCCTCCATTTCCTACTCCTAACTCTACGTCCCTATACCAGCAGACTTTAGTCATCAAGGTATACATGTTGTAGGCATAACAGCAATTGTATTAATTAGGATAAGTAAACTACTCTAATAAGCAATATCCGGATCTCTGTGGCTTATCATAATAAGTTTATGTCTCACTATAACAGCCAAGAAAGGTAGGCCATAGGGGTTTGCCTTGAAGAGTGACGCAGGGATCCAGGGTTCTTCCTTCATGTGGTTCCTCCCTTCTCCATGTTAATGGAGTCCTCTCCATCCAGCTATTGGATAGAGAATGGGGGAACTTAATCACACAGGAAGTTTTAATGGGATCTTCTGGGGAGTAACCTACAGCACTTCTCCCCATTTCCCACTGACAAAAACTCAACAACGTGGTCACTTAACTGCAAAGTAAGCTGGAGAAAGTGGTCCTACTATGTGTCCAGGCTGAGATGACCACACAGCATTATTTTTGCCGCAGAAATCTAGCCAAAGTTAAAGAAACTTGTAACCAAAGTATGTTTATTTGTTTTTATTTTTCATAAACCATGCAGTCTTCTTATTACAGAATTCAATCCACCACATAAGGAGACGCACCCAGCATGTTCCATTGTCTAGGGAAAATAGAAAACAAATATTCATCTCATTAGTCTAGGACTTTCTTTGCTCCAGGATCTCAAATAGTACCATACTGTTTCTCCTGCAATTGGCTCAAGTTTCTTAGAAAATATATGGAAGAGAACAAATTTAAATCATGGAAGTCAATTTACTCTTGAGTCTGCGTGCCCTCCTTATGGGGCCTTGGGAGCCACCTACCCAGCAGCCCAGGGATGAATTCCATGGCAGCTTTGACATTTACATGCTAATAGTCCATTCTTTCCTGCCTACCACCAAGGTTCTCAAAATTAGGCAAATTTAACCACTACATGGGAGACCATCTTCTACACTGCTGATAACTTATCTTTTAAGCACAGTGGTGGAGAACTGCCCCACACATTGCTTTCTTTAGCAGATGTGAATGCATTCTGGATTATTCATTGCTCAAGTTTTTACCCAGACATACCCACAACAGAAGCAATACAGTACATCTTATCTTCCCTAAATTAATTACAAATTTTTTATTATCACCACTTTTCCATGACTATGACCTTTAACAAATACAGACAGTTAGGTCAACAGTCATGTGACAACCACATCAAGTAAAGATGTTCCACTGGTTTTGGAGTCCCTCTTTCTCCTGTTATTTTCATTCAAATATCTTTACTTTGATTAATATAAACATGTTTTGTTTGATGAGAGAGAAAGGTAGTGCAACTCATTTTTTTTTTCAAATGTTGAAAATATTTTGGAAAATAAAGATCTATTTTTATGTGAAGTGTATGATTAGATTTAGCTCTGTTTCTACAGAACAGCAAGTTCAGAAAGGGGGAAACAAGTTAAAATCTATGGCACAATGTTGAAATCCTCACAGGCAAATGCCTTAATATTGATTTTTTATGTGGGTTTGGAGATGGGCCATGAAGATCTATTGACTTATGTGACTTGTGGTGAAGGTTACAGATACTTTTCCCAGATTGTATTTCTCTACACGAGGTTTTACAAAAATATAGCTGGACTTGTTTTAAAAGATACTTTAGGAGAGAGGAAGTGTATTTTCTAAGACTTGATATACAGAAACACTGGGTTCAATATCTGACTTTATGTCTGAATTGTATATAGGTTTATTTAGACTGAACAAGAGAATGAAATATAAGTGGAAACTAGAAAGATAAATTTGGGAGGGAAACAGCCATGACTCGAAAGACCTAGGGCAGTGTGTTGTCTAGGGAAACCCAGAGTCCAAGCACCTGCCATTCTCCTGCAGTTTGAGGGAGTGAGGGCATAGCAGTAATTAGCCATAACCCAACTCCCTTATATAGCCCAGATGTCTGATGTCTATTTGGGGGATATTTTATGGACTGAGAATTCTTGAGACCACTGTGAAACACAGTGAGAGTCCTTGAAGGCTTCTGGAGCTAGCTCAGTCCAGATTTGCAGCAGCTCTCAGCTCAGGGATCTGTACTAAGATTAGTTCCTTCCAGCTAAAAGTCTAGTGATGTAATGCTTGTTTACAGAATAGGGATCATCACCATTGCCTACTGGTCCATGTTAGAAGAGCATCCGGTAGCCAGAAGGTTTGGGGATAGAAAGTAATGATGTAAGCAACTCATTTCTTTTTTTAAGAAAGGCACTTAATCCTTCCATGGTATATTTTATCTATTTATGTAATACTTGTCTCTTAATGACTTGTTTGCTATAAACATTGACTAATGTAAACATGTAAAAATGTTCAAATAAAAATTTCATAATTTAATGTTGCTGAACATTGACCAAAAAAATCAAAGATACTCAAACATTGTATAAAAATGTCCTTGCAATGAAAATTGTCACTGTTCAAAATAACAGTGAAAAAGAATATCATTGTACTCAGTTTTCGATTTACTATAAATACACAAAAATATAGTACCTGTAGCAGTTGAACTCTCTGAATTATTTAAATAACTATTGTCATTACTTAGATGTTACAATATTTTAGGAGTTAGCTAAAAATATAACTATTGGAAAAACAGCTGCTTTTTGTTCTTGCCTTTCTGATGATGCCTATCTATAAATATTTCTGTCATTATTCATTGAATGATAGAAAAATATTTTACAGTAGGACTCAGTGATTTGCTTCAAACAATAAAAATGGAAAAATGGTACATTACAGTAGAGAAACCTGGTAGATACTACTTTAATTAAGTGATCAAGGTAAATATCACCAGTGATAAGTCATGTTATCAGTACCCCCTGATACGATACAATGAGAAAGCCACTTCACCTCTGTATTACTCTTCACCTAAACCCATAATTCCAGTCTAATCATGAAATGACTCAAAAACTCAAATTGAAGGAAATTCTACAAAATATCTGTCTATTATTCATCAAAACTGTCAAGATCATAACAACAACAACAAAAAAAAAAAAAAGGAAAGACTGAGAAATTGTCAAGGATTATAGGAGGCCCCAGAAGGTACAAAGACTAAATGAAATGTACTAGCCTAGATTTGGGTTAAATCCTAGATAGTTAAAGGACTTTAGAGAAACAAATGGTGAGATTTGAGTAAGTCTGTAGTTTAGTCAGTAGTTTTATACTAATGATAAATTCTTAGTTTGGGCAAACCGTGATTGTGTAAAGTGTTAACATCAGGAGAAGCTGGTGCATATGGGAACTCTCTGTATATCATTGCAATTTTTCTATAAATATAATATTTCAATACAGAAAGTTTAAAAATTCTATTAAGGAATGCTGTCTTGTACGGGAGAAATTTCTCCATGTTCATCTTTTATGCAGACTAACCTGCTATGGCATTTTATCTACATATAACTGATAGCAAATTAAGAAATCACAGCATTTACCAACTGGAAGCTATGTTAGAAATAATTTAACTCTCTATATATGAAGATACCAAGATTCAGAGACAATATTTTACTTGTCCTGAGAGTGCTGAGCAATTTATAACATAGCCAAGGCCAGAACTCAGAACATAGCCAAGGCTAAAACATAGCTAAGGCTAGAACTCAGATGTCTGAATTCTCTATCACACATAATACTGAGTGAATCTGTGTGCCAGGCACTACTACCCATGTTACCAATATTAACTCTTTTAATTCTCTAGGCTGTCTCTGAGTTACCTATTTTTCATTGTGCCTGGCATAGAGCAATTGTTCATGTTAGTTATTTTTAACATGGATTTAATCAAGCAAATGACCTCATTAGATTTACACCTTAGAAAGTTTGCTCTGGGATTTTAAAGGATCTCTTGGGTTGAGGGGAAGTGGGATTGGAGACCGAGGCTCTTTCAAAGGCTCCAGTGGAAGCCTAAGGCTTCCAAGGCTTTGCCACTGGAGCTGAAAAAGGAGTAAATGAAGGTGGGACTGATGGGAATTAGTGATTTATAGGACACATGAGATAAAGAAGCTAGAAGTACTCTACCCCTGAAATCAGAAATGCAAAACCTCTCTTTCCTTTCTAAGCTCTTTCACCCTATTGTTTCCACTACATTGATTTTTGGCCCAGTATGCTTGTGTGGCCTCCTGTTGTGTTTATCTTTCCAGCCTAGATGCCATAGCATGTCATTCAGGAACTCTTGGCAAAATACTCAATTTCAGTGTCCTATTTATTCCTACCTGACATACCCACTCTGGGGTTTGAACACTAAATGAGCCTCTCCTCTTGTCTGAGGTCAATTCATCCACCTCCATATAGACCTGGCCTTAGGCATTAACTGTTTTTTGTCATCAACATTTTTTCTATACTGGGCTCCTTTTTTTTTTTTTTTTTTTTTTTGACATAGTAAAGTCTCTCGAAGCCTTACATCCAGTCCTCCCTCACTTCTTAGATCCCTTCAGTTACCACCCTGTCTCTAACTTCTCCTTCCCAGCCAAGCAGTTGAGTCATCCTGGTTTTGTTAATTTCCCTCAAGATTAGGTCCTAGATCCTCTCTCAGCTCAGTCTGTTTGGCATTTCTGAACCAAAGTCTGTTCCCTGTGCCCTCCTAGGTGGACTGAGAACCTTACTCCTCGATATTGGTGCCTCAGAAGCATGAGTGCAGCCACAATGGAATTCTCAAGTTGGCTCAGATTTCAGTGTGTGGGGAGGGATCGTGTTTTATCCAGGTTTCTGTCTAGAGTCTGGTGCCTGGCTCCGAGTGGGAACTTGACCTATCTTTCCTGAACCACTTGAATAAAGAAAATGAAATAAATTTCACTGTTAAAGCTAGAAGGTAGTATCCGTCTGTAATTTGATTGATTCCAGATGTGGTCTGCATGCATATTTTCTAGAACATCTCTTTGGTAAAGCAAGGCAAAGTGATATTCTTAATCTCATTTAGGAATGTTTTGACCTATTCTTTTCTATGAGGATTGATTTAAGTGTGTACCTGACTTTTTCAAAAAGCACCGTTTCTACTCAGAATACTGTGATTATTATTCTAAAGTTTGGTCTCTACCTCTAATTTCAAAATAGACTTAATTCTGATATATCCTGACTTGCTACTTCTCTCATCCTAGTCATTTTGTCATTTAAACTGGTGCAAATAGTCCATCAGGTCTAGAACAAGAGAACAATGACACAAAAAATGGAAATCTATACTATGAATAGGTCCTGTATCAACCCTTTCTGATTAATTCTCCCTTTCTTCTCAACGTCCGATTCATCCTTACTGAATCAATCAAAAAGCTATTACTTTCATACTTGGAAGTGTTGGTTTCAAAATCAATAAAAACACAGTTCATTTTTAATATGCAATATATTACAAAAATGAAAATTCCCATTTACTTGAGGTAGAAAGTTTAAAAAAAAATGTATGATTGTTGGAAAACTTGTTGGCTGCATATATACATGTATATGTGCATATATATTTGTAATTCTTCATTACAGTCTTTATATTTTATTTTACTAAAGATTTTCATCACTATTAACTTTTTGTACATATATATGTGGATGCATGATATATATTTGAAGAGAAAACAATGGATTGCTTCATGGTGAATTTCTGCTCAAGTCTTATGCATCTGAATTGTAGGCACTGAATAAATCAGCATCTTCTATAAAGCTCTAGCTGCAGTGGATAATTCTACATTAAAAAACTTACATGAGCCATTCAAAGACACCTCTAGCAAAAAATGTGTTAAGTTCTTAATGGGGACATTAAAAGCAGCTAGTTGCATAACTAATAATCATATTATTTATTAATAGGGAATAAATAGAAGCTCTGGTTACTATTTGAGAATAATTAATTGTATTGTACATCTGTATTCAGGAATGTCTATTTTCTGATATGCTTCAATTGCCGTTCATCTGTATGTCTGTAATAATTACGCATGTTTGTAATATTGAACTAGAGACCATGATTTCAGTCAATTTCTGAGTAAGATTCTTTCGTTCTCTTTGATTTGTTTCATTTGAAAACGTGCAATCTGGTATGAGATGATATAATCATATATAAAACTTGCTTAACAGAATACCTTAATATCAGATTATGTCAGTAAAATGAGTGCTATAGTATGTAATGAAAGGTATTATTTTGCTATTTATTATATTTTGTGTCACTACAGCCTTTTTTACTGCCCATCCATGAACTTTCTGTATTCTTTCTTTGAATGTAATCAAATGGTCATGGAAGAAAAGTTTCTAGACCATCAGAAGTTGACAGTTTTCAATGTGGTGTGTGTGCTTAGTCTAAGATAGAGTTGAGTTTGGTATATGGGTGATGGATGAAGTTTTACTGAGTAATGGATAACTCCTCATTCTGCTAATGGCATTTCATCTATCAACTACTTTTTATATGGTTGATCACAAGACGTCGCTGACTCAAATTTTGTGGATTAACTGAGGTGAAAGTGATACCTGTTTGAAGTTTCACTAATACAAAATTTCCCCTCATGGGAGTAGGATGGATTATATTATCTGTTGAGATGCTTTTCCATGTGAGTTCTTTACTGTCAACTTTCTTGTTCTCTCAACCATATCTCTTCTGTATTAGCTGAAATAGAACCTTATGTTGTTAAATGATTTTTCCATATCGTGGAAAATTCATGTCTCCGAATCTACATTCCTTCCTACAAGTTACAAATGGGAAATAACTTCTTTTAAGAAGATGAGGTGGATTTCTGGTCCCCTGTGCCAGGGTAAGCTCTCTATAGCCCATCCTTCACATTGATTGCAACTGAAAACTTGAAAAACTACATAAAACAACTAATTGAGGTCTCTGAAAAGTACACAAAAGTGGGAGGATTATGAAATATCGTCAAAATTTAGGGAGGCAACCTGCACTGGTACGAGTTTCCTGTTGTTTTTCTGTCAATCAAAAAAGAGAATAAAACAAAATCAACAACCACAAAACAATCCAGGAAAATAGATATTATGAGAAACAGGAAAAAAACAAGAAACAGAGTTAGAACCCTAAAGTTAGAATTATCAGAAAAAGAATATCAAAGAAGAGATTTTTAGTATCTTAACCAAATTTTAAAAGGGAATAAAAACATAAGCCAAAAAAAATGGTGTAAAAATAAACTGATTAATTTATTTGTTTGCATTTGCCTTGTTTGTATTTAGCAACTCTTTTTAAAGACACTTTTGGATCTCTTTCTTTAAAGGGATATTTCTTGTATCTATCATAAAATTGAGTACTGCTTTCTAATTCATATTATTCGAATTTTTAAAAGTAAATGATCATTTATTTTTGTTGACAGGACAGATATATTTTTATAGTCATTATGTTTAAAATTTTACCTGTATTTAAATTTCTTCCCATTTCTTTATACAACATCTAATGGCTCCATACTGTGAGTGGCAATAAAATTAGACTAGGTGCTGTTTCTAATTTCTCTACTCCTCCTGTGCTATTCAGTTTTTGTAACTGGGCATTTATTATTAATATTTGCCTTGTAATTTTAATATGTTTATATTATTGTAGGTGAATTGTGAGCCTTAAAAATATTCTGTTACTCTCAGCTGTAACATATGAGACGACCAGGGAGCTAATTCTGCTTTCTACATCTTGTACTCACTCCCTCCTCTTAATTTTTATGGTTGGATTTTGTACATTGTCAGAACTGTCAATAAAAATGTGTTTTCACATTTTCCACGCCATTTTCACCTTAAATCTACAGCTGAATGTATTGGATGCTCACTGCTAGTTTTAATGATAGTAGTTCTCCTAATCAGCACTGGGTTGACTGAAGTTTGACCTCTAGTAAATTTCTCAAAAAGACTTTACTTGCCTGAATTTGTGGGTGTTCCTAACTGTCGACTTTATAGTTGATGGATATCTTGGGAGGATAAAGATAAAGCCACTTGCTTCATTCTCTTCTCGATTACTTTGTAGATACTGCCTCCCATATTCTGGTGTCAACTTGTTGCTGTGGAAAACTCTGATTCCCCATTGGTTTTCCTTTCTTAAGAAACGTCTTGACCTTTGTACTTAACCTTCCAAATAATGCTTTCTTAATCATTAAAGTTCAATTATTATACAAGGATTTATCTTGGATTTGAGCCTTTTGATAACATAAATATATATAATATGGATAAGTATACCTATATAGTTTACCTTGGCCTAACATAATGTATATTTTTTCTAATTCTGTTTTATTTCCTATATTTCTGTTTCTTTAGAGAGAGGAGAGGGTTTATTCAATATTTTGTTTTCTTCTCTCATTTCTCCTCTTTATGATTCTTACTTTCTTTGTGGACAAATCTTTCTTGTTTTCTTTGTATTAGTCTCTTCTAAAATGATTTCTACTTTTAATCCAATTTCTTTCATGAATCCAGCCAGTTTCAATTTCACTCTCTGGCCATCTCTTCCCCTAAAACTTGTATGTCATCTCATGGTCCCTTTATGTGTTTTAAGTTGTTAAAATTTACGTTGTCCTGTACAAGTGTCCATTACATTTTTCTTCTGTTTCATTACAGCGTTTCTGATGATTAAAAGAGTTGATGTGTTCCTTCTCATCTTTGTTCTTATAGTATCTTTTATGGAAGCTAAGCAAAGTCCTTTAGTGTTTCTCATATGGGAATATTGAATTTTCTTGACTAGCTCACAACAGGAGTTTCTTGTAGGAAGTGGGAAAGAGGTTATAGAATTGTGCAAGCATTGTAGCTCAAGGGACCTCTCATAATTCTCTGTAATGATAAACTATTGCCTCACGGTTTGAGATATTATAGGTCCACGGCTGTTTTAGTTCCCAGAACCCAAACTGGTTTGGGACACTTTCCATCTGTAGGCTTATTCTCTCCTGTTTCCCACTGCCCTGCTGCAAGTAAACAACCCTTGCCTTCCAGAATATTCATTCAGTGTTAGAAGTTATATTCTGTAGGTGTTTTCCGATGTTTTCCACCCTGAGTTCCACTGAACATTGTTCAGTATTCTCTCTCCACTTCCCTGAGGACTCGGTCCTATTAGTTCTTAATTCTGCTCTAGCATTTCTGTCTCTGGCTGGGGCTTCTCCTCTGGGTTCACATACTTGCTTGTGGATTTCTAGTGATCTACCACCATTAGCTGCTCCTGTCCTCTCAATTCTTTCTTCTACTGAAGCTTCACTTCCCTTGGGTACTTCTTACTCAGTTCAGTATGGTTTGTGACAACATGTTGTATGATTTGGAGTTAGAGGGTCTTTCTTTGTTTTATGCACTTTCTGAAAATAAAGTTTATAGTTTTTATTTTTGTTTTAGTTTGTTTTCTCTCTTCTTGTTTCTAGGAGAAGTGAGCCGACTCAGCTGCTGCTGTTGAAGTGTACAAATCTTTGCACATGTTTAAATGATAGAAATGTAATATTGACACTTACCATTGCTCCGTATGCTTCTACGTCTACCAGTTTTATGAAAATTTAGTTTATCTGTTTTAGGTTTTATTTTTTAATATAGTTATATATAAAATTTTTTAAAAATTTAGAAAAACAATTTCAAAAAGTAATCAGTTAAAAGTAACCTACATTCTTTTGCAAGGAAGTACCGAGGCCCAGTATCTTCAGAAGACTTTTTTTTTTTTTGGGCCCTCATTTCTGAGTACTCCCCTGTGTTATACACTTGACTTTATTACCTGCATAAGTGCAAAATTATCCCCAGCCCGGGCTTCCCTGGTGGCGCAGTGGTTGAGAGTCCGCCTGCCGATGCAGGGGACACGGGTTCGTGCCCCGGTCCGGGAAGATCCCACGTGCCGCGGAGCGGCTAGGCCCGTGAGCCGTGGCCACTGAGCCTGCGCGTCCAGAGCCTGTGCTCTGCAATGGGAGAGGCCACAACAGTGGGAGGCCTGCGTACCGCAAAAAAAAAAAAAAAAAAAAAAAAAAAAAAAAAAATTATCCCCAGCCCCTCAGGTTACCTGTTAACGTGGCAGCCTTGATAAATCTAGTGAATGGACAGCAGATGTCACTGTTGGATGAAATGAGCCATTCTGCTAATCCCACCCTCTGTCATCTGAAAGTGCCTCTCTCTCTAGGGTCCAAATCCTGGGGTTTACTATAAAGAGAGAAAAAGAATTAAACTGAGAACCTGAGTCAGTTTCATAACTTGGCCTGGCACCTTAGGGCATGGGATGTAAGCCAGCTCTGCAATTAACTGAACTTTTTCATTTGAAACGAAAGCATACTTTTTAAGAGTTTACTCTGCATGGTGGAAAATGACTTGTGATGTTAGGATTCTGAATTCTTGTGTCTTACTTTGTGCAATTGTTTCCCATTTTCTTCAACACATACCTGCAGATTTGACTCTAGCAGCATTCCATCTGTTCACACGGTGCTTTTAAAACGGATGTGACATTGGGAATCATGGCACACAGCAGAGCCATTTAGTATTAAAGTGTAGTATTGAGCACAGAGTGCTTTATTTTACTATATCCATCTCCTAAAATTCACCTCCTAATATCTTTTACTATGCATTGTTATCTTTTGCAGGTGCCCATATTTCAGTCCTTATTCACATTGAGGATTCAAAGCTGGATGCTTTCATTTTTCAGATAGCTTTTATTCTTTGTAAGAATAAAGAAAATAACAGCATTTCCCAAAGGTTTCTAAGATATTTAGGCTCTTACTTGTGTCTATTATCTTGCTATGTCCACCTGCTGACTTTTTGAGTGATTTCTCACTTTCTGGGTCAGAAATTCTTCTGGGTTACACCTTATGTCCAACGAGTGTACCATTTGTTACTAATTAATTAAGTTCAACTTTGGTTTTTAATTTTAAACTTCATAATTTATTGCTACTCAACTATTTTAATTTTCTTTCACAATCCTTTTATGGAAGAAACGCCAATCAAAGTAGCATGACATTTTAATCTTAATTTCATCAGCTCCTAATTGGCAAGCTTATATAATTCTTGCTGCCTGATGTACCGGTAGAGTGGTTGAGAGTAACTAAGAAAAGGTGACATTTAAGACACATTCTGTCTTTGGGAAACACTGCAGTTAAAATTATTGAGTGGATTTCTGTCACTATTTGTTTTGATCCTAATTCTACGTGGTAATTTTGCTACTTGGGGATGGGATAGGGGAGGAGAGTCTTTTTTTTCTCCCGCCAGCAGTGAGCACATACTTGACCAAGAGTAGAAACCCAGTAGTTGTTCAATTAATGAAAGAATGATTGAGGCTATCTTAAATACTCATCATGCTTATTCCTGGCACTAATAATTTGAGGTTAATAACATGAAACACACAAAAATAGAAGAAAAAAGTGATATTGATTAATTGAGATATTAGGATAGAGATTTATACATTCATTCATTAAATCAATTTCTTTTGAGCACCTACTGTGTGCTAGGCATTATTCAGGGTTCCTCTGTTGTGAAACTCACAATCTAATTTGGGAAAGGATCTAGTAAATATTTTTGTGGTTTTGTTTGAAAATAAAAAAGCAATCAACTAAAGTATTTCTCCAAAAAAGATCACTTTAAAAAATATTAAAAATACCCCAGAAATTCATGAAATGTATGTTGAGACCAAATCAATATAATTTTAACAATATAATCATTTATTCAGCTTCACAATTTGTCTGGTGGTTAGGTTTTGGCAGACATGATGTGGTAGGTATTAAACTTAAATCCATATTGTAACAGACTGTGTTACAACTTATGTTCTAACTTATGTTCAAATACCAGCAACTGAAATGCTGCAAAGTCAAAGTGAATTCTCCACGCAATGGCACAAATGCTATTTTAGCATGCCTTGTTGGTATACATGTCAGTTTGGTTTTGTTTTTTTCCTTTTTCTACACAATTATTACCATCTAAGAGAGACATATGTTGTGTCAATGGTACAGCTTATTAAGGTGTTTAAGGAGGAAATATTAAGAATGTGCACCAGATGGTGTTTAGCTCCATAAGCGCACAGATGATTACCAGGTAGTTGCTACTGTCTTTTCTCCTTGATATTCATATATAACTCATAGCACTTGTGGAAACAACATTTTAAAAATACCAGTGTATTATCTTTGAAGAGCTCTATGTATGTTACGGCACATTTGTTTGGTGTTAACTGACTACATTATCTCCAACGGTAAAATAATCCATTTAGGGTAGAAGGAAAAGACACCTATCCCCATGTGTTTCCAGAATTCTAATTAGAAAAAAACCTGATGCCACCTCCCGATTTAACTTGAGCCCCCATTCATGTGTGTGCATACAATCAAGCTATGCATATTACAACTATTTTACTGTTAATTCACAACTATATTATTCAACAGTAAAGGAGGAAAAAGAGAAATGCAAAAATCTAAAATATAAAATCTACTTCAAAAAGTGACATGCAGGAAAGCCTGGTAAATGAGTTGTTAAAAAAGAAAGAAAGAAGGAAAGAAAAGACTATGGGCTATGCTGAATGGTTTAGGAGGGAGATCCATATAAGGAAAAGACGCTAAGGGTAGTGGCGGGCCGTAGCATGTGGTAGGAGAAATTAACATGGAAGAAAATCAATAATACCTCCATCATGTGACGGTAGCCAGCCAAAAAATAATAGAAAGCAAGTAAAATGTTTAGCGTAACCACTCAAACTACTAAATTAGGTTTGTGAAAATGGGAAAGCCAAATGCCTTAAGGCCAACTGCAGGTACGAAAGCAACAAATCAGGTCAACCTAATGATATTTTTAATGTAAAATGAATGTAGCGGCAATTGTAAGCAGTATATGTTCTTTTTATTTTTTTTTAATCATTCTATGATAAGCATGTGCATTCTTGGCTGTAGTAGATTCTCAAGTCATTGTCAGTCTTTCAGTTTGCCTTCAGATAACAGGAATCCTTTGGTTCACCCTGTGGAGAATCTGGTACCTTGTAATGTGGAGTGAGCTAGGGGTTCAGCCTTTGTTTAAATCACTTGCTGAGGTAGAGTCACCATCAACTGAAAATATACAACTGCTTAATCTGTAAGCACTCGTGTGAACAGCCTACCTAGAGAGAAATGAAAAAGAAACTTGGTCCTGTAGCAGGTTCAGAGTTGGGCCCCATTAATTTCACTGAAGTTGGGATCAGCTGATTCTGTAACTTTTCACGGAAACACTCTCTTGTGTGATTTGCCACCACAACTTTCATACCCTATTTTTCATCACGCAAGTAACAGAACTGTTCTCTTGTTACTAAAACTGCCAATTTTTTCCATGGATTAATATCCCTACCCTGCTATTCCTTCAGCCGGGAATGAAATTCTCAGCTTTTTTTTTACTCCAGCTAATGCAAGCTTGAGTTTGTCTCCAAACCAGCTGACCCACCTCCAAAAAGTAGTTTGCAAATTCCAAAGAAAACACCTGCTGCTCCATTGTGCTCTCAAAGCACTTGGTTCAGAATGTGAGTAACTGGATTCCACTCCTCCAAATTACTCAGTTGTGTGACCTTGAACAAGTCACTAATATCTTTAAGCCTCATTCTCTCTTCTATAAAATTAGAATAAGAATGGGAAACTCACAGGGCTTTACAAGGGTAAAATGAGATGATGTTTGTTAAGTACCCAGTGTAGTATCTGTATCCATAAGATGCTGTACCCTCTATGTTTTATGGTACTGATGCCAGTGAATACTTTTGGTAGTTGCTATATGCCAAACGTTCCTCTAAGTGGTTTTTATGTGTTATAACTCATTTAATGGTTACTGTTGTTATCTCTATTTAAAAAATGTACACTGAAGCACAGAGTGTATTTAAAACTTGCCCAAGGTCACATGTTAGAAAACAGCAGAGAGAGAATTTGACCCAAGGGATTTGGCTCCAAAGCTACAGTTGCATTGCTCTCTGCTGCTCCTCCCACTGTTATGACAATTCCTGCTCTGCTTTGGTGCTTATCAGATTGCTTTATATTTTATTAATTTATGTGTATTGCCCTACAACTAGTTTAAGAGCTGCTTGAGGGTGATTTATCTTTTCTGGCCATCTAGCATGCCTGGACCATAGTAAAATCTCATTAAATATTTACTGGAGGGCTTTCCTGGTGGTGCGGTGGTTGAGAGTCCGCCTGCATGGGTTCATGCCTCGGTCCAGGAAGATCCCACATGCCGTGGAGCGGCTGGGCCCGTGAGCCATGGCCACTGAGCCTGTGCGTCTGGAGCCTATGCTCTGCAACGGGAGAGGCCGCAACAGTGAGAGGCCCATGTACTGCAAAAAAAAAAAAAAAAAAAAAAAAAAAAATTACTGGAAAATGAATTAACAAAGCCCAATAAACATGAGAAAATTTAAAAAGTTATAAATGACCTAGAAGATCCTTTTTTACAGCTCTGTACTGATCTCCATTACTCTATAGATGTGTTGTATATTGTGAATATATACATTTCAAGAATTACTAAAATTGACACACTGTGTGTAAACATATATATGTAAAGGTATAAATGTATGTATATATAGAGAAAGAGAGAGAGAAAGTCTTGTTCTTTTGATTGAAAATTCTCAGTAGAAAATACCAACAACTAATCTTCCCTGTTAAAGTATGTCGGTGGTTTTATTCCCTTAAGCTCAATCAGTTTACTTGATTTTAGCATGTCTGAAAGTTGTGTCAGAAGAAACAAGTTTTCTGAATACCTAAATCAGATTTTGGTGACATTTTTAAAGCATTAGTGACAGACAAGCAGAGGATTCTTTCAGGTACTAATTTCTGCCAATTAACCACATGTTTACAAACATTATGGCTATTTTTAAAATAGGGGCCATATGGTTGACTACAGTAGACTTAAGGGGTAAAATTAAGAGGTGAATTTAGGCTCCTTCTCTTACAGTTTTCAAATGCTGTCATGAGAGTTGCACTAACCAAATAAATGAGAATTTTTCTAGTGTCTGTGGCATATTCTCTAGCATATCCCCAAAGTACTAAAGGAAAATATAAATAATAGTTAATAGTGAAACATAATTAGTTTGGGTCTAAAAACATATTTTGCTCAATGATTTGGGCCATGTCTCATTGACTCTACATTTCATTTATCTAATTAGAAATCTATGGTATAAAATATGTTTATTACTTCTACCAAGGAAGATTTAGATATAAAATCTTTCCTTTATGAAACTGAGTGCTGGAAGATGAATGAGAAGTTGTTTTGCTTGAGTAAGAGAGCTTTTCCTCATTAAAAATCAGGACTAAATGAATTATCTGATTTAAATAAGTTTAGGTATAATGTAGGCAATTGTGCAATTGAAAATAATAAATACTTTTGAATATCTACTCTGTTGCATCTGTCTACTAGGTATTACCAACATGGAAATTAATCTTATTATATTATTATTCATTTTAATGATAGCTATCATTTCATGATCATCATATCCATTAAAAGTGGAATAGGCAAATCAATTATGGAATATTTATAATCATATTCATAAATATTATACAGCAATGAGAAAAAAGAACTATTGCTTTACACAGTATAGGTGGATCTTACTAACATAATTTTGAACCAGAGAAGCCAAGCAGAAAGAAACATTATTTGTGGTTCCACAAAAGTTTAAGGCAGATAAAATTAAGAGAAGTCAGGGTAGTGTTTTTAACTGTGGAGGAAGGGAGTTAGTTTTGAGACGGGAGGCATGATGGGGGCTTCTGATTTGTTGGTGATGTTCTATTTTTTGATCTGGTTGGAAGTGAGTCAAGTGTGTTTACTTTGTGAATATTCATTTAGCTGTAACTTTCTATAAGTATACAAGTCAGTCAACTTTCAACATCAAAGACAAGTAAAAGTAGTAAGTGAATCAGAAAAGGGATGACCGTAGGAAACTATGGAGAATGTAATTAATATGTTCAAATTCAGTTGAGAATTAAGTTTAGATGGGCATTAAGAAACAGTTATGAAATTTCTTAATTAGAAGGTCATTGGTGACTCTCATAAGAGCACTTTCTATGGAATGGTAGGGGATGAAATCAGATGGCAATGTGCTGAAGAATGAATGGGGGAGTTGTCAGTGTTAGGGAATGACTTCTTCTTTTTGAAATTTCAAGATCTTTTTACAAGGCATAAAGAATTGTGTTGGAGAGACCCGAGAGATTTTTTTGTTTTTGTTTTGATTTTTGTTTTAAAATCTTGTTCTCTTCTTCTGCTAGAATTTTATTTAAATCATTAGAGAAATATGTAACTTTTTCCTGATTTAAATACAATCTCAACAAATGGTTTTTTTGCTATCTAGCGTAGGCTATGTGAGCTCTAGAGTAGTTTGGCCATTAAAAATAGAATGCTTTTATATGTTTTTTGGCATTTATCTAATAGACTTAATTACTAAAAGCTGAGGGAGGAATTTTTGTATATCTTAGTAGCAGTTTAATGTACCTATCTATGCCCACCCATGACTTCAAACATACATTTGTAATCTTCCGTTATGACTCAGCCAGTGCAAATAAAGTGTGCTCACAGTAGCTGTACCTGTAGCTACAGCCAATGCTTAATTGACATTCCTCATTGTGAAAAAAATAAGGTGGACTCTTGAATCATGATGGGAGCTGTCTATTAACCATTGGCTGTAGCTACGGAAAGCAGGTTTAGGAATGATTCTACTGATGATGAAATCATTATATAGAGGAGAGATTATATAATGATGACCTTTGAATCAATTCAGCCCACTGATGAGTTTCATTTGCCGCATTCCTTAGTTATTGTTTGTAGCTATTATTTTTAAATGCCATAAGGCAGTACCTGTGCTCTCTAGATTGCCACAATCTTGGTGCTTTACTATTTCTGCCTTCTAGGGTAGAAGTGTAATACAGTGAATAAAAACATGGGCTCTGGAGCCAGGCCACCTGGGTTTGAATCCCAGTTTCATCACTTCCTATGTGAGCTTGAGCAGTTACTTAATATTTCCGTACCTCTGGTTTCTCTTCTTCAAGTTGGGAATAGTATAATTTTGTGCTTCTTAGGTATCGGAATAAAGTCTAAAATTATAGAGCTAGATTGGGCTTAGAACTGGAGTGATATGATGATATAGGGACCCTAATTCCTTGCTGCCTGGATCGGTTGAGCCATTGCAGCCAATCTAGAAAGCAAGGTGGCAGAACTTAATCTATTTACGTATGCGTACATGCTTTAACTTCAATTTTATGCTCCTGTGTATACCTAACCGAAAGAAATTTTAACATAAGTACATGAGGAAACATGTAGCAGGGCATTTATTGGAACATTTGGAACAAAGGGAACAATTGGAACAAGAATTTGAACATTTGTTTTGTGAAGCAGCAGTAGGGGGCAACCTAGATATCTATCGCAGGGGGAGTGGACAGGCAAAATGTAGCAGATACACATCAGGGAGTACTTTGCAGCAGTTGGACACAATAAATTAAATGCATGCCTAGCAGAACAGGTGGAATTTAAAGGTCTAAGGCAGACTGAGAAAAGTTAGAGACAGAATGAATTCTAGAGCATAACATCATTTACATGAATGAAAAATACATGTACCAAAATACACGTTTTGCAAATCACCCCCCGAAAAGATATAGATTAAACACATTAGAATCTTAACTCTAAAGGGGGAGACAGAAAGGAATGGCAGTGGAGATATAAGGAAAAATAGGAATAAATGAAAAAAACACAGAGCATCATGTTGATATGTCGTGATCTGAGGATTCTGAGCTCATTCCTCTACACCTGAAATCCAACAATGAAATTAGGTGAAATATGGATCATATAGTACTTTCCTGATAAAAAATGCGGTGAGGATTAAATGAGTTACCACTTAAACACTTCTAATACTGCCTGGCACATAAATACTCAGTAATGTTTGCTATTCACTCACATATGTAACTGGCTAGGGTCCAGAAGGCATATTAGTTGTGAAGCCAGGTGTAAAAGAGTGATCATTTGGAAAAAGTATTTTAATTTAAATTGCTTATTTGTTTTACCATGATGACAAAAAAGAGTTAATGATTAGATATTTATAACATTTCTATTTCTTCTTACACCCTCTTTTCACCAGTTCCTCTCTCCCTTACAGATACTCACATGTAATAAGAATTTCAGAAACTCACATGTAGTCATATCAGGTGCATTGCAAGAAGAAAAAGACATATTTGCTTAGAGCATAAGGGATTTTAGCCAACGTAAATGAATCAGAAGGTTTTAATTCACAAGGGTTCAAATTCATTTAGGCCTGTCATATCCTACAAAGGAAAATCATCAACCAGAAAGAGGCAGTCAGGCATGATATTAAACAGCTGAACGTGTCAAAATAATCTCTCTGTCGTTATGGAGTCCTATTCAGTACATCCAAGCTTGAGCTCTTGCCATTGTGAGAGATTTTCTCCCTTCTTGATAAATTAGTCTGTTTCTTTTTTCTAATATAATTATCTTGAAGTTTTCTCTGGAATGCAAATTTAAACTGAATAAGTCCACTGCATTATAATTCTTGGAGTATTTGATTAAAATATTAAATAACTTTAATTTGTAAAGTGGGTTTCCATATGGTGGGAGAAATGCTATTTTTTGTGGTTTATTGTAGAGTACAAGGTAGAATTGGATGTACTTCCTAAAGAAGGATAGTGTTCTTCCTAACTGCCTAAACATCTAAGTAGGAATAATTTCACAGCTACAAATAATTACACATCATAGAGATGTGAAAGCCAGTGTTTTGTTTTGTTTTGTTTTTGTTTTTGTTTTTGTTTGCGGTACGCGGGCCTCTCACTGTTGTGGCCTCTCCCGTTGTGGAGCACAGGCTCCGGACGTGCAGGCTCAGCGGCCATGGCTCACAGGCCCAGCTGCTCCGCGGCATGTGCGATCTTCCCGGACCGGGGCACGAACCCGTGTCCTCTGCATCGGCAGGCGGACTCTCAACCAGTGCGCCACCAGGGAAGCCCAAGCCAGTGGTTTTTTAAGCTCAGTGGTATGTTTCTAGAAAGGTTCATTTTTAGATCATTCAGTAGTCTGACAACAGTGAACTCAAAAATTCACTGAATTATTAATAAAGAATGACTTACTTTAATGTTTCCATTTAGAGTTGGTGAGGTAAGGCAGAGCAAAATAATAATAAACGTTTGTTGTGTAATAAAAAACGTATCTTTGGAGTAGTATATGATCAGAAAAGAGATTCACTGTCAGTTTTCACAGGGCATTGTTTTATCAAGAGACTTGGAAGTATTTTGTTTTACTTCAGCAAATTAAGAGAAAGACAACCTAACAAATTGCTTCTTAGCAAAGTTTTTTAGTCTGAATACTAAACGCAAGATTTGTAGGTAGTCATTGAGATAGGTTCATGTATATCCACTTTTGAATCATCTTTATTTGTAGGATATATTTGCACCAAAATATTTCGTTGCAAGTTGGATATGTTTATTCTTTGTTATTTATTCTTATTTGATGAATCAAAAGTAATCAATAGTCTAATATCCCACTAACTCTTGCAGCCAAAAGTTTAGTTGATAACGGTGTGTTCATGCATTAGTCATTAGCTAAACTATTATGTAAGTCATAAAAGGCTTAATGAATTTAAAAACTGATAGCAATATTTTAAAACAGGAAAAAAAGAGGAACAATGCATCTCTGCAGAAATGCATTGGTTACTGCTGAGAGTTTAGATAAGAACAAAATATTGAATGACTAACATGTTATAAAAGCTTGAAATTAAATCTTTGAATAAACCCCACTATTTCCCATATGCTAAAGTAACATACTTGCTTTTCATTTTTACCTTGGTTATTTTTGTACTTTAAAATCATTCATATTTTTCATATTATAAAAGTAAAATATGCTCATTTAGAATAAATTTGAAACTGTCAAAATTATCAAGGAAAATATTAAAATAACCCATAATCTTTTAAAATGGTTATTTTTTATATTTACTTTTCCAGTCTTTTTTCCGCGTCTGTATTTTAAAAATTAACTTAGAATCATTTGCTATTTCCAATTATATATTTCATGAAGGATTTCTAAAGTAGAAATGTTTTTAAACATAACACTTTCATGACTACATATTACTCTATTGTGTGCATGTTCCATTATTTGACCATTAACAATAAATATTTAGCTTGGCTTTAATTTTGTACACATTTTCCTAAGAAAAATTATAGAATGGAAATTTCTGGAATAAAGGACATACTTTTTAAAGTATCTTAATATTATTAGCACATTGTTTCACCTAAAGCTTGTAAAATTGCAACTCCCTCAGCCATACTAAGTGCCTCTTTCATCACATCCTTGCCAACATCATTTTACTTTTTTTATTGTTTTCATTTTCGTTTCTGTAATTCCTATTGAAATTCATTATTTTTGTCAAATGTTTATCAGTTATAATTCTTTTTCTAAATTTCTTATCATAATTGTGGACTCTATATTCTTTGGAGGCTTTATGCTTCTCTTATAATCAATTTGAATGAATTCCCTGTATTAATGATATTAATATTTTGTTCATTGTATTTGTAGAATACATATTTTTAATCTTTTTACCTTTTATTTTTTAACAGTGTTTTTCAGCTTTATAAATTATTATTTATATATAAGGATGTTTTTAAGTTAGTCTGGATTGCTTGTACTCTTAGAAAATCTTTTCTCTTTCCCAAATTAGAATTATATTCACTTATGTGGTTTTTTCCCTCCACTTTAAAGGTTTCTATTTTTACATTTAATCGTTTAATTTTTCTAGATATAATTGTGGTATATAGTGTGAGATAAAATACCTACGATTTCCCTCCAAATATGTGTTGTATTGTCTGAGTATTACTTTTTTACCCACAGATTTCAAGTTTAATATAAATATATATGAAATTTAATATGAATATAGGTTCTTTATAGACTATATTTTTAAATAATCTTTCTAAATATTCTTTTAACCATAATACCATCCTGGTGGCATGTGCCTTAATGTATTGTTGCGCCAGTTCCCATCATCAGCACTACTTTTCGTTATTTTTCACTTTCTTTTCCTTGTCCGTCTCCTCTTTCCTTCTTCCTCAAACTCTCTCTTCCTGTTCCACCTTCTTTCTTCCCTCATTTTCTTTCTCCTCCTCTTCCTATTTCCCTTTATCTCCTCCTTCTTCTCTTTCTCTACTTTAAGGTCTTAGCTTCTGCTTGCCAGTCTTTAATTTTCTAAGTAGCATGCAGGTCTGACATTATCTCCTTTAAAAATATGCAAATAGGGCTTCCCTGGTGGCGCAGTGGTTGAGAGTCTGCCGGCCGATGCAGGGGACACGGGTTTGTGCCCCGGTCCGGGAAGATCCCACATGCCGCAGAGCGGCTGGGCCTGTGAGCCATGGCCTCTGAGCCAGTGCATCCGGAGCCTGTGCTCCGCAATGGGAGAGGCCACAACAGTGAGAGGCCCGCGTATCGCAAAAAAAAAAAAAAAAAAAAAGTAAATAAACATGCTATGTTTCTAAGGAGCATGAAAGCAAATATGAGATTTCTTTAGAATATCCCCATATATTATACTGTCTTCCTACCTCATCACTTCATGCACATGTAAGGACATGTGAGTGGAAATCAGTGTTTCACAATGAAAACTGTACTAACAATTTTTTCAACTTGGAAAAAAAAGGATGAAAAGTCTCATAATTAAACAGTTGAGAAAATGCCCTTTGCAGACGGATACTCCTTATTTTCTAGCTCAATGTCTGTTTTACAGCTGCCCAGCAGTTAAAAAAAATCCCACCTTCAATAGCAGTGCACATCATGTTCTGATAATTGCTATTTTTTTCCAAATCACATTACTAGATATCAGCTGTGCTCTGAACTTTCATTTAATTATTCATTTATTCACTCATCATGCAAATATTTATTGAATGCCTCCCATGTACCTAGGATATAGGCCCCACTTTCACTGGGTGATATTTGAGTAGAGGTGGGATGGGGTGAGGCTAGACCAGTCATGTGTAACAGATACATGTTTAAGATCAGTACCAGTTGTAGTGAGCATTGTGGTAAAAATAACAAAGGCAAATATGTGAGAAAGAGAGTCATTGGGTGAGGCTACTTTAGATGAGGTAATGAGGGAACACCTTGCTAGTTGGCATTTGACTTGTGACCATGTGACTTATAGGGAGACACCAAATTTCCCCAAAGCAGAGATGGAACATAGGGAGCTAGAGGCTATTCAGCCCAGCGTGTCCACCATGGAAGGGAGTTTGGTTTTATTCTGAATGCATTATGAAGTCACTGCAGGATTTTAAGAGAAGGACAGACATTATTTAAGTTTGAAAAAATTCATCTCCCAGTTCTGTGGAAAATGGATAATATAGGGAGGAGTCAGATGACTGATTCAGTGATATAGTAATCCAGGTGTGCCTCAATGACCTTTGATTCAATTCAACAGATTTTGATGAAGACTCATTTCTGTGAGTACTATGTTTAGTTTAATGTTTTCTTGTATTGGATAATGCATGATAAACCTCTCCAAACTTTATGAGGAATTCGTGTGTCTCAGCCATTGAGAGGTTTAGGCATGATCATAATTCTGTAGCCCTTTAGTAGGAACCTGGTTGAAATGTGTATCAGACCAAAGACCCTGCATTCAGGACTCTCTTTCCTTGTAAACCTGTCCTTTATGTCTATAGACATTCTTACAGACACACATGTAATATGACTGCAGTAGCAGTATTTATTATCTCTTGAAACGACAGAACCTGGATGCTTGCTGTTTGTGATCAGAAACATTTTTGGAATTTTGGAATTCATAAATATGATTATGTTACGTGATGACGAATCACTTATACAATGCTTTCCACTTTCAGGACACATCCTTACTGTTGCTTTGAACCTTCACAATAAAGCAGTCAGGAAGCAGAGATATTACAGATTAGGAAACAATCTAAATGAGAATAGTGTAGGTACTGGGGTCCCATGTTTATTGAAGAGTAGAGCTATGATTGTAAAAACAATTTCCAAAGTTTAGTCCAAATCCTGTTCAGAAATACAACACTGTATTTGAGAAAGAGAGAGAAAAGTATACTTGCGGAAGAGAAAGCAAAGTACACTTTGAGAAAGAGAAAGCAAAGTACACTTGTTTAAAAGTGTAGCCTATTTATTAGAAAGAATTCTAAAATAAAAATTAGTATATAGGTCTTCCCTGGTGGCGCAGTGGTTGAGAGTCCGCCTGCCGATGCAGGGGACATGGGTTCGTGCCCCGGTCTAGGAAGATCCCACGTGCCACGGAGCAGCTGGGCCTGTGAGCCATGGCCGCTGAGCCTGCACGTCCGGAGCCTGTGCTCCGCAACGGGAGAGGCCACAACAGTGAGAGGCCCGCATACCGCAAAAAAAAAAAAAAAAATTAGTATATATGTTGTCTAGGCCTGGATCTGCCACTTAAATTAGCTAGCTCTATATAATAGAAAGCTAGCTATATATAATTATATATAGCTATTTTCTATTATAGAAAATAATAGAATATAGAATATGTTCTATTATAGAATATAATAGAAAATAGAATATAATAGAAAATAGTATCTATTTTCTAGATACTTTTCTAGATAGAAACGTATCTAGAAAATAGATACTTTATACCCAGAGGCCCCAGAATGTTTCATCTGTAAATGAAGAAGAAATGAACTTCATTCTATCATTTATTCAACTGACTCTTAATTTTGTGCTAGGTGCAGTCCTCATCACCATAAAACTAGTGACATAGGAGACAGATTGATTAAAAGGAAATGTTATTAGGATATTGAAAGACATGGGCACCAAGATGCTATAATAATATGTAGATGGGCATTTAATTTTGGCTGATTCACTCATTCATTCACAAATGTTTTGGACTGCTCTTTTATGTTCCAAGAATTATCCCAGATGCTGGAAATGAAAACGTGAATGTTGAAGGATTGTAAAGGGTAAGAGTTAGCTCAATGAAAATGGAGTGACAAGGGACTGCAACAGGATGTATCAGGCAGAAAAAGAAGCAACTACAAAATCAAGGTGACGGGAGGTGGGACTGGAAAAGAAGGTCGGAGTCTGTTTATGAAAGGCCCTCTCTAGCTTTGCTCAGCAGAAGATACTTAATTCTAAAATTAGGGAACTGGAGAAGTAGTTAGGAAAATGCTCAGATCTATAAGAATCATGCTGGCAGCACTGTGAATATTGGGTTAGAGGAGCCAGGACCTGAGGCAGAGGGGTAATTTACGAGACTGCTGTAGGCACCACTCACCTGTTTCTTTGATTCATTTCTTTGATAATGTGGTGATATCCATACAGATTGAAAATACTCATTCTCTTAAACCAATGAATTCCATTTCCAGGTATCCCACAGATATATTCAAGTGTGTTGGGGGTTCAGTACTATTTGAAATAGTAAAACATTATTAAAACAAGCTTTTTCAGTGCTACACTAATGGTTAATTAAGTAATGAAACATCCATACTATATAGAAATAAAAAATATTACATATATATGTAGTAATATTTCATATATATATATAATGAAATGTAATCATCAAAAAGCTTTGCTGAGTGAGAAGGAAGGAGCAGGGAAGTTATCTATAATGAGTTGATGCACCATTAGCTGAATAGCACCAGCATACAAAGACTGAATGGAATAAGAAAATCTAGGCAAGGAGACATAAAATAAGTCAACAGAAAAGAGAATTTGAGACAAACATGAAAGTGAGTTTCATGAATGCAAGAATTGATAACTGATGTTAGACTCTACAGAGACGCCAATCAAGGTAGGGCTGGAAAGTATTCCATGAGACTTGGTACTAAGGAGGTCATAGGGAGCTTTGATAATTGTTCAGACAGTCTTGTGGAGTTCCTAGCTTTTCATATTTTCATCAACTTAAAGAAGAAGTGAGCTTCTGGTCAAAATATCCTTTAAGTACAAATACATCCACTACTATCACCGTATGGCATAAATATAAAATAACCCCACATCTTGGGGTTTAATATATTCATGACAATCAATCAAAGTGTGTCATCCCTTTTTGAGAATGAGCCAGATACTCTGTATTCCATCTGGAGTTGTGAGTTCCATGAGGCTTCAGTAGATTGTCACTTTGTCTTCGTAAGCAGTCTCTCTAGATGGGTGAGGGTGGCCAAAGAATCACCTTAGTGAGAGCAAGTATCCAAGTTCATGTTTAGAGAATTGTCCTCCATCTGAGCAACATGTTTGTCAAAATAATTTCTCTGGGGTCAATTGTAGGTCCTTTTAGGTGCTCATACCTTGGTGGAGTTATTTATACTTTGTTCTAAAAGCTATATTAGAGACATGATGGTTGTACTATTTTGATTGGCTTTTTCATTCCAGATTTAGATTTTGTTATACCATATGGACAACTTAAAAACTGAACTTATGACTAAATTATTGTTGCTGTCTTCACAATCATGTTTCAGTAATAAAAGGGCATGTTGTGGACGTGAGTAATTGACAGTCTTCAGCAGCCATCCACTTTGATGATGTTAACTTGAAGACAGTGGCTCTAGGTTAAACTTCAGAGGGTACTCTTGGCCTTAGAGCACACCATCCTAAGGACCAATTTAGGCTGCACGGCTAAGGGCACATCCACGTGGGCATCCCCCTTGTGTAATATAAATATTGAGGCAGTGATTATGTTATTGTATTTTTTTTTCATGAGGGGGCTGTCTTTTAATTTTAGCTCTCCTTTTCACAACTAGTCTTATCTAAGTGTTGTTTTCATTTGCATTTCCCTGATAACTAATGTGCACACTAGTCATCGAAATATCCTCTTTCGCAAAGTTCTGGTTTAAAGTTCTTTAATCTTTTTGTTCATTAAAAAGTTTGTGAGTTATTTAACAATAGCCATTTTGTGTTTTGTCTTTGCATTCTTGATTTCAAGTTTAATTATTTTGAGTTTGGAGACCAAGTTCTCTATGATTTTAATAATTTGAATGTTTTAAAATTTTCTTTATTGTCCAGATTATTGTCTATTTTAGTAAATGTTCAAATGTGCACTAAAAGAATGTGTATCATGCATTCATTTCCATACTTATAAATGTGACAAATTAAGCCAAATTGGCAAATTATACATCTTATAAGTTGTCTTTATCATCACTGATTTTTTTTTGTCTGCTTTTTTTTTTTAAGAAGGTATGTTAAAATCTTCAGGTATTTTTATATATTTGTCTGTTTTTCCGTATGCTTTTATCAATGTTTGCTTTCTGTATTTTAAAGTTGTGTTATTGGTTATATACACTTTTACAGTTGCTTTCTTTCTGTTGAATTGTCCCTTTTATCATCAAAAAGAAGCCGATTTATTACTTGCAATGTTCTTTTTTTAAAAAGCTACTCTGGTATGGATATAGCTACTTTCTTTTGCTTAATGTTTTCCTAGTATATTTTTATCATAGTATACTTTCATGTTTTTTGAGTTCTTATATGTGATATGTGTCTATTATAATATAAACAGAATATTTTTAAACAAGTGTGACAATTTTTGTGATTTGATCTATATGTTTAGTTCACTTATATTTAAAGAAATTATTGTTAGGTTTGGTTTTAAGTCTTTCATCTTGCTATTTGTTTTTCCATCTCTTCTTTCATCCTTTATTCATCATTTCTTGACTTCTGTTGAATTAACTGAGCTGTTTTAGAATTGATTTTGTTCTTCTCAATTGGCTTTTTAGTTATTGATTTTTATTATTATTTTCATCGTTCAGCTTGATATCAACATACATTCTTGATTTATTATAGTCTATTTTAAAATTGTACTTTTACTGCTTCCCAAAGATTTCAAGAAACTTTCCACTATTTAACTTTATTTCCCTCTCCCTCTTGCCTGTTGTGCTATTTTATCATATATTTTATTTCTATATATGTTTTAAACCCTACAGGGGAAGCACAGCTTGCAATGACTAAAAAAAACACATCATATTTTTCCTTAAAAATAAATTAGTAAAGTTGTATTCTGAAAATTCTTCAGAATCACAGCCAAAAAGATGAAAAAAATACAAAGTGTCACTTTTCAGTATAGTCACAGTTGTATAGAACTCATCCTGGAAATCCTTGCAATTGTAAAGCTGAAATCTATTACCCTAGTAGTCAAGAGCTTTATAAATGTATTCTTCTACTTTATTCTTAGCCTAAGATCCAACTTATTTCCCACTTTTTTAACCTTTAAACGTTTTAGGGATGCTCAACTGTAATTATTCCTTTAGACGCATTGCACTTGTCTGCTTTTCTGCTCTTGTTTTTGCGGTTTCCTCTTCCCAGCCTTATATTTTCATCTATTTGAACCGTATGTTTACTTCAAGTCCTAACTCTCTTTCTGTTCCCTCCAGAATGCCTCACTTGACTCCTCCTCCTGGCATCTCCCTCTTGTCTAAAGTTTAAGACTAACTCTCTTACATTTTTTTCAATCACTACTTGGTATAATAGTTATTTATGCATGTATATAATCTTCCTCACTAGACATTAGTTCCTTGAGGTAAGATCCCAAATATGGTTTCTTTATATATTATCAATATCGTCTATGGCAATGCCTCATATAGAGTGAAAACACAGTAAAAAATAATCAATTGTGATGGCACTGCCTGCATGGTGTACTCTAGTAAAAACAATGGTGTTGCTGCAGCGTTTTTAAACCAAAGCTAATTTTCAAGACTGCTTTGTCAATGGATTCTCATGTAAATACAAAGTGACTGAAGCTGAATCCTTCAGGAAGCAATAGGGGTTGCATGCTAGTGACAATGTATCAGAGATTAATTATCAGTTGGTAAATAAATTAGATAACAATCAAGGTTACACAAAAATGACACTGTTTTAAGGATAAATGTTAGCAGGGAAGGTATAAATGAACTGATAATCAGGTGGGAAGACATTGTGGCAAAGGCATGGATTTCCTTAAACAACTTTTATAACTAACAGAATTTTAATAGGATATTACCCCTGGTCAATAAAAATCTACTGAAAAATAATGAAATTTGCAAGGGTGATGGCTGCAATACTGCAGACACCCATGGAGCCTCAGCGGGCGGTTCTCACAGGCTTCTTACCTGCCTCTCCCACTATTTACAAACATAATTAAAATGAAAATGAATATGCTGCTTGACTGCTACTGTAACAAGGACTGTGAGAAGAATATCATTTTAGTTTGTCAGGGTGACCTTTATAAATTTCACTGTTGCTAGAAAACTCAGGCAGGTTGGACAACAGTCTCATTTCTTTAAGGAAGATTTGAAAGTGTTTAACATGGGCTACTTTTCAGATTACTTTTTGGAAAAGTGTTGCTTTTTTTCATTGGCATTTAGTTTGCCTTTTTTATGTTTTATTATAACCTATGACTAATTTATATTTATGACAAATGAAGATAAATAAAGGGAGATTGAGTATAATTTCCCAGCAATTGTTGACTGAAATATTCAGGAGGTGTTGGTCCATTTTGTTGTTTTGTGACCAGCAGGAATCATCCACTTTCAAGCTTTGCTTCACAATACTATAAACCAGGTCAAAAAACTTTGAGGTGCATATTTTCAATCCCATTGTTATATTAGCATTTGAAAGAGAGGCAGAAGCCTTCCCATTTCAACCCAAGATCAAATTTTTTTATCTTCTAAAATAAACATTTCAAAGGCATCATGTTTTCTAATACACATAACTAAACATTTGGTTTGGAATATTATGAATGTCCTTGTATATGAGAAAGCCAGAAGGTCAAGGAGCCATAGAAAGAGAACTCAGGATTCTTGATATTAATCTATCAACAGTGTATTATTCGGGTTTGGAATTTTGGCCTTTTCCAACGATCCCTACATATGGAAGTCAGGAAGGCTCTCAGCCTGAAATCTTTGTTTTGACTTTTCAGAAAGGCCTTCAGATGCTAACTTGAAATCTGTGGACCGCACAAGATTCTAAATAGCCAGGTTATCTGACTTCTCAAACAGAAGCTCAGTAGAACCAGCAAATTGGAAGAAGAGTGCTGCCAGAGGCAGGTTTGCCAGTAGCAGACCATCTTTCAAAAACAAATCAAACCTCCTGTATTCTGGGCTAGCACAATTACTGATGGTTATGCTTATGATTTTCATTATTACAGAAAAATTAAAATATGTTCCATATGCCAGGAAAATTAAAATCTTAGACACCTAAACAGTAGTTCATTTTAGAGATACATTTCCATCAAAGGTTAAGCTCTGTTATCTGGAAAATCCATTTATGTGGGATGCGCTGATGATGCTGAAATGATGATTTCCCTCTTTGCTTAATTAGCCCTTGGTCAAAGATTCAATACTGGAGTTCTTACGAGATTTGAAGTGGTCTCACGTGCGTTATATCATTTGATATCTGCAATAACCCTAGGAGGTAGACAAGACATCCCTAGGAGGTCGAGACTTGCTTCATGTCACAAAACAGTAAGAGGAAAACCAAAGATGATATCAAGTCTCCTCTTTAATACTGATTCCTCTACCTTCTGCTGCCTCACTGCTTCCATCTGGGAGCTTGTTCCATTGGAGCCTCAAAGGCCATACCCCTTCCTATCCAGACGGTTTTAGAAAATAGTTTTTCAAGTGGGTTCTTTCAGCATTATCATGTGTAAAGAAGTTAGGATTTGTTAGACATGTTATATAAAGTAAATTAAATGTAGCCTCTGTATTCTGTAGGCTTTGGTTTCTACATCTCATGTGTGATTCCCACTAGTATATAAGATGAACATGATTGCCTTTGTTGTATAATGCAATGTTGTAATCAAAAGAAGAACTTGAATTGATACTACCTGCTTAAGGAAAATAAACTTAAGGAAAATACCGATTTTTGTATAAAATATTTTCTTGGTGATTTAAAACTGTACATCACAAGCTAAAGCATTGAGGTGTATTGGTAATGAATTGATAAATATAGCCCTTATACTATCCTACCTTATAACATAAAATTACCTACATATGTATTATGAACACAATAGCTGCACATGTGAATATAAATAAATGTTTAAACTTCTCTTTATCAGGAAGTAAAAAAAATCCACAATCTTCAGCCACACATCGATGTTGATAGAAGTTTAGTATGATTTCGTAGCAAATCTAAGATATGGAGAAATTAACCATCTTGTGTTACCATTCACATAGCGTGGAAGACAAAAATAGAATTCATTGCTTTGGTGGAAATTCTTGCATTCAAGGGTTATGTACAAACTGAACACCTTAGAATGCCTATTATATGCTAGATACTCTGACCAGTATGTTAAATATAAAAGGCATGCCATCTATTCTTTTAGAGCTTTAAAGCATAGTAACTTAGTTCCATAAGCAAATGCTATTAATAATTATCATTAATATATACTAACATGCAATTATAATTTTGAAAGAATATCAATAATTATATTATAAGCAATATACAATCATTATGATAAATGATATGTAAATGGTGTGTTTTATTAATATGAAATTAGTAATAACATTATTAAATATACGATTATTATTAATGTAATTTAATAACACATGTATTGAATTGGGTTGACAATAGATACCAAAGAAAATGTGAAGATAAATAGAGAAAAAAGAACAAAACAAACCCAACTTTCTTTTCTTTCTTTGTGTAACACATAAAGTTATAACCTGTGCAATTCACATACGTAACTATAGTAAGGTAATTGAAAAATACGTCAGATGTAAACATCATCTCTTTTCTCAAAGAGATGGGAAGATAATGTCAGAGTTTTCATCTAGGGTGTGATTGCATAAATAATAATCTTGGTGATTTCAGTGGTTCAGATTTAAAGAGATAAACATTTTTTTTACATGTTTGTATGCAATATCCATTATACTACTAGGGCTGCAAGTTAAAGTCTATTTGGTAGCAAAAATATTCACAATTCTTAAACTTGCATAAAGTGAGCAAAATGCCGAGAGGCATTACTGTGTCTTTAAATGGTAGGAAATGTAAATTTGAACTCAACCCCAAGATTTCCAGGCCATGTGACAAATAGACCTCAGTTTTCTCATTGGTGAAACGGGTGGCCCTGAGAATTAGGAGTGCTAAGGTAATTAAACAGTGCAGTGCAGTTCCTGGCACACAGTAAGCACTTAATAAATGGCAACAACATGACAAAGGCATATAAAGTAGGGAGATAGATTTTCCTTTTTTCTCCTTAAGATTTATATTACCTAGTGGTATTTTCTTGTACTTAACTTTTACTATATTTAACATTTTTAAAAATATTTTTTCCTCTTATATTGAGCTCCAGAAATCAATCATCATCTAGTAGCTACTGTGCACAAGGCATTGTTCCGCAGGCTGAGATGAAGGGGAATGGACAGTGCTACCCACATTCACAGAGCTGTCAGGGCGAGGCATTTCCATTGACTGATCAGCAACTCAGATGTTTCCATGAGGGTCAATTGTTTCAATAAAATAAAAAGGTAAAAATATATGTCTTCTGCAAGTGAAAGCATAATTTAAATTTCAAATTTTCCACTTATGGAGTTATACTCTGGATTAATAAGGTATTTCCCAGTGTAGCTTACTTACCAGAATTACGATGTTCTCTTTCACTATAGCTATGGTCGTTAAAAATGGTGGGAGAAAGTATGATTTTGTGAATGCAAATTTCACACCTAAATTGTTACCATTCATAGTAAAAGCCCTGGAGCCAGCCTGACACATTAGTCAACAACAAGGCAGTCTAATGAGGACGCACTTGCGACCATCATAAACAATGGTTTTATCTGGCCATTTGATTCTTACAACCTTGTGTTTATAAAGCTCACCATCTTTTACAGCCCATCTGGTGATTGTATTTTTGCAGTTTCCTCATCTCTAAGATACAGGAGCTAAACAAGAGAGTTTCTACAGTTTGGGGACTCCATTTTTCTTGCGTGGAAGATTGCAATGTCCTTGTGGTCAGAGACGCAACCTGTTTTGTTCATCTTTGCACATTTCATAATGCTCAGTAACGATAAATGAATGGCATTTAAACTGTATTTGATTTTCCCTCTTAATGGTAGTTATACCTAAAAATTAGGATATTCACATAGGCTCATTTGAATGAGTTGGTGCTATCTTGGATATTTTCATAAAATTTATTTTTATGCATTATAAGTGCGAAAATAAAAGATAAAAGGAAGGGGCTTCCCTGGTGGCGCAGTGGTTGCGAGTCCGCCTGCCTATGCATGGGACACGGGTTCGTGCCGCGATCCAGGAGGATCCCACATGCCACAGAGCGGCTGAGCGCGTGAGCCATGGCCACTGAGCCTGCGCGCCCAGAGCCTGTGCTCCGCAGCGGGAGAGGCCACGGCAGTGAGAGGCCCGTGTACGGCCAAAAAAATAAAAAGATAAAAGGAAGAATTTCTTTTTCACTCTCTCACTCTGTCTATAGTATATATATTTTTCCTAAGCTTGTGCAACTGATGGATAGGGGTGTGTGTGTGTGTGTGTGTGTGTGTATGTTTTGAATTCCTAGAATAGTATAGTGAACATTTTTTTTTAGATAGGAAAAAAGGACTGTAAGGAAGATATTAATGAACTTGATATAATGTTCCATTTTGGTTAGAATTGTATCATGAATTCTATTTTTGTCTTCCATGCTATGTAAATGGTAACACAAGATGGTTAATTTCTCCATATCTTAGATTTGCTATGAAATCATACTAAACTTCTGTCAACCTCAATGTGTGGTTGAGGATTGTGGGTTTTTTTTACTTCCTGATAAAGAGAAATTTAAACGTTTATTTATATTCACATGTGCAGTTATTGTGTTCATAATACATATGTATGTAATTTTATGTTATAAGGTAGGATAGTATAAGGGCTATATTTATCATTCTGCTAGTAGCCAGTGGAAACCATTACTGCCCTTCTTTAAAAAGGTTTTAAGTTAATTAGATTGTTATGGGAAAAAAGTGGTTTAAGAAATTGGACCTTTAGGGACTTCCCTGGTGGTCCAGTGGTTAAGACTCTGCATGCTTCCACTGCAGGGGGCATGGGTTCGATCCCTTGCTGGAGAACTAAGATCCCACATGCTGCACGGCCAAAAAAAAAGAGAAAAGAAAGAAAGAAATTGGACCTTTAAGCATTTTAATAAATTTATTTGCCTTTTAATAAACTTCAAAGCAATTACACCATGTGTAAACCTCAGTAATCAATGTTTGTTCGATCTTGTTAATTGTAACTACAATTATATTTGTGAAATAGAAGGCTTCTGATTGTAGTTCTAAGGAGATGTATTCATGGCCATCTAAAGAGGCAAAGTTGTCCATGCTTGCAGAAGTAATGAAACAGTTGGGACACAGAGAAACAGGGCTAACCAATATTTATCCAGTTTTAAAGCACGTGTCATGACGTACCCTTGGTTTCAGTGGTGACTTGGGGACCATGTTAGGATCAGAAGTAAAATAGTGTTTCTGGTAAAAGTTTAAACCATTGGAAATATATTGTTTGAGTCTCTTTCCTTTAATAGTCCTTCTATTTTAGCAAGTTTAAAATTTTTCCATAAAATATCTTGTGCTGATTGCGCTCTGAGTCAAACACGTATTGTCCATTTGCTTTTGTAATTTTAGCAAACAATTGTTCCAAGTGAACAATTTCTGCTAAAGGCTACCGCTCTGCTGGGTGCCTTCATTCCTCCGTTCTGAATTCTCTTCAACCTATTTAGCTCAGCCTTTTCCTGCTGCAAATCCTTCTTTTAGGTTCACATCAAACCATCTTACTGCCATTCTACATCTTAAATATGTCACACGTTATGTTTGCTACAGTAATTTCTTTGCTGCATAAAATTAAGCCTTTATTATGGCCCTCTTTTGATTACCTGTCTATCGATTTGGCAATGATGATTTCAACGGGAGCACGTAATAGCCAAGAATTTTCCTGTGTTCAAACGAAACAGTTGAGAATAGAATGATCGTTTCATCCAAACTTACCAAAGTATCAATAAAAATCCAAGGTTTTCCATCACTTTTCATATCATTTTAGCAAGTATCAGGCTGAAATTGTCCGTTCGTGTGTGAGAGTTTGTGTGTGTGTGTGTATGTGTGTGTGAGCTAATACTGCTTCATGATTTACCCCAATATCACACTGAATATTCCTTTCATGAAAATGAAATACCCATATTTATTGATGAAAGCCTAGTTCCTTTCTCATTTACTTGATTTCAAAATATCTCATATACTTAATAATAAGTCCCCCCTCACTTGCAAGTGTCTGTTGTAGAGCTGAACCTTAACAATCAAGTTACCTTAGTTCTCTGCTAGGAAATAAAAAAGTGACCAGAATGTCTGTAATAATAATATATCAAGTGATAGTTGATACAGTACAAAGTCCAAGAGCTGTCAGGAATGTGCAGAGAAAGTAAGCCAATTTAATAAAAGGGGACACGGAAATGCAATGACATAAATCCCAGAAGCAATTTTATAGTCAGTATGGTATTTACACAGAGACCAGGGAAATGCCTACAAGTTGAGAATGTTTCACTGAATCTCTCAACAGTATATGTCACTTTGGATCTATTGCCAAGATGTTGCCCATGAATTAGTGGTGGGTCTGGAGGAATTAAAAACACCAGCAAGAAAAGGCCAGTATCTTCTAAATTGCAAACTGAAAGTAAATATGCATTTATACCTATTGAAGACTATCAAATAAACTAGCCCCTGAAAAGGCAATTTTTTTATGGTAGCATCTAAGACATCCACTTAGTCCTCCCTACTTTGTTTATTCATAAATGTGTCTGACATATTACTAATGCATCATCTAGGCTGCAAAGAAATACGTCATTCAGGGCATCACAAGAACCTGTGTTAGACCATCTTAGATTTGCCTACATTCATTAAAAATCTAGCAAATATTTGTCAAATGCCTGTTATGTGCCGAGATAAAACAGAGAAGGAATCAGTTTTAATTGAGAATTATCAATTGTTAATGATTCTTAATTAAACTCTAAATATAGGCTATCAATCATATAAGTCCAACTAATGCTTTGTCGTCAAACCCATACTGTCTCATTCTCTCGTAAACCAAATAGCCAGGGGCTTTGCCTTGTCCAAGTCCTGATGTAGAGGGCTGTGCCTCTAGGAGCTCACTGAGTTTCCTGGAGATTACTGGACCAACATAACAGGGCACTTACTATTCTAGGGCTCACCAGTTCCACTTTTAAGTACAGGCAGCAGATACTGCATTCTTTTTACAAATTGAAGGTTTGTGGTAATCCTTCCTCAAGCTATTCTGTCAGTGTCATTTTTCCAACAGCATTTGTTCACTTCATGTCTCTGTGTCACGTTTTGATAATTATCACAATATTTCTAACTTTTTCATTATTATTATATTTGTTATGATGATCTGTGAGCAGTGACCTTTGATGCTACTGTGGCAAAAAGATCATGCCTCGCTGAAGGCTCAGATAATGGTTAGCATTTTTTACAATGAAGTATTTTTTAATTAAGGTCTGTACATTGTTTGTTTAGACATAACACTGTTGCACACTTAACAGACTACAGTACAGTATAAACATAACTTTTATATGCACTGGGAAACCAAACAGTTTGTGTGGCTCACTTTACTGCAATATGCACTTTATCATGGTGGCCTTGAACCCAAACCATGTTATCTCTATGGTATATCTGTACATAAAAGTCACCTGTTTAACAATCTGTTCTAGAATTTTGTCCGAATCAGCCTTGATTTCCATTTCAGCAACTGTCTCTCTTATGTTTTAAAAATGAAGCTACCGCTAGATCTTTTGGAATTTCTTTTATTGTCTATTAGAACTTCAAATTTATGCATTTGTTTGCTTGGTCTTTAGTTGGCAGTGTTGTGACCCAGAAACTTAACTTCCTTTAAATGAGTTCGGTAATACTTTGCAGACTCCATATCAATTTTGAATTTCACTTCTTCTTCCTCTTCCTTCTTTTTTAAACCATAGTCTAGCTATCTTTTGAAGTCTGAAGATGATTATTCTAGGTCCAAAAATATTAAAAAGAGAGTGAGAGTTAAGTGTGGGGACATACAGTGGATACTGAAACATGTCCGTAATTCTTTTTTTTAATTTTTATTTTATATTGGACTATAGTTGATTTACTATGTTGTGTTAGTTTCAGGTGTACAGTAAAGTGATTCAGTTATACATATACATATAGCTATTCTTTTTCATGTTTTTTTCCCATTAGGTTATTACAGAACATTGAGCAGATTTCCCTGTACTATACAGTAGGCCCTCGCTGGTTATCTATTTTAAATAAAGTAGTGTGTAAATGTCAATCCCAAGCTCCCAATTTATCCTTCTCTCCCACCTTTCCCCTTTGGTAACTATAAGTTTGTTTTCTCAGTTTGTGAGTCTGTTGCTGTTTTGTAAATAAGTTCATTTTTATCTTTTTTTTTTAGATTCCACAGATAAGTGATATCATCTTTCTCTGTCTGACTTACTTCATTTAGTAGGATAATCTCCAGGTCCCTCAATATTGCTGCCAATGGCATTATTTCATTCTTTTTAATGACTGTACTACCCAAGGCAATCTACAGATTCAGCGAATCCCTATTAAATTACTAATGGCATTTTTCACAGAATTAGAACAAAAAAGTTTAAAATTGATATGGAGACACAAAAGACTGCGAATAGCCAAAGCAATCTTGATAAAGAAAAACAGAGCTGGAGGAATCAGGCTCCCTGACTCCAGACTATGCTACAAAGATACAGTAATCAAGACAGTATGATACTGGTGCAAAAACAGAAATATAGATCAGTGGAAATGATAGAAAGCCCAGAAATAAACCCACACACCTATGGTCAATTAATCTACGACAAAAGAGGCAAGACTACACAATGGAGAAAAGACAGTCCCTTCAATAAATGGTGCTGGGAAAACTGGACAGTTACATGTAAAAGTATGAAATTAGAACATTCTCTAACACCATACACAAAAATAATCTCATAATGGATTAAAGACCTAAATGTAAGATGGGATACTATAAACGTCTTAGAGGAAAACATAGGCAAGACAGTCTTTGACATAAATCACAGCAATATCTTTTTTGATCTGTCTCCTAGAGTAATGCAAATAAAAACAAAAATAAGCAAATGGGACCCAATTAAACTCAAAAGTTTTTGCACAGCAAAGGAAACCATAAACAAAATGAAAAGACAACCAACAGAATGGGAGAAAATATTTGCAAAGGATGAGACTAAGAAGGGATTAATCTCCAAAATATACAGACAACTCATGCACCTCAATATCAAGAAAACCCCCAACCCAATCCAAAAATGGGCAGAAGACCTAAATAGACATTTCTCCAAAGAAGACATACAGATGAACAAGAAACACATGGAAAGATGCTCAACATCGCTAATTATTAGAGAAATACAAATCAAAACTACAATGAGATATCACCTCACATCAGTCAGAATGGCCATCATCAAAAAGTCTACCAACAATAAATGCTGGAGAGGGTGTGAAGGAAAGGGAACCCTCCTACAGTGTTGATGGGAATGTAAATTGGTACAACCACGATGGAGAACAGTATGGAGGTTCCTTAAAAAACTAAAAATAAAGCTACCATATTATCCAGCAATCCCACTCCTGGACATGTATCTGGAGAAAACCATGGTTCAAAAGGATACATGCACCCCTTCATTCATTGCAGAGCTGTTTAAAATAGCCAAGACATGGAAGCAACATAAATGTCCATCAGCAGATGAATGGATAAGGAAGATGTGGTACATATATACAATGGAATATTACTCAGCCATTAAAAAGAATGAAATAATGCCATTTGCAGCAACACAGATGGACCTGGGGATTATCATACTTACATGTCCCTAATTCTTACAGGTAGCATGACATCTGCTAATTGCTTAAGATTGATGTGTTTCTGTTCCCTTGTCTGTAAAATAAGTGAAATAATAGTACTTTACTCATGAAACTGTTCTGAAATTTAAATAAGTTTATTCTTGCAAAGTGCTCAAAAGACTGCCCTGTAGATAGTAAACATTCAAAAAAATCCTAGGTATTATTTTTTATTTCTAATAACATCAAATGTTATGCTATTTCTATGTAAATAATTTTAGAACACTTTTTTGTTGGCATTATTATTTTTGTTACATGTTAACTCATTTGGGGTTGTAAATTGGTCAATAAGTTCATACAGGTCTAGATCACTGATACATAATTAACTTTCATCGTATGTAAAATTCTCAGCTCCTTACACAGTTTCCTGTACAGTAGGTCACATCAGGTATATGAATGCAAGAGAGACATTAAGGGATGTGGTTAAACATGTAGGCCCTGAGTGAGACCGACAGGCCCTACCACCTACTAAATGTGTAATCTTAGAAGATTGCTAACTTTTTTGTGCATCATTATCCAGACTGAATTATGGGCATATCTACCTCCTTGAGTTGTGTCACTTGAAGGCTTTTTAATCCCAAATCTTATAGATTCAGGGTCGGGATCCAAGATTCCTGTTCATTCCCCTTCACATGTTTCTTTTTCTCTTGGGGACCACATCCCTGGGCTATGTAGATTTTTATGATCTATCAGTCCCTATAGTCCAATGTGTCTGATCCACCAGGAGGCTGTTCTTCATGCCCTCACCCTATCTTGCAAGAAAAGCCAAAGATCAGATCTCTCCAATCAGACTCCACTAGGATTCAAGGTCCTGCATGCAGCCATCTTCCCTCCGGCTCAGGCCATCATTAGCATTTGAGGGTAAGGAGGCCATATTCTTGTTGCCAGAAATGGAGGAGATTCTGTGTATTCAGGAAAAAAGCATGCTCACGGGACATAGAAGGACTTGCTGTATTATAGTCTTGGGCTGTAACAGAACTAGACTCTTAAGAATGCTTGATTTATTTCTGCTAATGCTATATAACTGAATTTCTAGAACAATAAAAATATTTGATTATGAAATATACAAAAAGTGTAAAACCCAAAAATGTATAGCTAAGTGAACTATCACAAAATTAAAACCTGTGTAACTACCACCTAGGTCATGAAAAACACATCAGCAGTACCCGTAGAAGCCCCTACCTTTTGTTTCCTTTCAATCACTACCCCTTACAAATTCTGTTTTAACTCTAATACTATAATTTATTTTATTTATTTATTTTTGGCTGTGTTGGGTCTTCGTTTCTGTGCAAGGGCTTTCTCCAGTTGTGGCAAGCGGGGGCCACTCTTCATCGCGGTGCGTGGGCCTCTCACTATCGCGGCCTCTCTTGTTGTGGAGCACAGGCTCCAGACGCGCAGGCTCAGTAGTTGTGGCTCACGGGCCCAGTTGCTCCGCGGCACGTGGGATCTTCCCAGACCAGGGCTCGAACCCGTGTCCCCTGCATTGGCAGGCAGATTCTCAACCACTGCGCCACCAGGGAAGCCCTAATACTATAATTTAAATTGATCTGTCTTAAAACTTTGTATACACGGAATTGCACATAGTGTATTCTTTTTTTGTCTGCTTACTTTCATTGAACACTTTGTGGGATTCATCCGTGTTATAGCATGCAGCAAAACTTAAGTTGCTTTTTTTGCTCTATAGTATTGCATTGTATAAATATAATAACAAGTATTTATCCTTTCTACTATTAATGTGCATTTGGTTTGTTTATGTTACCACTTATTAAGAATATGGATAATATGAACATTTCCTTTTTTTTGGTACACGTGTGGACACTTATTGAGTATATGCAGAGGTAGAATCACTGAATTATAGAGCCAATTCCTCCCGAAGGGACTGTACTAATTAGCAAATTCATCAGCATGTATGATGGTTCCAGTTGCTTTATATTTTCACCCATAAATGGGACTGTCAATTTCACTGTGTTCTTGGGTATGGAGAGCTGTCTCATTTTAGACGTAGTTTTTATTTCCCTGTCTATTTATAGAGCGAAGCATCTCCTCATCTGTCTATTGTCCATCTGGAAGCCTTCTTTTGTATTAATACATTCCTGTTTAATTCTCTGGCTCATTTTATGTTGGGTTTTCCTCTTTTTCCTTGTTGGTTTGTAGGCATCCTTTCCATTTTGGATGCCTGACCTTTATTAGTCAAATGTAGTATAGATTTACCTTCTTCCACTGTGGCTTTGCCTTAGCGCTCTCTTCTAGGTCACTTTTAATAAAGAGAAGTTTTACTTTAAATGTACTCAAATGGAACAATAATTTTCTTTATGGTTAATTTTTTAAATGTTATATTGAAAAATTCTTTTCCTACCTCAAGATCATGAAGTTATTCTCCCTTGTTATCTTGTGGAAGCTTTATTGTTTTGCCTTCACATTTATTTTTACAATATTTTATGTTTGGTGTGAAATAACAGACGGAATTTTTTTCTCTATATGGATATTCCATTGCCCAAGCACAATTTATTGAAGACTGTCATTCTCTAGTGCTCTCCAGGGCAACCTTTGTCACAGATCACTTAGTGCTCATATAGGGCTGAATCTATTAATACTTCTAGACCCACTATTCCATTCTGTTGTTCTGGTTTTCTATCCCTACACTAATACTATTCTGCATTAAATGCCATAGATGTAGAATAACTCTTGACATCTGATAAAACTCCTTTCACATTGCTCTACAAGATTATCTTGGACAACGCATTTCCATATGTAACTTTCATAAACCATGCCACTCCCCCCCTTCCACTTAATACACACTCCCTGTTGGAGTCATGATGGGGATTACACTGAATTTATGGATTAATTTTAAGAAAGTCAACACTTTTGAAATGTTGAAATTTTCAATCTGTAAAGATGATGTATTCTATTTATTCAGATCTTCTTTCATTTCTTAAGGCACCCCAGCCATCCCACCACTTTTTACCATACAATCACCTGTTATTGTAGGTTCCAGAAAATTATCAGTTATAAAAATGGGACCCAATATACCTTCAAAAATACTGTTACTGAACAAAACTTGGGTCTACTCGCCTGTGCACAGTAAAGGCAATCTACTGACACTGGGATGCGGTGAAGGAAAGTGCAGCGTTTATTGTAAGACCCCAAGCAAGGAGTCCAGGGCAGCTAGTACTCAAAACACCCGAACTCCCAGATGGGTGTTTTTAGAGGCACTTTTAAAGGCAAAGTGAAGGTGGGGAATCCCAAGGTATGTATGTGATGGGCTCATGCACAATTCTCTGGTTAATGGTGAAGTTAACGGTGGTGTCATAGGGATTAACATTATCAATCTTTAGGGGTCAGTAGATCTGGGCGCTATGTGCTCATGGTCATCAAGCAGTTAATTTCTTCCATTTGATGGGGGTTTTAGCAACTGTAACACAATTCAGGATATGTACATCAGATACTATTATCTAGGTACTTCAGAGAGGACCTAAAGCAGAGGATATGGGGGAGGGACGTCTGTCCCCAGAAGGCTCCATAGGGCCATAGTGTCCTTCTTGGTTACAATATTAGTGATGAGAAAACTGAAAAGGAGAGTGGCTTACTCGCCTCTTTAGTTCAAGGGCGTGCTTTTCTCTTGATATGGTAAGTTGTAGTTTAATAGATGATGCCTTGGGAAGTGTGTGGTGATAGTGAGTCAGTCTACTTTCTGATGGTTTGATGTTGCCTTGTTTTATAGGAATTTAAATGTGGCATCTTGTTTCTTTCTTTCCTTTCACTACCAACATCCCAGGTGACACGTTCCCTTCCATATAGCCTTTCTCTCCCAGAAGCAGAGCATTGCTGAGACAACCAACAGGGGTCCTGCCCTCTTGCTAAGCATTTTCTGTGTATTCTCAGTGTTCTCCCCAATTCCTTTTTGGCTGGTGTTATCTCTGTTTTTCACCAGTAGGACCTTGCTGCGCTCTCTTTTATTCACGTAATACTCCTGGCTCTGTTTTGGTGTGGTCTCTGGAGGTGATGCTCCTTTCAGATGTTTGATTCTCTACTTGGGTGGGAATTGAAATTTATAACATTTCTTGCATGTTTCTAGTTTCCAGTGGGCATGGAAACTGCTTTTTATTTTACCTTATTCGATTTTCTTTGCTATCCTTGTTGATCTGTATTCATTTTAAATGAAGAGTAGTATGGTTTATATTTAGGTGGTGTGATGGTTAATTTTGTGTGTGTGTGTGTGCGTGTGTGTGTGTGTGTGTGAGACGGTGAATTTTATGTGTCAGCTTGACTGAGCTAAGCTATGCCCAGAAAGCTGGTAAGATACCATTTCTGGGTGTGTCTATGAGGCTGTCTCCAGAAGACATTAGCATTGGAATCAATAAACTGAGTAAAGAGATCCACCCTCACTGATGCAGGTGGGCAGCATCTAATCACTTGACAGCGTGACTAGAACAAAAAGGCAGGTGAAGGGGGATTTTCTCCCTCTGCATCAACTGAGACATCCATCCTCTTCCCCTGCCCTTGTTCATAGGTGCTTCTGGTTCTCCTGTTTGGACGCAGACCAGAACTTACATCATTGGCTCCCTGGTTGGTTCTGGGGCCTTTAGACTCAGACTGAATTACACCACCAGCTTTCCTTGTTTTCTGTGTTACAGAGGGCAGATCAAGGGACCTCTCAGGCTTCATAACCACATGAGCCAATTTCTAAGATAATTTTCTTCTTATAAATAAGAAGAAATTTATATCTCCATTGATTTATATCTCCTATTGATTCATTTATATCTCCTATTTATATCTCCTATTGATTCTACTTCTCTGAAGAACCCTGGCTAATACAGGTAGTCACCACTACCCTACAAGAACTGAGAAATTTTCACTTTTATTCTTCAAAGATATTTTCACTAGGTATAGAATTCTAGGTTAATGGTAACTTTCAATCCTCTGAAAATATTTCATTGTCTGTTGGCTTCTGTTGTTTCCACTGAGATATCATCTATAGACCATTTCTCCTTTGAAGGTAATTGTTTCTATTTTGTTCTCTTTGTCATTAGATTTCAGCAGTTATAGACTAAAGTAAGATTTCTTTTTTTAACCTACATGGAGTTTCTGGAATTTTAAACATCTGTGACTTTATGTCTGATTAGTTTTGAAAAATTTAAACCTTTATCTCGGGCCTTAAGTGCATGTATGTTAGACTTTCTCACTCTTTTCTTTCCTTTGTTTTTTTCCCCAAGTGTTTTTTCCTCCATACTTATGGATAATCTAATCTTGGAGTTTGCTGTTCTTTGACAACTTTACATTCTTTTTTTAATCTTTTTTTTTAGTATCAATCACAGTTATTTAATTTGTGTCCGATGGCTATGTTATTGAACCCCTCTGACTTTTCTTTCATTGTTCTTTCTGCTCACTTTAATCTCCTGTTTTTTGGACCTGTTAAATTGTTTTTGCAAGTTGTTTATTTGGAATATTTTTGAAGTGGTTTCAGGCCAGTGGTAAATTTTTTCATCCTCCAGAGAAGATTTATATTTGCTTGTAGAAGGTATCTAGGGATATTAAGCAATCCAGGATCTTCTTAATCTGCTATGATGGGATCAGCTAATTAAAGATGGTCTTCAATACCCGCAAGGACTGTGTAGTTCTATGTGAGCCCAAACCAAAGATTAGCTTAGATTGCCCACTCCTCATTGCCCTTGTACTACAATTTTTGAACTCTATTCCTGAGAGTCTGCCAAAAATTCTTTTCAGCCTCTCAGTGTCTTTAAGGAACTCAGAAAAGGGCCCTAGGAGAAAAGTGGCCGACAGACCAGCTTCACATCCTTGAGTTTCTTTCTCTTTCCTGATCTTGGTCTAATACTGTTGTTCACTGCATTAACACTTTGGTGCCTTATAAATGGTTTAAAAAAACAATTAGTCTAGGTTTTCTTTTTTTTTTTTTTTTTTTTCTTTACGCGGGCCTCTCACTGTTGTGGCCTCTCCTGTTGTGGAGCACAGCCTCTGGACGCATAGGCTCAGCGGCCATGGCTCACGGGCCCAGCCGCTCCGCGGCATGTGGGATCTTCCCGGACCGGGGCACGAACCCGTGTCCCCTGCATCAACAGGCGGACTCTTAACCACTGCGCCACCAGGAAAGCCCTCTATTTTTTTTTTTCATCAAAAAAAGGTTGGTCTGAATTAGCTAGTTCACCATTACCAGAATTAGTACTCCCCAAAATGAGGTTTTACATGTAATTACATGACATGAGCAACACATAAATGGGAAAAGGCTTAAATTGGATTCTGTGATATATAAAGCTTATATAAATCCTCTCACTCTTGGTTTCATGATTTTCGAGTATGTTGGTCAGGTTGCTCAGTTTTTATGCAGGTGTATAGATATATAGGCTGACTTCTAGAGAGGATAATATTTGTATATTTGACTTGAAATTTATGAAAATAGCAATAAAATATATTGATAATGACTGAGGTCACATTCTGTAATGAGAACATATTATTTTCTGCTGGTCCTGTTGTGAGAAAAATTAAGACCACTAAGCATCACTAAGTTGAGTGTATGACTGGACCATCCATTCAAAGTGCCCCATCAATCTAAGCACCGTCTAAGTGATTGTTTGAGGAATAGGCACATGACCCAAGTTGAGTCAAATAGAGTCTCGCCTGAATCTTTTTTTTTTTACTAGAGCTATCAAGAACTTCAATAAAAGACAGATTTTAGTCCAATATGCTCTGCAAATTCTAATTTTGGCAATACTTATTATTCCCCTTTAACCTAGACTTTGTATCTCTGCTATGGCTGGCAGTTGAATTTTCTCTATGAGATAAGTTATCTTCTTTGATCAGAGACACATTTAATCCAGTTTCATGAAGAATCTCATTTTTTCTTCAGTGCATCAAAATAATATTTTATTTGTAATGCCATTAAACATCCAACTAGTCAAGCTTAATTCAGGGAATTACCATTTAAATTCATGGTGCCTAATAACAGATGATCTATAAACACATTCAGTTTCAGAAGGTGCAAAGGTAAAAATATCGCTTCAAAAGATATTTTAAAGTTAATTAAATTACTGTGACTATAATTACATTATCAATTTCAACCTCAAGGAGGGAGAAATGGGATAATTTCATTATCTTGATTTCTTTAAAAAGTTACTTCACAATTATATTTTCCTTAGTTGGTGTGTTCACATCTTCCCCTTTCCCTTGGGATCAGAGGTGTTATTTACTTGGAGATCGGTGATGTTTTTCTATTTCAAATGGATTAGGTGGAGACTGAAACCTTTACCAAGAAGCAAAATGAATACCCAGACACTAGAATCAGTAAATAATGTGCTCCCTTTTTATCCATTTGCTATGAAAATCCATCCCAGCCTCCTTATTCAGTTAACTGTAAGAGTAGTCCCTAGATTGCCAGTCTCATCATATTTGCAAGAATTTACTTCTTTTAATTTAATTGTATTTTATAATTATGTATAAATGAAATGACATGATCATAGCACCAAAACATGTAGATTACATCCCTGCTCTTTATTTTATTGGGGCAACATTGGACAAATGACAGTTTTGTTTTGTTTTGTTTTTTCCTAAATCCTGCCTTATGCACTTGAGCAAGAGAAAAATTCAGGGAATTATTATGAAAATTAAATTATAAGGCATATGAGTGTACATCCAAATGTAAGTTATTTTTACTGGCCAGTTATCTTTATAAAATAGGCTTAATTTTCAAGGAGCTTATATTCTTGAAGATGAAATCAGACCTAACATTTTCAAGAATGTAGTCCATGAATAAAAAGTTTTAAAGACAATAATAACAACCATCTGTTCCAGTCTGGTGGGAACACGCTTAGGTATGCTGTTGCTATTCCTGTGCAGTCATTTTCATTTCTTTTACTCTCAAAAGAAAATTCTCAAAAGTGTGCATTTACATAAAGGTGTGGTTTTTCCAAATCACTGACATGCACGTGTGAGTTTTTAAAATCTACTATTATACCTGGATAGAAAAAACAGGCACTATGAGATATGACTACTAGCTTTATATTTTTGAAATTCAACTGTTTTTCAAGTAAAAATATTTTATTCTTTAAGCCTTTATGTAAGACTCACATTTTTTAGAGTTTTCTCCAAACTGGTACATTGTTCAAGTATCTTTATTACTTAATTTACCTAAAATTGCAGTCACTGTTTGAAAGATTATAAGAATTTCCAGTATTGTTGATGGTATTGTGCTCAGCTAGGTCTAGAACAGCTTCAAATACATATTAGTTCCCTAATGGAATGTGCTGTAATTCACTTTCTTTGTAACACAGACAAAAGTGCTGTTTGAGTGCTCTGCTGGTTGGCTGGAATCCTTTGGGGAGTACGTAGATTATAACCAAAGGGAGATGTTTAGCACATTTTCAGACACTGGTAGGTAGCAAGGATATTAAGCGGCAGGATTTCCTGATGTTTAGCATGCCTCTGAAACTTAGAGGAGCCACAAATTTCTAAGTTTTGACTTGAGCAATAGAGAACAATGTATGTAATGCTAGGCAATGTTACACTGTACCATTTCTAGATGTTCTCAGGTTAACCATACCATGTGGTTAAGCATAGCACTGAGAAAGCGGTACAGGGGGAATGGATGAAAATTACACAGTGTTGAGGTAAAATAAATGAAGAGTCTACCTTACCTCTGTAAGCGTTCACCTCACCCAGAGCAGCGCCTTCCACGTGCCGTCCTTTTAGTACACGTCTTCCTTGATAACCAAAATATAACTCTGTTTGATCATGTTCAGCTTTGCAACTCCAGAATTAAAGTCATATCATGGCTTGCTTATTTTAAGCAAAGACATTGAAAGTAAAGTTGTTAGTAGTATTATATGATTTATATTCATCCTCCTTGAAAGAATTTCTTGACTATACACAAGTGAGTTACTTGGAAAACAAAAGTCTTGGGAAAATTAACTTCTTATATGCTTGTATTACTGGGGAAGACATTTTGTTTCATTCTGTAAACTTTATTATGCATTTTGGCTTTGTGCTGAATAATATCTATGCCAAGAGTTATTTTAAAGCCAATGGTGATAATTAAATGTGTGATTGCAGTTAATATGTCAGAATTCTAATACTAATTACGTAGTTTTATTTAATATTATTATTCTTAAATTTTTTTCCAAATCCCTGTGTTGCCTGTATTTTGGAAGAGATATCATAATCCACTAGGACATAAAAATAAAAGAAATATGTTGCTACTAATAATGAAATGCCGAGAGATCAATTTAGAGTACATTTTTAGAAAAAATTGGCCATTGTGGTAATTAAAAGTGTTTAATACTTGATATAAAGAAAAATGAATTTAAATTTAAAAGGTATTATAAAAATTCAGTTAACTTAGATTTGATGGTATTTTATTTTTATGCCCATAATAAAACATTTAAATGAAGGTATAGGGCCTTTTAAAACAATCAGTTTTACTTATTGCAATAATGAATAGTTGAAAGTAAAATTAATTTATAAGGACATTTAGGGATTGAATACTAATGACACATACTTTTCTACCAAATGCATCTTAGCATAGTTGCTCGTCATTCAGATTGGATAATGATGATCTTGAATTCGCATGGTCAGCCTGATATCAAAATATGAAAACATATGAAATATACATATTCAAATTATATATATGTATATACATACATATTAATGTGTGTGTGTATATATATATATATATATATATATATATATATCCATTCTATGGAAACATTTCCAGCATTTAATCAACCTGATGTGAATTATCTTTGCCTTCCTACTTTTGACATCCATTTTATACATTTGTGAGATTTAGAACATAGGTCTTAATTTTTTTGCATAGGTGAAGATATGGCATAATATTCCAAAATTAGCTGTGGACAAAAAAGAATACACGTTTTTGTATCCTGTGTCTGTTTTCTTCCCTAAAATTTTGTACTGATATGAAAGGTGGTAGTTTTTCTTTTTCTTTCCTTTTTCTTTTTCTTCCCTTCTTTTGCTATGAATGCTTTCAGAAAACTCTGGAGCAACTGACAAAATACTGACTCTGTTGCTGGGAGGGACTCACAGATAGAGGATACCTGTGTATTTTCTAAGGACACGGGGAAGGAGGGGTTAAAAAAGGACTGCTTCTGCACAGCAAGAATCAAGAGGTCTGCAGGATGGAATACCATTGTCATTACCCTATGATTCTGCTCCAGAGCAAGTAATTCATTTTCACCTTGACTCCCAATCAGAAATTTTATTCTTGTCATCAAAGGAATTAAAATACCCTCTTTTTAATGAAAACTCATATCAGAACACAAAATTCCCAGAAAAGGGCGGGAACCAGTAAGCCATAGTGTCCTACCAAGAGCAAGAGATACTACTGCAGGATGAAAACCAACACAGACACCACCATTTTGTTGGGTGTTTTGGAGGAGAAAATAAGTCTTCATCATAACATGTGATAAAGACTAGAAACAGAAAGATAAATCTAAATGAGCACATAAAAAGAGAGCACGAAAGTATTGAAAAATAATAAAAGTACCAATCCAAATAAGCAGTGTTGTATTTAAGGTAAACAAGAAAAGAAATAGGAATGGAACACATAAAGGAGAATCAAAACACTTTCAGGGCTTCCCTGGTGGCGCAGTGGTTGAGAGTCTGCCTGACGATGCAGGGGACACGGGTTCGTGCCCCGGTCCGGGAAGATCCCACATGCCGTGGAGCGGCTGGGCCCGTGAGCCATGGCCGCTGAGCCTGCGCGTCCGGAGCCTGTGCTCCACAACGGGAGAGGCCACAACAGTGAGAGGCCCGCGTACCGCAAAAAAAAAAAAAAAAAAAAAAAAACTTTCAAAAAGGATCAAAACAGACACAATTCCACTGGCTGATATTCCTCTCAATGTCTATAAAAGCAAAGATGGAGTCTTTCTCTACTGGGTTTCTAGGAGCTGAGAGCTCTTCCTTGTACCCCGTTCCCTAAGCCATCCAGAGGCACAATCTACCTGGTGGATGGAAGGGTGACTCCCTCGCAAGCACAGTTGTCTGCTTTGTTGTTACTTAGTAACAAAGTAAAGCATTTAAGAACACTGACATGGAACAGTGGGAAACTCTGAGGTGTTTAACACACTTTAAACGTGGCAGAAAAAAATGACAAAATCTGACATTGTACATACGCACCTAGTTTTCACTCCAGTCCATAGAACATCCAAAACTTGCAGTGTGATCCAGATTTCTTTTTCAGTGTAAGGACATTTGTTTTCTCTACTCAGCCATAAGAAAGAATGAAATTTTGCCACTTGCAGTACCATGGATGGATTTGGAGGGTATTTTGCTAAGTGAAATGAGTCAGACAGGAAAGACAAATATGTATAATATCACTTACATGTGGAGTCTAAAAAATACAACAAACTAGTGAATAAAACAAAAAAGGAGACTCACAGGTATAGAGAACAAACTGGTGGTTACCAGTAGGGAGAGGGAAGGGGGAGGGGAGATACAGGGGTAGGGGAATAAGAGGTACAAACTATTACATATAAAATTTTGTACAACATGGGGAATATAGCCAATATTTTATAATAACTGTAAATGGAATATAACTGTTAAAAATTCTGAATCACTATATTGTATACCTGTAACTTATATAACATTGTACATCAACTATACTTCAATAAAAAAATTCGTGCAATTCTATATACAGAAGTTTGTATCCAAACATGACATTTGACAAATTATAGGTTGTCGGTATATCAAATCCAATAAGGCTAAATTGTACGTTAAATGGATGCATTAAAAAGTTTGTTTCAATCAGTTTAAGTATTTAATCTTTATTGCAATAGTGCACATCAAATCTGTATTTTATGACTTTTTTTGTTATAATTCAGTTCCCTCCTTTCCTTGGTTATTAGACAAGTAGGAAAAAAAGAGAGAAACAACAGCTATCTTTCACATTTACTGTGAATAATAAAGCAATAAGTCATGAGCAGTCTTGATCTGTATTGATGAAATGTTACACCTCAGAATTCTGGTAATAGGACCACAGAAGGAGAGAAAATTAAAATCACTAAATCTGATCTGTGAGAAGATTAAAAACAAGCCTTTCATAATCTCTTACTGCTGCCAGAAGTGGATTATGAAATTAAAAGGCTCTCCTACCAACTCACTAAGAGTTTCATGAACTATATACCATAAATATCATTAGAATTTTGAACAACAAACTGATAATTTAGCTGACCCAGTTTTTTTTTTTTGTACAGTACATACATCTCAGGATTGCCTTAATATAAAGACTCTATTTTGTTGATTCTATTTTCTCAAATGTTTGATTTTTCTTCTTCCCTTAATAATGACAGTATGGCTGGCCATGCAAGAATGACTGCTTATCTACAAAGGTATATATGTCTGTATACAATCAAGGAGTCATGGTTTAAAACAGAGTTGCTACTCAAAAGAATATTGTCACAAATTTAGCATAAGTTACCTTTATGTACAAATCCTGCAAAGGAAAGCAGAGCTCCCCTGGGCTAAGATTTCCCTTCCCTGGCTTCCACAATTCCATCAAAAGGGATAGAGATGGAGCCCCAGAAATTTCTTGTACTTGACAAAATACTGACAACCACATACCACCATGAGCCTTGGGACTATCAGGAAAAATCTAACCTTGACTTTTATTTGTGTTTAAATCCATTGCAACTAGAAGTTAAATACTCAACTGTTGCTCAAACCACTCCCCTGCCCAGCCTTCTTCCACCATAGAGTCTTTGCCTTGGTTGTCCTTCCCTTCTGCCTAGAACCCTCTTGATTCCGCATTTCCTACACTTATATCCTCAAGCTCTACAGGTCTTTACCCCAATATAGCATTCTCAGGGATGTTGCACATAACCACACTTTACAAAACGTTATCCCCTCTCCTCTCAATATTCTTATCCTACTCCTGTCCCTTATTTTTATCTCTAGTATGTATCACTCTTTACATATATATGTGTGTGTGTGTGTGTGTGTGTGTGTGTGGTGTGTATATAATCTTATTATTATAAATAAGTTCTACCTATATGTACCTTATTTGATTACTTACTAGATTACTTACTAGAATATAAGTTCCAAGATTACTTACTAGATGTACTTACTATTACTTACTAGAATATAAGTTCCAAGAAAGCAGGAACATTGCCCATTGTGTTTACTACTGCATCTTCTGCACTGAGGTCAGTGTCTAGCCTAGAATTTGTAATCAACAAATAGTTGTTGAATAAATGAATGAATGAATGACAACACTATTGGAATATTTGGTGGGTTTGCGTCACTCGTAGGAAAGAGCTTTTAAATGCCACTGATTTAGTTACTAGTAGCCAGTAGAAAAAAAATCACTCTCAAATGGTGAACACACTTGTGTATTCCCAGAGAACTAGAAGTGGTCTGATAAACACTTCTTATAACTATGAGGACCCACAAAGGTCTATGATGAGTACCCATATCATACCTGAGGGAAAGGCTTTTTCCTTTCTAATTTTGTCACGCTGAGAAATACCTAGTCCAGTGACACCCTGTGAAGGGCAAATTTTAGCCCACTGCATCTATGTTTTATAACTATTTAATGTTTACTGCTCTTTATGAAAAATGTGCAAACACCGTAGCATAGCATTCTCTGTCTTCTTTGTGTTCAAAATGATGCCATATTCTGGAGCAATCATCAGAACTGAAATTGGAAAGAGTACCAAAATAATTTAAGTGGACAAATGATAACTAAATATATAGAAATGATGCAAATATACATTTTTGCTAGTCTTTGCCTCCTAAAATTATTTCTGTGAAATGTAAGAATGTTTCCTAAATAAACTCTAGTTGGTTCATTTGGAAAAGCTGTCCTTCTGTGATAAGCTATTAGCACTCTCTAAGGTTAAGAAATTGTGTGTTTTTAAAAAGTAAAAAGGTATTGATTTCCATTTGGCTTGAAGAGTTCTTGAAACTCTATTTGTCTAGTACAAAAGTGCCTTGCTACTTGCTTTTGTCTTCCACCAGGCTATGATTTCTCTTCCACTGCAGATTCATATCCAAGTAAGCTCTTGATCTGGTGTTAAATGTAGTGGAAAGCATGTTTCTCTAAGATAGTTACAAAGAGAACTTCCTTGATCTAGAAATGTCTTACTATCAAAGATCCCTGCATTTTTCAGCAGGCTTTACACCATTTCAGATTATGAAAATTAAGGGAGTGAGACACTCATACACGGAGACGCAGCCTTGTACACAAACGCGTGCACGCGTGCACACACACACAGACACACACACACAGGTAATAGAGTACATCCTTTGATTAATTTATGTGTCAGTAGCCTTATCGAATGATTAAGTTGACTGACTTTGCATGATCTTCTCATTTGTTAATTGACTTTGTTTTATCACACAGAGTATTTTTGTTATCGTAGCATATAGTTTTGGATGTTATGAATTGTATTTTAATAAAATGACTTCATATTGTTTAATCAAGCATTAATACTTGAATTTGTCTTAATTTCTCTTGACATATTTAACGTGATAGAGGGAATTTTTTATGCTAGTGTGCAATTTTATGCCGTATATGTCTGTTAAACCATAAATGCAATATGTGTATTTCATGCCAGAGAAACTACACTTAGCAGTTTTCACAGTCTACTCTGTATATCTGTATATGATAGGTTTTTATTTATTTATACACTACCTAACGGTCAGGTTAGCACATATATTTTAAAGGGAAAAGGAAATATTCATTGATACTACACTTGTATTTGTTACCATGTTATCACTTGCTTTCTAATTAATAATAATAAAAACACTGAAATTTTCTGGAAAAATGGGACTTACCCATTATTTCATTGCTTTTTCCAAACTAGTATATGCATGTGGTTTAAAATTCAAATGATACTAACATGCTTATAAAAAAGTATTCTTCTTTTTCAATAGTTTTAGTTGTTTTTCATATATATGCTTCAACAATTTAAGCTGTTTTTCATATACATGTACATATATATGAAAAACAGTCAAAATATATGTATTAATTTTTATAAACTTTTTCTTAATTATTTATTTAAAAAAAATATCAACCAATTCTATACTGGGGCAATGAAGAATTAACTCTCTCACATTCTACCTTTCTCCTCTTTTAATAAAATAATGTAATACTTTTCCTTCTAAGTGTGGCTTTGGCTTAATTCTATACATTTTGATGTCTTTTCATATTCATTTCAAAATTTTCTGTGTTTTCCTTATAATCCCTCTTCATTTATATTTGCTTAGAAAAGAACTGTTTTCAAATACTTGGGGATTTCTTGTAGCCACGCAACATATTCTGTATGATATCAATCCTTTCAGTTGGTCAGATCGCCCTGCATATAATCCATCTCAATGACTGTTGTATGTGTTCCTGAAAACAACATGTATTCTGCTGTCCTCAGGGGAGTGTTCTGTAAATAGCTATGAGGCCAAGTTTTTTATATCTTATCAAACCATTTTCTATCAATTAATGAGAGAGCAATGTTGAAATCTCCAATTAGAGTTGTGGTTTTGTGTGTTTTCCCAATCATTAGCTTTTGTTTTGTGCATTTTGAAGTTCTAATGTTAGGTTCATACAAATTTAGGATCAGTATGTGTTCTTGATGAATTTACCCTTTCATCATTATGAAGAGCCTCTCTTTATCCCTTCTAACTGTCCATGTTTTGAAGTATAATTTGTCTGAAGAGCTGCCCCAGCTTTCTTATAATTACCTTTTCACTGATGTTTAACTATTGTTAATACTAGACTTATCTCTGTCTCTATATTAGATTTTATGTATTTTAAGCAGTATTTGTTTGTCCTTTAAAGTACAATTTGCCAATCTCTGCTTTTTAACTAGCATTTTTAACCATTAATTTTAATGTAGTTATTGCTATAGCTGAGTTTAAAATTATAATCCTCCTATTCGATTTCCCCTTTTTAATTTATTTTTGTTGCTCTTTTCCTCCTTTTCATTTTTCTATGCTATTAGCTTTTTACCTACACAACTTAAAAAATATGTTTGTTCAAGAAAAAAATAGGCATTTAAACTTATCCCACACTATTTTATGTAATATGTCACTTCACAAATAGTATAAGAGATTTATAATTGAATTATTTATTTCCCCTTCCTGGCCTTGGAATTGTTCTTGTCATACAATTTCCTTCTACATATATTATAAACCCTATAATACATTGCTACTAGGGTTTTTTTTAATTGAAATATAGTTGATTTACAATGTTGTGTTAGTTTCAGGTGTACAACAAAGTAATTCAGGTTGTGAATATATATATTCTTTTTCAGATTCTTTTCCCTATTAGGTTGTTACAAAATATTGACTAGAGTCCACTGTGCTATACAGTAGGTCCTCATTGGTTATCTGTTTTATATGTAGTAGTGTGTATATGTTAATCCCAAACTCCTAAATTATCCCTCCCCATTAGTTTTGCTTTAAACAGTAAATTATCTATTAAAAGACATAATAAATTAGAAGAAAACCTTTATATTTATGGTCAGATTTGACATTTCTGACTCTTTATTCCTTTGTGTAGATCAAAGTTTCCATCTGGTATCATTTTCCTTCCCCATGAAGAAACCTCTCTTAATAGTGCTTATAGTGTTTGTTTGATGGTAGTAAATTCTCCCAGCTTTTATTTGACTGAAAAAAAAATATTTTTTTGGCCTTAATTTTGGAACGAGTTTTTTATTTTTTTTGCTAAGAATAGGATTCTATTTGATTATATACTTCCATTTTCTTCTGACTTAAATTGTTTTCTGAGAAAGAAATCTGCAGTAATTCTTGTCTTCGTTCTTCCTCATAAAAAATGTTTTTGTTTTTTTCTGGTTGCTTTCAAAATTTTTATTTTCTAACTGATTTTCAACAATTTGATTGTGATGTGCCTTGGTAGTTTTTTTTGTGTTTAATTTGCTTGGGGGTCTGCTGAGCTTCTTGGATCTGTGAGCTTATAGTTTTCATCAAATTTGGAAAGTTTTTTCACATTACTTCTTCACATATTTTCTTTGGTCCCCCACCCCACTTCTCCCTCTGAAACTGCAATTTCCACACATGTTGTACAGTTTTATATTGTCTCAAGGTCAATGTGCTTTGTTCACTTTTTTTTTCTTTTTTCTTTCTGTGATTCAGTTTGGATAGTTTCTATTGCTATACCTTCAAATCCACAAATCTCTTCTGTATCTAATATGCTTTTAATCTAGTGAATTATTTATTTCAGACATTAATTTCATCTGTGGATGTTTCATCTGATTACTTTTTTGTATATTCCATTTCTTGCCTAATTATGTTCATGTTTTCCTTTAACTACATGAACAGTTTTATAACAGCTATTTTAAGGTTCTCATCTGTTAATAATATTATCTTTGTAATTTCTGGTTTTGATTCTACTGAATGAAATTTCTCTTCATTAAAAGTCACACTTCCTTGCTTCTTGGCATGTTTAGTGATTTTTATTTAGTACAGGTTGTTGTATTCGATGCAGTTGAGTACTGAATTGTCTTTTTTTTATGGATAGGTTTTGTTTGGGAAGCAGTTCATTGCTTGGAGATTAGCTTGATTTTCTTCAAGCCTTGTTTTTAAGCTTTGTTATTTTGGGTCCTAAATAGCCTTTACCCTGAGGCCAGTTTAGTTCTACAACTAAGGTGACATCTCTGGGGACTCTGCCAACATTCAGTGAGAACTCTCCTCTATGGAAGGTCAGAATGTGGAGATTACTCGGTTCACACCTCCCCAGTTATTCTTGCCCAGGCAGGTGGATTTCATCCTACACACATGCACTTAGTATTCAGCAGCTGAATCAAGGGGATCCCTATAGAGGTTTCTGGGGGTATTTCTCCTTGGAGTGCTCCACTTTCTGACCCCTCTATGCAAATTTCAGAAACCTCCACCTCCCCAAACTATCATCTTTGTCTCTTCAACTCATTAAGGTTATCATACTTCACTTGGGAAGCACATTCCTGAAGCACTTTCTGCAAGGTTCTTCCAGGCAGAGAGCCAAGCCAATCACAGGAGTCACCTTTCAGTTTACCTTTTCTTAGAGATCAAAGTCCTGTGTTGTCTATTTTTTAAGTTTAAAATAATCATTTCATAGATATTTATTTATGTCAGGAGGACTATTCCAGGTCCACTTACTCCCTCATGGTCAGAGGTTGAAATTCCCTTATATAATTTTAAAAACATAGAGTACTTTATAGGTACCAGCAAATGTAATAGACAATGTAGAGACATATATATGTGGTGTGTGTGTATATATATATATATATACACACACATATATATATATGTATATATATGAAAGCTTAGAATATTTACTCACCTTTCTCAGATCTTTATCAAATACCACCTTCTTGGTGAGGACTAACATAACCCTATTTGAGATTGCACCCTGTCCATTCTCTGTCCTAATTGGCTGCTTTTAAAAAATATTTCCATAATATTTATCACTACTTAACATACTATACATTGTACATATTTATTTTCTGCCTCTCTCCCCAAGTAAGTTTAAGCCACATAAATGTATAGCTTTTTGCCTGTTTTAATACTATTATTTTCTAATACATAGAATAGTAAATTCTATATAGACATTGAATAAATATTAGTTGATTAAATAATGAACATCAGGATAAATCTTTCATCTAGTGAGAAAAAAATGTTGATTGGGGGAGGGTTAATTGGATTTTGCAACTGCACCTTTGTTATGAACTGAATTTTGCCTCCCCTCCACAATTCATATGGACACAATTCATGTCCCCAGTACTTCAGAATGTGACTGTATTTTAATATAGGGCCTTCAAAAGAGGTAAATAAAGTAAAATGAGGTCATATGATGAGCCCTAATCCAATATGACTAGTGTCCTTGTAAAAAGAGGAGATTTAGGACACAGACATGAGCAGGCACAGAAGAAAGACCATGTGAGGACACAGTGAGAAGGTGGCTGTCTACAAACTAAGGGGCGAGGCCTCAGAAGAAACCAAACCTGCTTATACCTTGATCTTAGACTTCTAACCTCCAGAACTGTGAGAAAATAAATTTCTGTTGCTGAAGGCACTCAGTCTGTGGCATTCTGTCATGGCTGCCTGCGCACATAAATACAACTTGTAATACTTTATTTCTTAAAAATATATCAGGAACAAATATGTCAAAAAGTTGTTGGTTTTCTGGAAAGACATCCATAGCTCTTTATTATATCTTCCTTTAACAATTTTATTTTTATTTACAATATATAGGGTAAACTTTTGTCACCATAAAATACATTCTAAAGCATACTGTTCTTTAAACAGATTATGTATATAATGGACAAGTTATAAGCAAAGATCTCCCTCCATTAGATGGCAGAATATGTGCAAAACATTGCCTTGTATCCAGGATGTGATAGGACCCAGTAAGTTGTAGTTCATTTCTTCTCTTCTCCTCCCCTACCTCTATTCAGTAGATGGATTGGTCAATGAGTATAAATATATTAGTGTGTGATCAAAAATTTGTAGCTGTTAACATGTAAAAAAATCATTATCCAAAATAAAAACTATGCCATTCCTTGTCTGTGATACCTTAAACTTTCCTGAACGGAAAAGTAAAAGTCAAGAACTGCCCCTTCCTGATAAATATGACAGAACATAAATCCCCCATCATGTTTCCCAAGGAAATCTGAACTTTGTAAAATATTGAATTTTGATTTACATTTTGAAGGCTGTGTGAACTTATCTATTAGTAGCCATCTTAGTCCCAGATCTGCCTCTAGGCACTAATGATGCTACCAGTCGGGAAGCAGTAGGAGATGATAGAATAACTTGACATCGTATTATGAGGTGTTTATCTTTGTTGTTCTGATTGTGTTTTTTTTTTTTTAGTTCATTCCTGAAACAGTTGGATTGTGTTATTTTCTGATGTCCACTTATTTTTCCCTCCATTCCCTCCATTGAATCTATTCATTAAGTTCTTTATTTCAATTATTGTATTCTGCTATTGTGCAATGTTCTTTTGGCTCTTCTTTATATATTCTCTTTCTTTTCTGAGACTGGCTGTTTCTTTGGTGAGACTTTGTATATTTTTATCTCTTTTCAAATATCTTCATAATTGTTCATTGAAACAGGCTTAGGATGGCTGCTTTAAAATCCTTATCAGATAATTGTATCATAGGTGTCATTACTACATTGTCATCTGTTGATTATTTTTTCCAGTCACTTTGAGACTTTTCTAGATCTTGATATTTCAAGTGGTTTCCAAAAACCTGGACTTCGGGGCTGTTATGCTATGCAGAGCTTACTTAAATGATCTTTTTAAAGCAGGTCTCCTTTGAAACTACTTTGTCAAGGGAAGTGAAAGCTGCCTTATTAAGGGAAAGTGGAAGTACACTTTTCCCTCTCAGCCTCCACTGTCTTCTGCGGTGTGATAGTGTTATAGAATGAATGTTTGTGTCCCCTCAAATTCCTATTGTGAAGCCCTAATTGCCAATGTGATGGTATTTGGAGGTAGGGCCTTTAGAGCATAATTACCTTTAGATGAGGTAATGAGGGTGGTACCCTCATGATGGATGGGATTAGTGTCCTCATAAGAAGAAGAGGCATGAGCAGCTGTCTGTCAGCCACGTGAGGACATGGTGAGGAGGTTGCCATCTGCAAGTCAGGGAGAGAGGCCTCACTACGAACCTAAATAAATCTGCCCACACCTTGATCTTAGACATTCCACCCCCCAGAACTGTGAGAAAATACATTTCTGTTGCTTAAGCCATCTGGTCTGCAGCTTCAGCAGACAAAGGGGCTCCTTCTTACTTCAGCCTTAGGGATGGGAGTTCTAGATGTCATGAGATTTCCAGTAATATCACCCTGTCTGGGAGGGGCAGCAGTGCCTCATCACTCTTTCTGTGGCCTCCACATTCATCATGGGGGTAGGGGTGGCTTCATTACTTCTGGACAGTGGTAAAAGTCCTGACTCCCCTAAGCCTTCACTGACATGACCCTAGAAGGGGGAGGGGAAGGTGGCATGGTGCTGCTGGTTGGTGGGGGGTCCCCAGGGCATCCTATGGGGTCTCCTCTTACACTGTAGCAGGGGTAGTATTGGTGGTAGGGGTGTAGAGGCTCATTCTTTCCTGGCAGGGATGAAAGCTCGGCTTCCCACTCAGCTTTCTGTTACACTATCAGGACCAGGGTAAGTGGTAGGTGCACCTCACTACAACCTGGCAATGGGAGAAATCTAGGATCCCATTGGCCTTTGCTGGTGGAGCTGTTATTATCTAAACATTTTCTGTCTTGTTAGGCTGCCTAAGTATTGTCCTTCGGTAAAGAGGCTTTTCTTGGGACTCTGTGTGTGTGTGTGTGTGTGTGTGTGTGTGTATGTTGTCTGTTAGCATTTCTGTTTGCTGGCATTTCTGCATTTTTCAGCAGTCAAGCTGGATAGGTGAGGTCAAAAGAAAACCCAGGGAGTCACCGCCATGGCATTCTTCATAAGTGAAAGTCCCTAGCCAGTCAACTATCTCTTCACCTTTCAAGGTCATCTTATGCTGGTTTTATATATAATGTATGTCCTTCTGAAAGCTGAAGGCTGCCAACTCAACTTCTTAGAATTCAAAGTAATAACGTGATATTTTTTTTCTATATAGAAAGATAATTCATGTAAAGAACATGGTTCAGTGGATGGCATAAAATCGGTGTGCAGTGACATTTACAAATCCCAAGACACACAGGCACACATATACTCCACACACATGCACTCACACACTTTCCCAAAGGGCCTGTGAGGGTTGGCCTAGGCTTTCTACCCACAGAACTGCTCTCTGAGAAGAGCATTCAGAGTTGCCAAAATCAGTGCTAATGAGACGCAAACCCCAGTAGAGCAGCTCTTTGAGAATGGAGTTAGTTGTTTGTTAAGCATTTATCTTTCTAAAAAATACATGGTTTTAAAAGTTTCTATATCCAGTTATATGCCTGGATTCCACAAAATCCTCAGGATCATAAGGAAGTGAAAAACAAATACAGTTAACCCTTGAACAACATGGAGGTTGGGGTGCTGGCCCCTCACGTGGTCAAAAGTCCGCATATGCTTTTCAACTCCCCTATAACTTGACTTACAATAGCCTGCTGTTGACCAGAAGCCTTACTGATGAGTCGATTAACACATATTTTGTTATGTTGTATGTATCGTATGCTATATTCTTACAATGAAGAAATCTAGAGAAAAGAAAATGTTATTAGGAAAATCCTAAGGAACAGGAAGTACATATATACTACTGTTCTTTATCCATACTGTATTTATCAATACTGTAAGTTTACTTCCTCTGTTTACAAGATGAATCGTCTTTCTGTCAGTACCTACATCGATTGTCTTATAGAACGCAAAACACTGTAGATGTTTTGCATATTACTAACACTAGAACTCAAAATGAAAAGAGAATGTGAAAAAGATATTCATATTTATTTACAGGTGTAACAGTCATGCTCTGAGAACAGAGAAGCAGCAATATGATTGCTTTATGGTAGCCTAGTGTGATGGGTACCATTGCCTCGTGGTAGATGGTAGCCTAGCCTATACATTAATGAATGAATCATTATAAAATTTGTATGGCATACAGTATTACAGTAATATTTATAATATAGTATTAGAAACATTTTTAAAAAAATACTCACCTGTGATGATATGATGAGCTGATACACAGTTTCTCCAATTATGAGATAGTATACAGTAATGTAATTCTTTGAAAGCTAAGTTATAAAATGCAATTAACACATGATTAATATTTTATTAAATATCATTCACCTTAGACCTGTGTGAGGATAGGTGATCCACTTCAGTACAAGTCCTGCATACGATGTTGTACACAGTGAATACTTAGGGGACAATGATGATATAAAACCGTCTCATACAGTTCTTGCTGTAGTTATTAGATTTTCACATGAAGACACATACACAACAGATGAGTTTATTAACTGTAGTGTGATGATTACTTACTGTTCATTAAATGGAAGTAGCTCATCATAAATGTGTTTATTCTCATCTTCACATTCAGTAAGCTGAGGAGGAGAAAGAGGGGGGCTGGTGTTGCAGCCTCAGGGGCGGCAGAGACACACTAGGTGGAACTTTACAGAGATACATCATAATTTCTGTCTGACTTCTTGCTTTTTCATTTCTCTAAAACTGTTTCTATACAGTACCAATCCTTCCACCCTTTGCTCTAGTTTCAGTGCTTGTATCATAGAAGGGTCCATGCTGTAAAAAAAGTCACGGGCTTCCCTGGTGGCGCAGTGGTTGAGAGTCCACCTGCTGATGCAGGGGACACAGGTTCGAGCCCTGGTCCGGGAAGATCCCACATGCCGCGGAGCGGCTGCGCCTGTGAGCCATGGCCGCTGAGGCTGCACGTCCGGAGCCTGTGCTCCGCAACGGGAGAGGCCACAGCAGTGAAAGGCCCGCGTACCGCAAAAAAAAAAAAAAAAAAAAAAAGCAGCCTTCACCAATACATAAATGGATGGTTATGGCTGTGTTTCAAAAAAAAAAAGAAGTCACAAGCAGTCTTGGATAACCAGAACCCTTCCGTCAGATCGTCTAGTGTCAATTTGTTTCTGGCACTGCTTCTTTTTACGTCTTCGTCCTCTTGTCTGGCTCTGGTTCAGAAACATGCATCTCCATCAAGTCATCTTCTCTTAATTCCTGTAGTGCGGTGGCTATCAGCTCTTGAGTTTCTCCAAGATCTATATCTTGAAACACCATACTTTTTATTGCCATATTCACAATCTATTTCATTATTTCATTAATTGGCTCTGTCGTAAATCTTGTGAAGTCATGCATGACATGTGGACAGTTTTCTGCAGCAGGAATTTATTATTTTGGGCTTGATGACTTTCATGGCTTTTTCGATAACATCGATGACATCGTCAATGGTGTAAGCTTTCCAGACTTCCGTGATCTCTCTATCAGGGTTCTCTTCATTAGTGTTGGCAATCCTTTCCATGGAGCACCGTGTGTAATGAGCCTTAAAGGTCGTTATGACCCTCTGATCTAGAGGCTGAATTAGAGATATTGTGTTTGGGGGAAAAGAGGCCACTTTGACACCTTCATTGTTCAACTCATGGGGTTCTAGGTGGCCAGGGGCATTGCCCAATATCAAAACTGCATTTTCACAAAACAGTAGAGTTGTCTATCCCTTCCTGCCTTAAGTCCTGGTCCTCCCTTCTCTTCCTTACTAATAAATGTCCTTTGTAGCTTTTTTTTTTTTTTTTTTCCATAATAGGGCACTTTCATCTGCATTAAAAACCTGTCCAGGCAGATAACCTTTCGCCTCAATGACTTTCTTAATGGTGTGTGGGAACTCATCTGCTGCCTTGTGGTCGGCAGAAGCTACTTCTCTGGTTATTTTGACTTTTTTAAAGTCAAACCTCTTTCTAAAATTATCAAACCATCCTTTGCTGATATTAAGTTCTCCAGCTTTAGATCCTTCACCTTCTTTTGCTTTAAGTTGTCATATAATGACTTCACTTTTTCTCGAATGATATTAGTCAATAGGTATACTATTCTTACAGCAATCCTGCACTCACATAAAAGCTGAAGTTTCAGTATGAGATAAAAAGGTATTTCATAAAAAGTGCAAGGTTTTCACCCCTGCTGGTGTAGCTGCCATAGCAGCTTCATGAATTTCCTTTCCTTTCTTCTGCTAGATTCATTTGTCTTGACACGGTGGGCAACTGAAGTCTACATTACATATCAAGCAAATCAACTTTTCCTTGTAATGTTATGACTTTGCTTCTTGGGATCACTTCCAACATCACTAGTGGCACTTTGTATGGGTCCCATGGTGTTATTCAAGGTTTATGGTATTGCCGTAAACATGATGAAAGATACTTGAGAACTTCAAAAGATCACATATTACTGTGATATGCAATTTACTGGAGAGATGACTGCACACGTAGAGATGATGAGCCTACACAGCGTCTTAAGTGGATACTCACAACACTTGAGCTCAGCGCAATGGCAACAGTAAGTGGCTACAAAATTATGACAGTAGTACAATACGTACTACAGTTAATTTTATGCAGTTAGGGTTTAATACTACATCTTTATATTTGTTAACATTTCTCTGGACTGTGAGTGACACCATGTACAGTCTGTGTGTCCTTGTAGGTTTTGATAAATTTTAACTTTCTATGATAGATTTACATATATTATATGGTAGTAAAAGATAAAATAGACTAGTGTTCACATGTATTTTATACATTCATGACATATCTAACTTTTTCTTAAGTTTTTCAACATTTCTAGGTTATGTAGTTCAACTACAAGGTTTTTCAAGTTGCTGCAAATCTCCAAAATTTTTTCAAATATATTTCTTGAAAAAATCCACATATAATTGGACCTACACTGTTCAAACCCCTGTTATTCAAGGGTCAACTGTAGATGATTTTAATATCCATATTTTTCAAAAGATAGGTTCACCAAAAGGTTTATTTCAACAACTTTATATGGATATGAATAGAGCTTTTTGGAAGTTTGAATATATGAGGGAGAGGCAAAATGAGGGAATCTATTATTATCCCTTTCCTTAGCACAGCACCAAAACTTTAAATATGAACTGATCATAGTTTGAAGTCTAATTTTTATACTGAGAGAAAATAATATCTATTTATATTCAACATACTCTCTATATTTGTGCTTAAATTATTAAAAAAAAAAGAAAAACAGGAAAAAAAAGCAGGAAAATCAAATCCATACGTGTTATGCTTTGATTATCCACAAGCTCTGAGGAGGGGACACTTTTATGCCATTATACATTATGGTGGAGATGAAGAGAAAAGCTTGAATCCTGAAGAATTCTAAAGATGTCATTAAAAACAGACAGCTAGAAATTAAGATTTTTGAGTTCCTCAACATCTTTAATATAATATGTACTTTATAAGTGTTTTAATGATTAATTATTATCATAAATAATAAGAATTCTGGCTCTTCTTTTACAAAAGTATATGCCAATGAATATAAAATTTTCTTTTTGTAGTAAAATCATTTTTATGAAAAATATTTCTTCTTTGAACCCTAATACAAAACTCAAAGGAAGTAGAGCAACCACTGATGCTGAACAAGATTGAGTTGGTTGAAGACACACTAATGGTTTCACCAGTATTTTTCCAAATATTGTTAGATTCTTTTGTTCTTAATCAATAATGAAATATTGGTTGTATATTAAATATTGATGTATGTTTCATTTGTTTCCATTGCAAGAGAGAATTAGGAAACATGTCTTAGAAAGACATTACATCTATTAAATTATAGATAGAAAGATAGATAGGAAGAATCAAATGGTTTTTAGGAGTTGTTTAATTTCACTAATCTTTTACCAATAATATTTTCCTTAAGTTATAAGATATTTCAAATGAATATATATGGCAGTTTAAAATGCTTTACTATAATCTTATTTAATGAACTAACCCAGAAGTATTGGCTTTCAACATGGAAAGCACAGCTTACATACGTGATTTTAACCTCCTGAATATAGTATAGGTACATATGCATATGTTTGTGTGTATACAATCTAAAGGGAAGAAATTTTTTAATCTTCCTTTTTCTTTTTTGCTAAGCTTTATGTAACTATAAGATATGAACCTACCGTTAGGAGTGCAAATTCAGATAGAGTATGAAGATCTGTTGCTTTGTGTTCTCAATGGCTAACTGATGATTCTGATCAGGTTGGTTGCAAATGTCCATTAGAGATTTTTCAGTCTTTAAATGAGAGAGGTTACTGTGATACATGTTTATGGCCATTGAAATACCTGAGGTTTATCTGGAATCAATAATAACCAAAAGAAATTCATATGAATAAGGGAGATGACATTTCTGGCCATTCCCGGGACTCTAAACAAAAATGAAGAATAGAACTAGATTTTTTTTCTCTTTCTTTTGCCTTTGACTACACCCCACTTATACAGGGACAAATTTTCCAATTTGAATTGTGTATTTGTTTTCTGTTTGCTGCTGTAACAATTTGCCACAAACGTGGTGGCTTACAACAAGAACTATATTATCTAACAGTTCTGTAGGTCAGAAAGTTCAACATGAGCACCCCTGTGCTAAAATCAAGGTGCTGGCAGGGCTGCGTCTCTTTCTGGAAGCTCTAGGGGAGAATTGCTTGCCTTGTCTTTTCCAGCTTCTCCAGGACAACGACATTCCTTGTCTCATGGTTTTCTTCCTCCATCTTCACAGCCAGCAATGTTGCAGCTCTCTGCGGCTTCTTTAGTACATAGTCACATTTCTTTCTCTGACTCTCCCCCTTTTAATGTATCTTGTGATTATATTTGGCTCACCTTGATGGTCCCAATATGATCTCCCGATCTTAAAATCAGCTGATTATCACTCTTAACTTCATCTACAACCTTAATTCACCTTTACCAGGCAACCTAGCACACTCATAGGTTCTGAGGATTAGGATAGAGACCTCTTTAGGAGTCATGATTCTGCCTACTACAAGTAAGTTTGGAGTTTGTTGTCAAGAGAAAAGGTGATCTCTGCTAAACCATTCAGGAAATTCATTTCTCCCTTTCTAAGTTCCAATAGTACTCTTAGATTTAGGTCACTCCATGATTGATTTTCTTTAGCACAGAAACTTTTGCTATGATATATAACATTGATTTATTTCAGAAATCTTTTAATTAGGTAGCAGTGGTGGGGGAGATATTGTAAAGTTGATTTCAATCCGTAGGATTAAGCTATTCAAAGTATAATTAGATATGAATGAATGAATTGGGTGTAGTTTAAGAGGCTAAACACATCTAAATATGTTCTTGCTTTCTTTGCTTGTAATTACCTCAAAGGTAGAAACTATCTTATTCACCTCTGTCTACGCATGGATTTACAAGCAAATCATGAATCCTAATAATTGTGTGCTTAATAAATGAAAGCAGCTTTTAAATTATTTGAATAAATGCTTTGAAATCAACAATTAAATACTAGCATGTTAAGGCCTGTGGTTTTTCTAAAAAATAAAACGGGTTAGTTTGTATCTTTTAATTTCTACCACTTTTTGCTTTTAATACAACTGCTAGAATTTTCAAAATCAGAAATAATGAAATAATAAATTTAAAAAGCCCATGAATTCCTGTGGGTGTAGGATGATCATTTAATTATTAGTTTTTGTTCATTTAAAGAATGTTGTAAGATATGCCTTTATATAAATAGGGCAAATGAGGTCTTAAAAATAAGCATATGACAATAGTGAGTAATCAAATAGCACTCGTTTGTTGCATTACAGAATAAACTAAGAAAGAGAAATGTTCCTCTATTCGTTTCAATTAATTTTTATTTTAGTGCCTATTTTTGCAGAGAATAGCAATGTACTTTCATAGGATACTATTCTGCAGGCTCATGGAATGCTACTATTATGCTGAGTAAAATATGTAACTTGTGTTTCACTTAACTTAGACACTCCTAGTGCCTCCCATAGTATTTGGTAACCAACAGTGTCTCAGAATTGTATTTGAATGAACAAAGGGATGACAGTAGTAAATTTTCTAAGTGCTCGAAAAATTATATGTCCAAGTTCCTTTTTCAATTTCCTCTATTTGCTCAGATACTTCTGGTATGGATCTGAGACCATTTTTTGATGTTGTCTCATATCAAATTACATCCTGAATAATCAGAAGAAACCATAAAACAAGCAGAAGATAAGAAAAAGGATCCTAAAAATATTTTTCAAAATAAAAATTTTATTAGTTTTATATATAATTTTCTTAATCTGTCAAGGAAAAATGATGCTATCCATATAAAATTGTTACAAGGAAAATAATGGTCAAATATGTATACACTAGAAGTACTTGAAATACTTAATGAATAATATGAGTGTATTATACAAACGTGAACATTTTATACCAGAAAGTTGGCTTGTTTTTATCCCCAGCAATTGAGAACAGTGTGTATTTTAATATGATTTTAGGGTTGTTCAGCCAATATCAGGGTTTCACGCTTGATGTGTCTATGACATCTTGATTGAACCATAGATCTCTTTGTCCTTAACAGTGTTCCTTTGTTGGGAACACACATGCACACACAGCAAATTACAAGTGTATTTTAGTCAAGGAGAGAAGGACACACACTTCACAGAAGAACGTTGGTCGTAGAGAATAAGAGCAGAGGCAGCATCTTTTCCAGCATCTCCGGTACCCAGACTATGTAACAGAGAGGTGGAAGGTAACATAGCTGGTGATGCACATGAAAGTTGCGGTCTTGATAGCTGTGGAAGAGCTAATTTTGTGCCCGCCACATTCCTTTTTCACTTGGGCCTTTCAGTACTATTAAGGAATAATTTATGAAAACAACCTCTGTGCTTAATGGCTTTATTTAAGAGAAGGATTACAGATACTGGGCACTCCTGGTTTTGAAACCAAAATTAGCATTGGTGAGACTCCATCCTCATCTGGGGCAAAAAGAAGATTAAATGACCTACTGGCCCTTCATATCACTGATCTGCCTCTAGATTACCAAAGTACTGGAACAGCCATTTGCCTGCTGAAGCTATATGGGGCCCATTATTCTGATGAAGTTGAAATAAGTGAGTAGATTGGTCTTCCCTGTGACCTGGAGGCTTCAGGGCACCTCAGTTGTGCACTGGAGAATTCAGGCATCACAGGGCTTTCCATAGGCTTGACATCTCCAAAGGAACAAGCAAACACTTTTAAATTTACAAAGGAGAGACAAGATTTTGCGTAGGAATATCCTTAATAAAATCATTGAGTGAACTATGAGTTAAGAATAAATACCTGCATTTATATATTAAAACCAAGAAAAAATGCAAGAGACAGCACTTAGCAGAACCATTGCCACCGTCTCTAATGAATGCTTTCAGTCTTCCTGTTTCCAATCCCATTTTCCACTTAGTGTAACTGTTACTTGGCAAAATTTAAAGCTTATTCTGAAATTGTCAGGTATTGATCAGTGATGGCAGAACTGGTTTATTGCTCACTACTTCAAAAACTGCTCTATTTACCTCATATCCTCAAATCATTTTAGTCAGTCTTGGAGTTATAGCCCTCATTTTACATGAAGTCTTTGCAAAATTTTCCCAAGGCTTATATATAGTATTTGCTCAGTAAATAGAGTTGAATCACTTGTTGACAATAAGTTCCGGGCACTTTGTGAAGTGTTTTTAAAAATTAATTGATTTATTTCCCGTATTCATCCTGTGAAGTGACGTAATTATACCCATTTTACAGGTGAAAAAAATGGCTTAAGAAAGTGAAATGATTTACCAAAGGTCATATAATGACAGAGCCAGAATTTAAGTCTGTATATGTCTGACTCCAAATCCCATACTCATAAGCATTGTGTTACAGTGCCAAATAAATTAGTGATCCCTATTTTTAGCTTCAGAGAGAGAGTTTCTATCCTTCTTCGATTGTTTTCTCCCCAGTTTAGTGGCACAGTCCTGTGAACCCACCCATTTCTACTCATATTAACCCACAGACCTCTTGTAGATGAAGTCATTTTTATTTCATGGGTTTTTCTGGTTTTTAAACACCAATATCAGTTCTGTTGTTTCATCTGAATCCATAGATAAACCTTAATGATTTCTGATTCTCTGTCCTTTGTTCATTTATTTCCAGTCAGAATATGGTTTCCAATCACAGTAACTGTTTCTTCATCATCCATCTCTCTCCCTTCATCTCTCAACACACTTGCCCACGTTAAGGATCTACACTAAAAATTAACTTCCTAGAATGCTTCCCTCTTTTCTCTCTCAGTTAAGTTTCAAAACGCTTTAAGAAATCAATATGATCAAACATAAACTTCCTTAACATGTAAAGCTATTTTCATTCTTAATGCAGTTTGAAACTTCAGTGGCATACAATATTGTCCTGACTCTTTCCCTCTTTTTAGGGTAGAATATATTAAAATTCTTGCTTCAGGTAAAACATTCCTTTTATTGTCACCTCCAAATAGATATTTATCTACTTAAGTACTTCCCACATAAAACTGTGCAGGAATATTTCAAATGGCCAAATGCATAATATCCATGGGGTTTTTTGCCCCTCTTACCTCAAATGATTTAATCTTCTGTAGTAAACATAAATCATACATCTATTGCATTAGAAAAGAGCCTAATCATTTTATATATTTTATGGCTATGGGTATAAAAATTATAATTGTGAACATTAGCATTTCATTTTCACAAAGCAGCTGCCAGTTTATGATCCCTTAGGATTTTATTAAATTTGTGAGTAGAGCTGAAAATCATCATGCTTACTCAGATCCATTCCCTGTCATCATACGTAAGAACCCACTCTTTCTAAAATGAAACCATCAGTGGCAAATGTATTCAGGAACAAACCTCTATCCTGTCCTATGGTACTGGCCTCACTTATCATCTTTTGCCTCTTTTTTTGGTTCCTTTCATTCCATAAGCCCCCTTGTGGCCAGAATATGGCCATTCTCCACTCCATTATTTATTATACGCTCTTTGTGTTATGTTTGATTTTTTTTTTTTAATTTTTTTTGCAGTACGCGGGCCTCTCACTGTTGTGGCCTCTCCCGTTGCGGAGCACAGGCTCCGGACGCGCAGGCTCAGCGGCCATGGCTTACGGGCCCAGCCGCTCCGCGGCACGTGGGATCTTCCCCGACCGGGGCACGAACCCGTGTCCCCTGCATTGTCAGGCAGACTCTCAACCACTGAGCCACCAGGGAGCCCTTTGTTTGATTTTTAAATGAATTCTAATTAAGATTCTTAATTTATTCTTTTGATATTTTCCCCAAGACTACATAGGGCTGAAGAACAAAAAACAGAATAAAAGGCTTCTAGGGCTTCCCTGGTGGCGCAGTGGTTGAGAGTCCGCCTGCGGATGCAGGGGACACGGGTTCGTGCCCCGGTCCGGGAAGATCCCACATGCCGTGTAGGGGCTGGGCCCGTGAGCCATGGCCACTGAGCCTGCGCGTCCGGAGCCTGTGCTCCGCAACGGGAGAGGCCATAACAGTGAGAGGCCCATGTACCGCAAAAAAAAAAAAAAAGCCTTCTAAAAGTGACTTTTTTCCTCTCCTCCTCCACTCCCAATGCTCCACCCGCCACCCAAACACTTCCATTTACACAGAGGAAAACAACGAAGTTCAAAAGGAGGAAATGAACTGCCTAAAAGTTTTGTTAGTTATCTTTCCTTCCCTTGCTCATGCCCAGCTGGTGGAGAACGTCCAAGCCATTGTCTGGAGCTCATAGGCAGGCGAGGGAATAGGAACGCACTGTCAGAATTCCACATCGGAAGTGGTCAGTGAAGCTGGTCCTGGGGCTGGCTTGCTGCAGGTCATGTAGCCTAATTTATGAAATGGAAATCAGGAGCTTCAACTATTGGACCCGTCGTGTCAGTACATGCTCAGCGTGTTCGCCGAGGGAGGAGGTCTTATATCCCTTCTTCTGTCTGTGAGGCACTTCCATCCTCTTTCATGTAGCATACATATGCCTATTATGTTGTTTGGTTTTTATTTAATATTATAGATAATTATCTCCTTATATAGGACCAAAGTTCCATATTATGCTTAATATTTCAGCCAATGCATAGCTAAGCCATTCTCATTAATACCTCTAGCAGTTTATAAGGTAAACTAATACTATCTATATCTATCTCTACCTATCTGGTTAGCTGTCTCTCTGCATATGTATATTTGCACACAAACACGTGTGTATGTCTGTGTGTGCGTATACACAATTGCACATGCAACATTGAAAAAGCTGCACCCAGTCAGTATATTTGCACACAAACACATGTGTGCATGTCTGTGTGTGCATATATACAGTTGCACATGCAACATTGAAAAAGCTGCACCCAGTCAGTTTTTGTGAATTTCTTTGTTTTGGGGCTTGTTGAATCAAAACTGGTGCCTCAAAATAATTTTTTTGAAAAAACTGATGTAATAAAAATCTTGGTTCACAGATAGATTTGTATGATCCCAAATTAGAAACAATATTCTCACAGCACTTCTGAGCAGGAAGTGGAATCATAACAAAAATTGTTGCTTTTAGAGAAAAGCAAGAGGCCCAAGGAACAGAGAATATTTTCCCCATACCCCTGTCTTTCATTCTTAAAGTATTCTAAATCCTTGTTTTTCTCAAAAAGTGCATATTATTGTAGAAACAAAATTTGTATTCATATATTTTACTCATAGATATGCAAATATTTATTAATAATTAGTCTCCATTTTCTTTATATACATTTTATTACGTTTGTACATTGTGACAGTATATGTATTAGATGGTAAAAACCTAAGTCCAGAACCAGACTGATTGGCTTTTTAAAAAATGTAAACTCTTTGAGCAAAATAAGGTTTTCAATATTTTCTCTAAGGTAAACAGAGATACAATCTTAAAGGTATCTTGGGAAATAATGATTTTCTTTCTTTTTTCTTTAATTTAGCCAAGCATTAAGCCAAGTGGATATTTAATTGATTAAATAATCATAGAAGCTACAGGTTCTGAGTTCTATAGAGCCATGCAGATAATGAAGTCCAAATATCTTATAATTGAATTATATTAATACTTCAGTTTCTATAAGCTTTCCTGCTCTAAGGGTAGCCAAAGCCAAACTTAATATCTAGTGAGAAGATATTGTCTTTAAAACTCTTCACTTTTATTAGGAATATTGAAAAATTATTTTTGGTGAAAACCAATGTAAGTAGCACACATTACATGGATGGCTTGATTTATGGATTACTGTATTTTTGGAGTTGAAGTGCATAACCAAGATTCCTTCTATTAAAATGTTTCAAAACTATGTGACTAAAAGATTCAAATGGCTAGGGATTAAGTGATTTGTTTTAATTCCATGGCTATGTAGTAATTTTGACGGACGATTCTAAGAATTTTAAACCTTTCAAGTATTTGTTTGAACTATCACCATGTAGCCTGCCAGTCTTCACAGCTGGCTGTAAGCATAACTTGAGCAGAATTGCTAGGATTTTGCAGTCATCAACTGAATTAACTTATAGAATAGGTTTTTATTGAAATCATGAAGGATTCATGTGAAGGTAATTGAGAGTCATCTCTGGTATTTTATCTCTGATGTTAATAAACATATAATTTCCTTTTAGGAGAAAAGGAAATAAAGGATCATAAAGTTATAACTGAGCGAGAAAACTTTTTGGTAGTTTTAATTTCTCCGTATGCCATTTTTTTACATAGAGGCTAAATTGCTTGTTATTCCTTCAGAACTTGGTCACAGCATATTAATGCCACACATTGTTCAGTGCTTAAAATGTGCAGAGCAAGTTCACAAGCTTTTCATTCTCGAAATTTCTCTCTAAGGTTGGTGGCTGTGGATCATTATGGCTATTTAACACTTTAAAGGACTATATCTCATTACATGTCATGTCCCATGACTGCGTGGACTCTTCTCAAGGGAATTTCAGCAATTTCTCATGACGTAGGCACTAAACCCACCATTCATTTGACAACTCAATGAATGCATAAGAGCAGTGAATGGACTTACCTGACATCACCAATAAGGGATAGATGGGAAATCCAACACTGGACACAACAAGGGCAAGTACTCCAAGAAAGACGACCTTCCTTCCACCTTAAAATACCAATATTCCTTATCCCCTCTCACCTAAAACAGATATATACATATATATATATATATATATATATATATATATACACACACACACATACACACAGATATACAGAAGTCTTGTCATCAAAATGGACACATGTAAGAATGAACAATACCATAGTTAAACTAATTTTTCAAATTGCTTTTGGAACGTAGATGTCAATAAAAAATAATAAACATCAATAATGATATGTGTCTATATGGAAGGAAAACATCTAGGTCCTGCTGGCAGATTCCTAATGGTAACTAAGATGCTTAGCTGACTTTCTGTTATAAGCCATGTTTCAAAACCAAACAAATACTGCATGATGATCAACATTTTTGAAATGTTTTATACCTGTTTGTATTGGGGGGTGGGAATCTCATTAGATAAAAAATGAACTTCTTATGACTCATTAAATCAGTAGCACTACTATAAATCATAAACCTGTTATAAGGAAATAGTTTAATATAAAAACAGCAGGTCCAGCTGTTTAAATATCATATGGCATATGGGGCTCAGTAATTGGACTCAAATGCTATCTGCTAAGTCATTTACACTTGTGTTTGAGTGCTATACTTCTATAGGGAAAGACAAAGTCCGTCTTGAATTGCTGCTAGACTGAATAATATTCTCTTAACTTCAGGTGACTGTCTCACCAATTAACATCTACATGTTGAATTCAGTAGGTTTCCTTTGAAGTAGAATCTGATATGTGCTTATTCTGGTATATCTCACTGTGCCAATTATTATGTGCTTTATTTGACTTTGAATTTCAGCCTAACGTTTGCTTTACATTTTTTGTTTGTACTTTGTTTCTTAATACCTAAGGTGTCTACCTTAAAACATTTTTCACTTAGAATATAATCTTGTCATGTTAGTAACCTCTGTAAATATCTGTGGTTGAGAGTGGGATGGGGAGAAAATGAAAACAAAGCAAAATGATTTAGTTTTCAAGTAGCTATAATAAAAGAGCAAGTCCCTATAATAAAAGCTGAAGTGCTGTACCCCAGTATTTAGGATGTGCGAAAACTACTAACAGAGCCAGAAAGAAGTCGAGAACCATATTCCATGATGTTGATGGTGAGTAATTCATCTACAGTAGAATGTGTCCCAGTATGACTAGGTTGCACATGGATTCACTAAAATAACTCTTTATCAGAATTATCTACCTGTTTTCATTTTATTTAAATTCAGACTTCTGAGCATCACTGCAGACTTCCTGATATGATCCAGAAATCTCTATATGTTTATTTCCTCAGTGAATTCTTACTTAGCCAGATCAGCATCAGCTTTTGGAAATTATTACAGAGGTTGTTGGGGGTTGGAGGCAAAAGCAAAGAAGGAGGAAAATACCTTTGTTTGAGCCTCTACACTCTAATGAATATATGCTAGGTGAGGAATTTACCCCTAGCAATATCATCTAGTCCCCAAAAGTTGTGTTTTGACGCATGCCATCAGATTCATTCATGACCACCTTCTGCCCTCCTCTGTGCCAGGAAGCGGAGGGGGAAGAGTCTTCTTCAGGCTTCATAATCCAGGCTCCTGTGGGAAGGAGGAGGGAAAGAACCAGCCTCTTTCTCTCCTGTTGCCTTGTGTAGCCTCTCTGGAGGCGGCCACATCTGGATCACCTCCAGGGCTCCAGCTTCTTCTGGGTAGGCCCAGTGTTTGCAGCTTTTGGTAGGTGACCCCAGCTCCTCAACCCTGGTAATTCTGCCTCCCCCAGGTGTTTCTTTAGTTTAAGGGAGAGCGTGGTTTCTCATGCTACTAATCTGTAGGTTTCTCAGGTTTTCTTCATCTGTGTAACCATTTCCCTGGACTTAATTCCATTCTGTTTTCCTGGATGGATCCTGACTGATACAATCTCAAACATCACCTTGAAGTTTCCACAAGGATATAGTAAAACCGATGAGGTATGCCAGTCTCCCTCACATTAAATATCAGTTGTGACGGCTTCAGACACCCTAATGCCTCTACAGAAAATTAACTGTGAATGATTGCTTACTCAAAGAAATTGAAACAAAAAGTACTACGGAAGTTGGTTGGAACCATAGAGATTACAGACCCTATCAGAGAGCAAAATATGCACCAGACCTCCTGAGAAACTTCACTAAAACTAGACATGCATCCAATTTAAACACAGTGTGGCAAGCCTACACTGTCATTTTGTTGATTGAACAGGGAAACAACAGCAAACATATTGAAGAGTAAGTAAACAAGTGTCTTAATTGAAGATACTTTGTAAGACTTTATTAGAATAAAAAGTAGTTTTAGCATAAGATCGGAGGAAAATGAACCTCTCAGTTGAGACCCCATCCCTTTCCTGTTATAAATAGTCACCTATTAAGTTCTCCACCGTTGTCTCCTTTGTTTCTGTTGCGTTAGTTAATGCCTCATTATTCCTCGGCCCCATCTCTTTACTTGTTTTATATCTTACCTGCTTCTTGGCAACCTTACACTTTTTCTGAATTACAAGTATGCCCCCCGCTATCTTAGCACCCCCAGACCTGTCCATCTGGGTTAAGTTACAGCATCACATTCATCCCTGAAGTTCCTGAAGGTGTTGTCTGTATGTACTCTCTCCACCCATCTCCTTCCACTTACTCCACACCCTCTGCAATCTTCATTCCGCCAAAACCATCCTTAGTAAGGTCACCTGGGACCTCTATGCTACTGAATCGAGTAGACATTCTCAGAATTCAGTTTTCATGGCCTCCCAACAGATTTTGAACTTTTTACTGACTTCCGGCACATTTTCTTCCCTTAGCTTCTATGTCACCACAGTCCGCTGCTTTCCTTCTTACCCATTGCCCACTGCAGCCTCATGTACCTTACTCAGCCCTTACAGGATGTGCTTTCCCAAGCCTTAGCTTTCAAACCTCCTTCTCTTTTAACTGGGTGTTCTCTCCCTGAGGACTTGTAGACCTCTCAGTACAATCTTCATTGCAACTGTAGACTGCATGTGCTTGATTTCCGAATATCTAACTTCAAAGCTGACCGTGCTTTGAGCTCCAGACTGGCGGTCCCGATGGCATAGAAAACCCAGCATTCTGCCTTCTCCCTGCCCTGGTGTAAGGTCCCCTTCAGTGTTTCCAGCCCAGTGAGTGATACCTCCCCGCGCACGTCCAGTTTCACGAGACATAACCTCTCCCTCTCCCTAATCGCACATAGCCAATCCATCATTAGGATGTGTTGATTTTACCTCTTACTTCTTTACTCCATACCTAAGGCCACTCTTAGATGTGTCCTGTACTGCAGAGAAAACACAAATTTGTATGGTATCTGCCCACTTTAAAAATCTGATGACTTCTGTGTCCTATTCCCTTACAGCAATGGAAGACATTAAAGTAGACAACCTGGCCAAGGAAGCCTACGTTGTCTGGTTCTCTCAAGCTTAATGATCCATGATTTCCTCCTCATTCTCTGCCCATCTGTTTCTTCACACACTCGGTTCCTTGATCAGGCCAGAGTTCGTCTGCCATAGCCCTTTGTCCATGCTCTTCTTTGTCTCTGGATTGGTACTTACCACTTGCCTATATTAATTCATGATTTAATCCACCTCCAATACTACCTCTTTGGGAAGACAGTTCTTTTTTCCTTCTGTCCACAGGAGTTGTCTTCTCTTTTCTGTATCTCTCATTGAATCATACTTGTTTCCTTTAGACCACTTATCAGTGATTATACATTCCTTAGTGAGATTATTTGTTTAATATATCTTTACTCCAAAAGCCTCTAAGTTTCATATGAACTAATTGCTTATCTGCTTTTGTTCAACATCATATCTCACTTTATACTTGTTGTGTTAAATTCTATTCTTTGTTTTGTGCACCTTCCTGATTGCACATTTTATGTATGATAAAATGTTGAGTTTTTGAAGGAAAATATTTTTAAAGAAAAATTTATAACATGTTAGAGCTTCAATGGATCTTAGATTAAATTTAAGACCCATTGAAGTTAGAACACTACATGTATCTATAAATTTGGGGGGAATTATTATTTGTTTTGGTCAGATTATACAACACAAGCAAGAGCCTGTGTGTACTCTCTCTGTAGACTAACACATGTAATAGTCTCCATATTCTGTTGTGGTAAATTTTAACCTTACATCTGGGGTTAAAAAAAAAAAGAGGGTCACTCAACTGAATTCAGTCAAGAATCATAGTCTATTTGCCCCACAAAACAGTGGCTTGCACAGTATATATTTTAGTACTTATGAATTTATGACCAACATTCAAAGAATTGGGAAATTTCACATTAAAAAAAATCCAGATGGCTTTGTGTTAAAAAAATTTTTTCGAGATGAGCCAAAACTGTAATCCTATTCCCAGATGATAAGAATCTGTTCCCTCTTCAGTGGAGCCTGGAACATTCAGCCCTCTTCAGTCCCAACTCTCCTGTCACTCCCTGTCACTGAGAGTAAGTGTCAGTTTCTATTCAGCATTGTGGTGGAGTTGTTGGTATAGATACTATTTTTTGGGGGTTTTTTTTTTTTACAGACAGCGTTTTGGATCATTTGTTAACTTATTTTGTTAAAATAGGCATTTTCGTTGTGATCACTACCCTGAACCTTCTTTTGTGCCAATTCTGCCACTTGTATTAATTATGACCCTTATTGTTCTGCCTTTGGAGAAAACCATCTATTTGTACATTTTGGATAAATCATTTCATCCAGGAAATTAGATTAACAACTTGGAACCGAAAAACAATCCATTTATTTAGAAGTCTGTCTTTTCAGTGTGCTGTTAGAGGATGAGTATTAAAAAGTTGAAGCCTTCTTCAAAAATTTTCTCAAAATGTATCCTTATCATGGCAGATATTTCTTTCTAAAGAAACATGAAAAAACAATGCTCTCCAGATTGATGCTTGATTTAGTGAGAAGCTTTTGTCTTTTCTGCAGAGAGCTGAGCTCAAGTCTTCTACTCAGTTCTTAATCTTACAGCATTTATTCTTTCAGGACTTTCCAATTTGCCAGTTCATTGGATTTTGTTTATCACCTTTTCCACAAAAGCCCATTTGTTCATTGACAGTTGCATTCTACGTTAAATCCAAAGTTGGGCTGATTAATGAATATTCAGACTGGCCCCAAGGGTTCTTGTTAGCTTGATAGTTCTATCACATGAACCATATGTAAAATCTATCTTCAAGTTAAATGTGGCTGCTTTTACTATGTCAGATTATTTATTAGTCTATCCTCTATTAGTCCTGATTGACAGGAAATTTTTGATCAAGCAGGGCCTTCTGATCTCTGACTGCTTATACATCAAACATTCTTTTTCTGTGGATTTGACATATGAATGGTTTTATAGCGTTGCTATTTATTTGCTTCATGTTCCTTATATAGTTTGGTACAAAATAAATGAAACCAAGCTGAACAAAGATCTTATTTTATAGGATAGTTTTACAAAAGAACAATTCTACATTTACAAAAGGTACTTTGGATGTCTAATTATTGGGCCAAGATACACAGCATGCTCTTGTTCACGTTGTAGCAAATATCATAAAATTAACAACTCTTAAAGGGCTTTCTTGGTTCTTCTTCTATGTCCATTGTAAAGGTCATCCATTATAAAAACAGAAGCCGATTTCATGCTGTTTGAATCAAGGCATGAGAAGAAAATTAAGGTAAACTTTAGTCTTACTGTAAAACAGATTTTGCTTTCAACTTCATTTTGTTTTCCACACAATATTTACTAACCTTCCCACTGAGCTTCTGTCCATTCCTCTCTCAAGTTGGATGTCACAGTACAAACTCAAACTTAACGTGTCCCCAACACAACCCTTGATTTTCCCCTAAACCTGCTTCTACAGCAGTCTTGAACAGCTCTATAAATGGCATGAGTATTTACACAGTTTGTTCAGACAAAAAATTTATTAGACAAAGACCTTTTAGACTCCTTTCTTTTTATTAGTTCATCAAAAAGTACATTCAGTATATATCAAGTATTTAACAGTTCTCTCCAAATTTTCTGTTGTACACTGATTGCATGCATCCCTCCCTCCCAAATTCATACATGAAGCCCTAACCCTTAATGTGATGATACTTAAAGGTGAGGCTTGTAGGGGGTAATCAGGGTTAGATTGGGTTATAAGGACAGGGCCCTCGTGATGGGATTAGCGGCTTTATAAGGATAAGAAGAGAGAGATCTGTCTCTCTGAAGCATGAGGATGCAGTTAGAGCCATGCATCCACCTGTAAGCCCGGAAGAGAGCTCTCATTAGAACCCAACCATACTGGCCCCCTGATCCAGATTTCTAGTCAATGAACTTTGGGGAAATACATTTCTGTCGTTTAAACAAACCCAGTCTATGACATTTTGTTATGGCAACTTGAGCAGACTGAGATATCTTCCCTTAACGCTCTAGTCTGATTCTCTACCATCTCTCACTTAGAACACTGCAGTGACTTCCTAAATTACCTTCCTGCTTCCTTTGCACCTTTTTGCTGTCAATATTTCAAGGATCAGTCAGATGATATTTCTAAAATGTAACTCAGTTCATACCATCTCTTTCTACTCAGTTGTTCCAATGACTTCCCATTATGCTCAGCTAGAACCAAACTCTCTTTTCTATAAGGAATTTTAAGTTCTGTCTGTTGCCTAACGCTGACCTCATCTTCTACTTCCTTCATGGTGCAATGCATGCACACACATGCTCATGTACACATATGCACACACACATCTTGCTTACTTATTTATAATCTCCTGGCTCTCTAGTTGTTCCTCCAAATTATCAAGTATATTTCTACCTAAGGGCCTTTACATTTGCCGCTCCCTCTGCTAGTAAGACTACTTCCCTGGGCTATTCATGGGACCTGCTGTCTTACTTTATTCAGATACCTACTTGAAGACTTCCTCTAGGAAGTCTTCCCTGACTATTTAAGATCGCCCCTTGGAGATCTCACCCCCCATTATTTCCCTACATTAACCCTGATTTATTTTCTTCATAGCATGCATTATTTCCCAACTTTGTAGTATATATTTATTGGTTTGCTTTATATCTTCCCCGCTGTAATGTAAACTCCACGAGGTATGAGACTTAGATATTTTTTACAGAATTGCTAGGGCCTAGAACAGTGCCCACTGGCACAGAGAGGGTCTTTAATAAACATGTATTCAATAGAAGATTACATAAATCTCAACAATCTATAAGCCAATTATTAAAAAGCCCATAGTATGAACCATGACCTTTCATAACAATTTGATGGAAAATATAAGTCCCTCCTGCCATAGTGGACTTAAAACCCTCACTTGCTAATATACAGGGCATTAAACCTCAGGTCTTTCATCCCAAATATGTGCAATCTGAAATCCTGTTTTTTAAGAGAGAAATTGATTTTAAAATCACATTTTTTTGTATGTTGTCGGTTGTAGGAATAATAATTGTTGACACATATTGAAGTCTTAATATCTTCTGGTAGTATTGTAAATACTTTGTACGTTTTTATCAGTATATATTAAATTGGGCTATTGTGAATATTTACGTGTATAATCTCATTTAATTCTCCTGAAAACTCTATAATATAGGTACTATGCTTATCACCAAATTTTTGTGAAGAAACAGAGGCATGGATGTGTTAACTAATTTAACCTGGGATATAGTCAGTGATAAAATAAGAACTAAATATATTCAGTCTGACTCCAGTGACCATAAAGCTAAAAACTCTGTCTACTTCCTCTGTATCCAAAATAATATAAGTATTAATCAACTAGAATAATTTACCCAGAGCAGTTTAAGCCCTACAGTCTCGTTACCTTTTACTGGCTATTTGCTACTGGGTTTTTTGTTAGCCTCATAACTACTCTCCTTCTATTGTTAGGCGGAATCAGATGAATATATTTCTACAATCTAAATTCATTACTTTTGGTTATTATTTCAATGAAATAACAGGGTTTACATGGTCAAATGCAATAAAATTACAAATCTTTTCCCCAATTAATAATATAATGAATTACTGGCTTGTTAAACAATATAATTAGAAAGGGAAGACACATACAGAGAAACCCTTTGACATTCATCCAACAGACATGCCTTTAAACACCTACCATGTCTGAGTCTCCAGAGACACAATGGTAAATTAGATACGGTTTCTTCTGTGAATGAACTCACCATTTAGTAAGGATAACAGCCACATCTGTAGATAATTCCAATAAATTCAGTATAACTAGAAACCTAATAAAGACCCAGATTATGGAGAAACCTATATATTATACGAAAGACAAAGTTTGGATTTTATTCTAGAAGCCAGTGGTGTCCAAAGTGGGGGGATGTGACTAGGAACAGGTGCTTACGGTGATCCGTTGAAGTGTGAAAAGGAAATGTTAGAATTATTGTTGACATTTATTTTGAAAGTATCATTTTTAATCTCTGTTTTTGGTTCTCTCATCATAATCATATAAAAGAGGTGCTGAGAATCCCTGTTGGGATCTGGGAATAAAACCTTAAAAATGTCATTTACTTTAATTTCTAGTATTATTTAAAATTTTCTGTTTTGATATCTGTTGTATGAATTATATATAAATATATTAAGGGGTACTTATTTTTAAACATTTACTGATATAGATGCACATTAAAAAAATGTAACTACTGCTGTCGAGAAACATAAAGATTTTAAGCGTTAGAGCTCAAGAGTAATATTGGAGTTTTAGATGAATTACCCTAGAGTGAACCTGTTATTAAGGGCACTGGAAGAAGCTATTGTAGTATTTCAGCAGAGAGATGATGGGAACCTTCACCAGGAAAGTAGTAGGGAAAAGGTTTGACAACTGTATAGTATTTAAATTGGCAAGATTTTGTGACTGATTAAATACGAAAGTGCTGAAGAGGAAGGATGCAAGAATGACTCCCAATTTCAAATTTAGGAAGCTGGGGAGAAATTAGCAGTACTAAACAAACAGGAAATCCAAAGAAGGAAAACCTTAGGTAAGAAGTTTCTAAGTCCATTTTAGACATGACGATTTTGAGCATGCTTTGGAGTATTTAGCTGTAGGATGTTGGAAATTTAGGGACAAAGTCTATTTTGCAAATACGTATTCGGCCACCATTGGCACAGATGGAGAGTAGACGGACTCAATCACATAGAGTGTAAAAAGTAGTGGTTCAAGAGAGATTTCTTAGACACGCCAATATTTAAGGGACAGAGGAAGAAGGAGACACCCTTAGAGAAAGTCAAACAACAAGGAGTTAAAGAGCATGAGGAGAATAAATATCCTAAGGACAATCCATGGAGCAGGGAATCCTCCCCAACGTTCTCTGAGTACTATGGTCCTGTGCTCAGGCTGTCCCTATAAGAGGCTCTCTTTTTCCGGCACCATTAAACATTCACCATACAAATCCATGTTGCTCACTTTTATATACAGAGAAAAGCTCAGGTTACGTCCAGTAATAGGAGTTTATTGTTCATAGGAAAATAGAGAAGACTGGGAAACCATGTCAGCTTCCTTCAGAGCAGGTGGAAGCTAGTTCACTGCTACATGTTGGTGTTCAAATATTACTCATGCAAACCCTAAAGTCATTTCTGAAAAATTACATATCCTCTTCTCTCATTTGAAATAAACACCTCAGAATTTATTACAAATTTAAATATTTGCTAAGACTATATTTTCTGGATAATCGTACTGTATGCCTGATTTACCTTGAAATGTTAGACTGGCAGTTTAACTCTTTCAATCTATAAATGGTACCATGGGAAAACAGCCCTCATTGTCAAATTCAACAGCAAATTAGATGAGGCTATATAAGAAAATGTCCAAGTGCATTTTTTTCTGTTTCAAATAAATATTTGTATTAACCACTCGTATTAACCTACCAGGTATTCTGAATTCTAATTCTGAGCTATCTAGTTCAAAATATTGCTAGATAAGATATAAATGCTTCCATGATATTTTGTTCCCATGGGTCTCACTCTCAGGAGTTTTACACTCCAGGGCAGTGAATTAGAGAAGATGGTGAGGGGTTTGCATTTCTTTTGTAAAGAAGGGAAAAGGAGAATTTAAAAGAGGAGTTGAAAAAAGAACTCTGAAAGCACAGATACAGTTTTAGCCAAATTAATTTTTGGAAAGCATACATATGGAGAAACTGAGGATCTGGAAACTGATTGCCTTAAATTTATTCATGCCTATATAGCATCTGTTCAGTCTTTGTTTTCCCACAGGGTACCCTGCTCCAGGAGACTCAGCTATAATCATCTAAGTGAGACACCAGTAGCTAGCAGCCTGATTTGTCCCTCCATCTCCACTTTTCTCTGCCTGCTATGTCCTCCTCTGCTACTGTCCAACTTTTCCCCTTCCTCTAGGTCATCTTGAATTTAATCATTATGATAGGGTTGGATTATGCGGTAGGCTATTGCTGAATTTTGTCTCCCTCAAATCCATCAGGTGAAGACCTAACCTCCAGTGTGACTGCATGAGGAGATAGAGCCTATGAGGAGATGATAAAGGTTAAATGAGGTCATAGGGTGGGATCCTAATCTGATAGGGCTGGTGCTCTTAAAGAAGAGGAAGAGGCACCAGAACTCTCTATTTCTTCCATGTGAGGACATGTGAAGACACAGCGAGCAAGTAGCCATCTGAGAGCCAGGAAGAGAGCTCTGACCAGAATCTGACCACGCTAATCACCTTGGCTTCTAGCCTTCAGAAATATAAGGGAATAACTTTCTGTTGTTTAAGCAATCCAGTCCATGGCATTGTGCTATGGCAGCCTGAGCAGACAAATAACAGGCATGCAATGTGCAGGCCAGGTACATGGACATTATCTGAGATGACTCTTTAAGCTAATATACTCATCATCCTTTTCTCAGGGGTGTCTTTCTTACTGACTACCTGGCATAGTTTGTGGCTTTATTAGCTTGGTCACAGCTAACTGGGCCAGGTATCACCCTACCAGGGATTTCCTTGGCTAAAGAGAGCTGCCTTGCTAAGGACCCTCCCCGGGTATCCCCCATCTAAAGACTGATTTGCTTGGTGACATAGGGTCCAGCTCACTTGCCACAACTCAGGACCATTCTGAAAGGTCATCTGAGCTTCAGAATTCCCCAGTGGTCATCTGAGACCTCCGTTGAGGTGGCACTGCAGTGTGACTTCTCCCTCTGCTTCCCCACCTGCCCCTCCAGTTGGTGACCCCAGAGCGTGCCCTAAGAAGCCTGTGGCACGCTCATCTCCATCTCAGGGTTTGCACACAAAAGCCAGTGCACTGGCACCCACGTTGTTTTTCCAGATTCTGTTGTCTGTGTGTGCATGGTTGGAGAGACCCAAACTGAGAAAATACATACTAAATTTTATTGTAATTTTTCTATTTATATCCCTCTCTTTCTTTATTTCACCGTGAGATTGTACAGGGCAGGAAGCATACATTACTCATCTACCCACCCATAACATTTAGGACTTTGTCAGTCAATAATAGTTCTCGACAAATATTTCCTAAATAAATTCTACAGTTGATTTATCATTTCTCCAGAGGCTAGATTAAGTCCAAGATAAAAATTAGTGTAAACATTTGTATAATTAACTAAGGGCTTCAAGTTATATATGCTTTGCCTGAATTCCCTGAGTGCCATTTTATTTTTAATCTTTAAAAAAAGAGTCTTTCTAAAAGAACAAACAAGAATTACTTGGCACACAATGATATATTTGTGAAGTTGAGAGGGCATCTCAGCCCTTTAATACTCCCTACTTAAGGCAAGTGGGATATCGAATACATACATGTCTAAAGCAGTATTAATAGCTGTATAATGTGAAAAATGACTTATTTGTGATATAAATTTATCATAATTACACAAATTAGAGCCATATAAATTAAGATATCAAGTAAAGAAGAATTTAGTATTTAATGTTTTCGTGATAATGAACAATTTGCAAAAGTATTTCCTGCTTGGTCCAATGTGGACTTCTGTAATTCCTGGATTTTGCTTTCTGCTTATGTAGGAATGCAGAGTGAGCATATCAATGAAGTCAAGACCTCCAGTTGCATTGTTTCGCTAAGTGTAACCAAGTGAGTTTTGTTTGGGGCTCCTCTGCTTTATGAACTGAGATTAAATGTTATCTAACAACTTTTCTACCTAAAAATTCTATTTTGCTATCTCAAGTGAACCACTTCTAATCTCACACGTTTGTTGAAATCATAAGGAAGACAAACTAAACATAAATTATAATAAAGACACTGAATTGTGTCCATATTTCTCTTGGGACTTCATTAATTTTTTCCAAATAGAAGCTGAAGTTAGGTTATCCTCATTTATTCCCAGCTTCCCTGTCCTATACTTTAATTATGCTCTTTTCATTTATCCAATAAGTATTTATTGAGCACCTCCATTTTATCAAGCACTTTCTAGTTGTTTGGGGATACATGAGTGAACAGAACAAAGATCTCTGCTCTCATGGAGATCACATTCTTCTTTGGTGATACAGTGAACATAATAAATATATAAACTATATTGTAGGGGGACGAGGACCATGAATGTAAAAGATGTGGAACAAAGAAAGGGGATACTGAGAATGTTGGGGTGGAAATTGTGGCAGGTCACAATATTCTAACAGGGTGTTCAGAGTAGTCTTAATTGAGAAGCTGAGATTTAGCACTATTTAAAGAAATGAGGGAGTTAGCCATGCTGATACTTGGGGAAGAGAACCCCAAGCAGAAGTAACATCTAGAGCAGAGGTGCAAAGGCTGGGAAGTGTCTTGAATGTTTAAGGAAGCATAAGGATATGGTGTAGCTGAAGCAGAGTGAGTAAGGAGAGTAGGAAGAGAGAAGTTAGAAATCAAAGGTAGGGCTGGTGGTGAAGAAACAGATCCTTTATGGCACTGTGGGCCTTTGAAGGACTTTGGATTTTACTGAGTGAAATGGGCAGCCTCTGGAAGGTTTGGGGCAGGTTTTGGGAGAGTAACGTAGTCATCCTTGCCTTTTGAAATGATCACTCTGGCTGCTTTGATAAGAATAGCCTAACAAGTGGGAGTGTCAAGAGTTGAAGCAAAGAGACCTCTTAGGAGGTTATTGATGATATTCAGGTGAAAGATGATGGCAGGTGGCACTAGGTATTAGCAATGGAAATGGTGAGAAGTGGTGAAAAGTGATCGGCTTCTGGATATATTGAAAAGTTAGCGACAAGAAGAATTTCTATTGGATTGGGTATGGGATGTGAGAGAAAGAGAGGAACTAAGGATTAATTCATATTTTTGGTTTGAACAACAGGAATGATGGTGCTGGCACCAAATAAGATGGGAATGCTGTGGGAATAGGTTTTGGATTGGCAGAGATTGGTACGTGACAAAACTCAAGTGTTTATTGTGTACCTAAAGACAGTGCTGAGCAGGCCGCTGGTGTATACGACTGGAGTTCATGAGCATGATCTAGGCTGGAGATAGATGATAGATAGATAGATAGATAGATAGATATCGCATGTAACACAATAACACACATTTATCATAGGTGTTATTCAAAACCTTGAAAAAGAATAGGTTACCAAGGGAGTGAGTGTAAATAGAGAAGTGAAGTGAAAAGAAGAGGACAGGTTACCAGGGAGCTCTAGCATTAAAAGGACTACATGGATGGACCTTGAGGGCATTATGCTAAGTAAAAAAAAGCTAGACAGAGAAAGACAACTACTGTATGATATCACTTACATGTGGAATCTAAAAAACTCAGAGAAACAGTAGAGTGGTGGTTACCAGGGGCTGGAGGGTAGGGGGAACTAGGGAGATGTTTTAAAGGGTAAAAACTTGCAAGTAGAAGATGAATAAGTTCTGGAGCTCTAATGCACAGATTAGCAATTATAGTCAACAATGCTGTATTATAAGCTTCACAACTGCTAGGAGACTAGATCTTAAATGTTCTAGCCATTTTAAAAAGTAGTGATAATTATAGGATGTGATGGAGGTGTTAGCTAATGTTATGGTGGTAATCATATTGCAACATATAACTGTATCAGCTCAGCACATTGTACACCTAAAACATACGTTATATCTCAGTTACCTCTCAATTTTTAAAATATAAAGAATAAAGTGTGAATTGGAGTGGGATCATTCCCAAACAAACAAACAAAAAAAAGGAAGGTGAAAATTGGAGATGTAAGCAAATTAGCCTGAGAAGGAACCACTCATGAGATAGGAGGAAAACCAAGCGAGTGTGTTTCCTTGAAGTCAAAGAAAGAAAGTCAAAGGAAAGAATGATTAGCTACCTAAAAATCTTGCTAGTAATTCACTTATTAAGAGGTCTGAAATTGATTACTTAATTTAGCAACCAGGAAATAATTGGTAACTTGATCAGAGCAGTTTAGGAGGTGTGGTGGGAGTGGAGCTGAAATGGAGTGTGTTTAGGGCGGAAAGAGAAGGGGATTCGAGACTGTGAGTCTGGTCGATACACCTGAGGATTTTTGCCAAAAAAGGGAGTAAGAAACTGGAGGGAAGCTGATAAAGGAAATGGATCAGGACATGGTTTTTGTTGTTGTTGTTGTTTCAAGCCTTTTGTTTTGCTTTGTTTTTTAAGATAGGGAAAGTAACAGCATGTTTATATTGCCAGTGGGAATTATCAGTAGAGAATGAAAAATGGAAGATGGAAGAGATCAGAGGAGGCAGGAGGGCTTCTGGGTCGTGGAATGAGGATACACCAATTCCTATCCTCAGTGTAACAACAGTGTAACTGTTGAAAATTATAAAATAATAATAAAAGAATCATCAGTCATTTATAATTTCTGCAAAGTGTCCTAAGGCCATAAACAAGTACAGAAATATTAATTCAAAAAACTCCACTAAATATGCATAGGGGTAGCCGGTATTGATGCCTGCATTGGTTTGCTAGAGCTGCCGTAACGAAATAGCACAGACTGGGGGGCTTAAACAATAGACATTTATTTTCTCACAGATATGCAGGCTAGAAGTTCAAGACCTAGGTGTTGGCAGGTTTGGTCACTTCTGAGGTCTGTTTCCTAGGTTTGCAAATGGCCACCTTCTTGCTGTGTCCTGCACATGGTCATTCTTCTGTGAACTCACATGCCGATGTCCTAATCTCTTCTAAGGGCACCAGTCGTATTGGATCAACCCCCCCTCCCCTGCCGCGGGTGACCTCATTTCATCTTAATCACCTGTTTAATGGCCCTATCTCCAAATACAGTCACATTCTCAGGTACTGGGTGTTAGGACTTCAAGATATGAATTTGGGGGGGACACAGTTCAGCCCATAACAGTGACATTTAAACCACATTCTGTTCCCTAGCTCTGTCTGAGGCCACTAATTTTATCTGGAAGATAGCATGGAGAATTCCTTGTCTAAGGGTGTTTTTGAAAACAGTTGAGATGTTGGTAGAGAGCAATTAAGGTGAGACCTTTAGCTCCAATAGTACAAGCAAAATGGCAGAAAACGAGAAGAATCCTCTTGGGATCACCGTTAACTCTGGGGTTCAAGAGGGCTGTGAGCATGAGCTGGGCTGCACCAGCCCAAGAGGAGTGAGAACAGGGTGTGAGGCAGACTTTAAGCATTTCCCAAGCCTCATGCAGACCCATCAACACAGGGCAGAAGCCACACTGGCACTCAGGGCTTAAATACAACCTCTGTCAAAATACTGATGAAAAATAAACAACTCTCACCCAAGGGTCCTAAGAAACCAAGCTTAAAAATAAAATCACACTCATCTCTGGCAAACTGTGTGCATGCCCAAGGCTGTATCCACTCATGATCCACTCGTGACATCTCATCCACTCATGCGATGTCATGAGCTGAGCTTCCAGGTGTTGGAGTTATTGATTAGGACAAGTCAAGAAGAAAGTAATGATGAGGCTTTATTCACTTGTTGGGATAATAAGCAAGAGATTAGAAAGAAGTTGCCAGCTCCCAGAATGTTCTGTTTTTCTCCATAGAATGGCACTGGACAAGGGATAGATGTATCAGTACAAATTGGGGGAATAATCTCATTGCTGAGGAAGCTTCAAACAAAAATCTCCTGCTATGAATCTGGGCCAGGAGAGCAGGGAGAGGGGGGTGGGTGGGATTGGAAAGGTACTGAGAGCTGAACCACAGTGGAGCAAAGTGTCTTCAAGTTTTCCCCCTCCTTTTTCTGCAAAAGAGATCTTGGCAGAGCCCCTGGGGAAAGGCACCCCATGAAGGAGATGCCTCCCAAAAGGAGGCATCTATGCTGAGAATGCAGAGATACATAAGAGCATTCTGGCCAGGGGTCCTGAGTCCTTGATGACAACTCCCCTTCAAGACTGTCCTGCACTGGCTGTGCACCAAATCTGGTGTGGGGAGGTTAGCATTCCTCCATGAGGCTTGCGAGGTGAAGCCTTTTAATTGCCTATCCTTGACCTTAAAGGTGATCAAGAAAGGGAATCATCAAGCTGTTAGCTATTGGGCCTTGACTGAAAGAAGGGCTAAGAAATGTAAATGCTCTGAACTATGAGAGCAGCCTGCAACACATCTGTCCTTCAAAGAGTAAAGGGGCTTAAGCCCAACCTTTCACCCATATGTGGCTTATAAGTCAGGGGTGACCCTTAAATCACTGGCTAAAAGATACAAACAAATGGAAAAACATATGAGTAGGAACACATCTGAGAGGCTACACACTGCTGGGAAAATAGACTTTGCAGAATTAGCTCAGCCAAACCATTAATCAAACAAATGACTAAGCAGACAACAACAAGAAACCCTGTGGTGAGAAGGAAGAGTAAACATGTTTGCTACAATATATTATTTAAAACGTGTAATTAAAAAAGAAAGAAATTATATATATATATATATATATATATATATAAAACATGAAAATAAACAGCAAAGTGTGACCCATACATAAGAATAAAAGCTGATGATAAAAGGTGCCTTTTAAGGGGCCCACTTGGTGGGCTTAGCCAACAAAGATAGCAAAGGGGCTATTGTAAACACATCCAAAATATGTTCAAAGAACTAAAAGAACCATGCTTAAGAATTAAAGGAATGTATGATAACAATGTTTCATCGAATACAGAATATCAATAAAGAAACAAAAATTATTGAAAGAACCAATGGAGCAAATCCCTATCAAAATGCCAATGGCATTCTTGGCGTTCTTCACAGAACTAGAACAATTATTCTAAAATTTGTATGGAAATACAAAAGACCCCAAGTAGCCAAAATGACCTTGAGAAAGAAGAATAAAGCTCCCTGATATCAAACTATACTACAAAGCTACAGTCATTAAAACAGTATGGTACTGGCACAGAAACAGATATGTAGATCAATGGAACAAAATAGAGAGCCCAGAAATGGACTTACAATTATATGGGCATTTAATTTACAGCAAAGGAGGCAAGAATATACAATGGGGAAAAGACAACCTCTTCAATAAATGGTGTTGGGTGAACTGGACAGCTACATGCAAAAGAATCAAACTGGACTACTTTCTCACACCATGCACAAAAATAAATTCAAAATAAAGACTTAAATGTAAGACCCGAGACCATAAAACTTCTAGAAGAAAACATAGGCAGTAAGCTCTTTGACACTGGTCTTGGCAATATTTTTCTGTATCTGTCTCCTCAGGCAAGGGAAAAAAAAGCAGAAGTAAAACAAATAGGCCTACATCAAATTAAAAACCTTTTGGGTAGTGAAGAAAACTATCAACAAATTGAAGAGGCCATGTACCAAATGGGAGAAGATATTTGCAGATGATGTATCTGATAAAGAGTTAATATAAAAATATACAAAAACATATAACTCAACATTTTAAAAAAATATTAAAAAATGGGCTGAAGATATCAATATATATTTTTCCAAAGAAGACATACAGATGGCCAACAGGCACATGAAAAGGTGCTCAACATCACTAATCATCAGGGAAATGCAAATCAAAACCACAATGAGATATCACCTCACACCTGTCAAAATGATTATTATCAAAAAGAACATAAGTAAGAAGTTTTGGCAAGGATGTGGAGAAAAGGGAACACTTGTACACTCTTGGTGGGAATGTAAATTGGTGCAGCCACTATGGAAAACAGTAAGGAGATTCCTGAAAAAATTAAAATAGAACTACCATATGACCCAGCAATTCCACTCCTGGGTATTTATTTGAAGAAAATGAAAGCACTAATTAGAAAAGTTACATGCACTCCTGTGTTCATTGAAGCATTATTTACAATAGCCAAGATATGGAAGCAACCTAAATAAATGACCGTCAATATGAATGGGTGAACAAGATGTGGTATACATACAATGGAATATTCCTCACCCGTAAAAAAAGAATGAGATCTTGCCATTTGTGACAACATGGATGGACCTAGAGGGTATTATGCAAAGTGAAATAAGTCATAGAGAAAAAGACAGATACTGCATGATTTCACTTATTATGTAGAATCTAAAAAACAAAACAAAAGAACAAACAGAGCAGCACAAAAAGAGTTAGAGATACAGAGAACAAACAGGTGGTTGCTAAAGGTCATGTGCTTAAAACCTGAATTTAGCTGCAATGGTAATTCTCAGTGCATAACATAGTGTGGCCCCTTTGGCTTGAACTTTGGAGAGTTGGCAGCTGTGTTTAGTTTAATCCCCTTTGGCTTCAACTTTCCCATGTCTCTGGGCGTAGTTTTCTTAGTTCTGCCTATACAATAATTCCTGTGCAAGCTAAATTTCTATTTTATAATCTATTCTTTACCTTAACTTGTCATTTCCATCCTGAATTATTTTACTGATGTATTAGTATTAGCCAAGGTTCTTGACTACATACAGAATAGCCTGTTTTTCTTTTTTTTAAGGATAAAACTATATCACAGATTAATTAACAGAGTTACAAAAACAAGACCCTAGGCTGAGATTTTGGGAAGAGCCTCCCGCTGGGTAGAATGTAGAATCTTGCCTCTACATATTGACAAACTACAGAATCAGAAGCTGCCATGACAGCTGATGTCTCACAAAACCTAGTCAGGAAACTGCTTAATCTGGATTCTGGTTAGCTGTTCCCTCCAAGCAAAAGAGTGTCTTTAATTTGTCATGTGATTCAATTCTGAGTGGAGATCTTCCACAGGGATATCTGATCGGTGAAACCTAAATTATATCTGAATCCCTAGCAGCAAGGGATACTGGGAAGTGTAGTTTTTGCTTTCCAGCCCCTGTGAGCTACAATGTTGTTAGGATGGATGTTGAGAGTGTTAAACTCCAGGTTATGATTTTGGCCTTTAATGTAACTTCAAATATCATAAGGTGATTAAATACACTAAAAAAATCTGACCATGACAAAGACTTTATCTACATAATTCACCAGAATCTTGCTGTGTTAAATCCTAGCATCTTCCTGGGAGAGCTTTATAAAGAAAATCTTCCTTGAAGATGTCAGCTTCTGACAGAAAATTAAAACTCTGGGCTTGCCCAATTTGAAAGGGCTAGTGAGAATAATTTTATCATGATCACTGCCATCGCTCACAGTATTTTATTTGGTTAATTAACCCACCCATTTCTTTCCCTCATGTTTCTGAACCTATTTGGGAATAGAGAACAGGAGTTCAAATGAGAAGAAATCATTTGCTTTATTACAGGTGAAAAACTGGATTAAAAAATATAGTTTGGACTTCAAAAAACATCTTTTTCCTTTTTCTTTTTCCTTCCATAGAATTTGTACAAAAATATCACTAAGAGAGCTGCTGAATAACTGAAAACTTCACTGCACAAAGTGTAGTCTGTTATCTTTGGTTTATTCTATGGAAAATGAAAGATTGGGGAGAATAAAGTATGATGCTCACAGGCGGGCAATTTCCAAAACAGAGATCAGGAGTGGTAGCTACAAAGAGAATCAACACATGAGCGTGTAGGTTTAGGCCATTAACCTTCCCAGTTGAAGAACATGAGCAAATAGATATCAGACTCTTACCATTTCACCAATCAGGTCCCTTCTACCAAAGGAAAAAGCTAGGGAGCAGTAAGGAGAAGGGAGCAACGTTTTTCCTAAAATTTACCTGAGGCATTTTGTAGACTTGAGAGAAACTGGAGAGGGAGAGCATGGCTATCACACTGCCATCATCACCACTAGCACCACCATCATGATCATGACTATGATCATCCCCATCATTACCAAGAACCACCAATGTCATCATTCAGACAGCTGTGGAGTATCTACAATATGTGGACCACTTTTATGTCACTTAAGATCCAAATTACTTTAAGAATGAAAGGGCTTCCCTGGTGGCGCAGTGGTTGAGAGTCTGCCTGCCGATTCAGGGGACATGGGTTCGTGCCCCGGTCCAGGAAGATCCCACATGCCGCGGAGCGGCTGGGCCCCTGAGCCATGAGCCATGGCCGCTGAGCCTGCGCGTCCGGAGCCTGTGCTCCGCAACGGGAAAGGCCACAATAGTGAGAGGCCCGCGTATCGCAAAAAAAAAAAAAAAAAAAAAAAAGAATGCGAAATGAGGAGGATTTATAATTAATGCCACAGAGATGATGTGTTGTTGAGAGGAATAGAGTTTGGGTGGGGAACAGGAAGTGATATACAAGAAATGAGGTGTCTGGGGGAACTAAAGAAGGCTTCGTGGAGGTAGGTCATATTTGGGCCTTAGAAGAAATAGTGTTACAGGGATTCAAAGTGTAGTCCTACTGCAGAGATGAGGGATACTCGTGAGAAAAATCATGCTTTGCCTCATTATAAAGGGTATGAATATTCAGTTTTAAATTTCACCAATCTCTCAAGAAACGGGGTTGATCTTTCAAGACAAATAATTCCCAACTACTTATTTACGCATATAACACTAAATGACTAATCTTCCTGAAGTTTTCTTAGAATCTAGTCTTCTTTATACCATTGTGCTCTTCCAAAAAAGATGTCCTCAATCTATTTACTACAAGTTCAGGAAAGAACTTTTGTTGAAAATGAATGAGTCATTCTGTTTTGTATTCTCCAAGTAAGGCCTGCCGTCCAAAGCCCTTACCTTGAATGCTTATTTGCTTCCCTATATTAGATTTTTGGGAACTAAGAAGGCTGTTGGGAGTTTCAGTTGGATGCTATATGGTATCTTACAATTCTGGGCAGTCTTGAAGGCAAAGCTGAGATTATTTGACCAAAGGAAAACAAACGACCTCATGTTTCTAGTCAGCTTATCTTCCAAGTAAATACTGATTTCCTTGCAGGAAATTCATTTTAATTTTACCTCATTCCCCCACAAAAAAAAGTTATCATTTTATTTAAATAAAGAGAGGCCTTCCAACTTATTCTGCTGATTAGTCGCACAGTTTTGCATTTTATTAGAAAATCCTTCAAATATAAATATGTTCTTCTGCTCCTCAAGTATTTGTAAATAAACCATAGAGTTAATGGAGATAGACAGAATCTCATATCATTGAAAAGGAGGGAAAAATACACATATGTCTTACCTCTGAGCGGCAGATAACAGCAATCAGACTGCTGTCATTTTAGTAAGCCTGTGTTTGTATTTTTGCACGGATTTTCTTAAATGCCCTTATGATGCCCATTTAATGTTTTAAAATCACTGATGATTTTGTGAAACAATGGGGAATAATTTTTAAAGGCACTTATGCGGTCTAATCTTGTCTCATTAAATACAATGGAGTTAAGTGATTTTACATTTACCTCCCTAGAGCAAAGGGAATTCCATTTTTAAACAAGGACCCACCGTGTTACCATAGATCTGTGCATTATTTCCTTTTTTCTTTTTCTTTCTTCCTTCCATTTAGGGACCCTGATTTGCTATGAACCCAGCATGAAGAGAAAGGAAACAAACCCATGCTAACAATTATGTAGTTACAGCAAAATTAGTTTAGATAATCCCTAAACATTTTCTTCTTTTATCGCAGAATATATCACAAAAGCAGCACTAATTAAATTGTCTCAGACCTGAATTCTCATTAGGATAGCATGCATAGACCATCATCAGGGAAATGGTTACTGATCATTAAAATGCACCTAGAATCGTAAAGGCAAATTTCTTCCTCTATTGTACTTTTTCTCATTCTTTTTGACTTTCTTTTACCCCGTATATATTTTCCCCTATTTGCTACCATTATCAGGAAAGCCTTGTGTCTTCCACATATCGTGATCCATAATGTGATGACTTATATTATCATTATTATTGCAATTACTTCTAAACTTTATAAAGCCACAATGTCAATAAAGGGCTTGTGTTGCATATACAGATATTATTCTGCGGTAGTTATGTTTTAAGCCTTTTAACCCGTATTTTAACTAGCAGTTTTAGTTCCAGTTGTTAACATTTGTTCAACAAACATTAATGAACGAGGTATTTGATCTATTTTTTAAAAAAAGCTTTTTCCTTAATAGTAAACACAATGTTCTAGTAGTACATAGTAAATGCTCAAGATAAAATTTTAAATCACAGAATTTTAAAACTATAATAAAATTTACTAATCTAAGTTATTTGGGGGGGCAGGAAACTGAAATATAGAAAGTTTAAGGGATTTGACAGAAATGATGCAACTGAAGCCAATTATTGACAGTGATAAGTCTGGAAGTCAAACGTCCTAATAACTCAGCCAACTTTTTCTTAGAAATGTGATGATACGTTAGAAGGGAGCCTGTGATGGCATTTGACTTGAAACAAAGCTGGGCGTGAAAGGAGTCTAATATGTGGTTCTTAACCACACATTGAAAATATGTAAACTTAAAGAGATACAATTATGTACATTAAACACCTAGAGATCAAAGCCAAGTGATGTATATCTAAAGCTATCTGTAAGCTTACAAAGGGATTTTAAAACAAATTTTTAAAAATGGTATTGCTCTTTTTTTTCTGCTTTCATTTTTCATGGTGAATATGAGATATAAATTTTTCTCATTAATCACTAATTGAAATACAATAATTCAATTTATATCCCAGAAACACAGCTGTATATAATAAAGACCTTAGGTGACGGATAACATTATACTACAAAACTGAAGACATAGAACCAAGTAATCAAGATTCAGCCTTATTTTCCTCATAAATGTAATTGCAATAACAATAATAATACATCTGATAGGGTTGTTGTTGTTGAATTATATATGACATATAATAATATATTATTAGTAGAGTATATAACCAGATGACTTATATTCTGTTATATCATTATATATTATTGTATTATATATTATGTATATTTTTATAAATAAGATATTATTACATTATGTTATAAACATGATATTTGATTATATTAACTATGTATTCAAAATTGAGATTTGACTAAACTGTGATAAAATCTTAGCTGTTTATAGAAATCTTTTGATACATCCCATCAAACACACCAGAGGAATTAAAACAAAAACAAAACAGGTTGGAAGAAAGTTTCAGTATGAGAATATTAAAAGTCAGCCAAGAGTGCAAAGAGGCTTCTCACATGCTTGAATTAAGTCTACAGGAGCATCTGTCCAGAAGGCCAGTGAATCCATTGCTAAAGTATTTTGTATACATTTTGAAAACACATGGTATTCATTTCTACTTGGCAGAGTTTATGTTTTGTACACTGACTTTTCTGATCCTTTCAACAATATTTTATGACCTTTTTAGTATTGACTTTTTAAAATTTTTATTTTCCAATTGCCTGAATAAGTGATCAAAAGTTTTAAATGCAGTTAATCAAATATATTTCCTCTATAATATCAAATAGCTCAATAATTTTTTCTCTCCATTTCATTGTTAAGTTGACCAACAGTTTGGTCCTTATATTGACAAAATAAATGACAGAAAACCCACCATGCATTTCTGGGTCTTTAAATTTTTTTAAAAAAGAAAACAAAACACCATTACAATTGTTAGCATAGTCAAGACATTTAATTGAAACACAGTTCATTTGGAATAGATTTCTTTCTACATGACTAAGATAAATTTATTTTTTCTCTCACTCTTATGTAAAGTTAAAATAGCTGTGCAGATTTTCAGCAAATTTAGAGAAAAGTTTTGGTATAGTCTGAAAAATATGGGCCACCGAAAATTCATGGGGGAGTGCCTCATCAAAAATCATTTCAGGAACAGCTAAAACGGAGCATTAATTTTCACCTGAATTGACAAATTATAATTGGGATAATCTTTTAATAATTAGATACCTCATATATAGCTGATCAAATATATCTATATTTATATATATATTATTTTTTAATTTTTTCTATCTTTTTTCATGGTCTTCTTGCTCCCCTGCCCAAATCATTTCCTGTTTAAGTGGTTTTATTTTTCCCTTCAATGCTTATCACTTCCTGACCTTATCATGTATTTTTTTTTAACTATTTTGGAGTCCCCAAAGTCTGGAACACATAATAAATTAATACACATTAAATTGGTATTTGATGAATAAATATAGATGTGGAGAGAGCAAACAAGCATCACTTTACAATCTGAGCTCCAAATAAAAAGCCACAGGGAAGCAGGAATTACAGTGTTTATGTACCACTGAGCCTCTTTGTATATTCTCAATTCTGCTTAGTTGTTTTCTTGAAGAAATAACCATAAGGCTGATTAATGATCCCTTTGTGAAATGTTGGGTGGGGGAGATAGTCCAAAATGAATCGGATTATTGATATTATATAAAATAAAGTTTTGTAATGTTTTAGCCATTAATTGACTCTGAAGCTGTTTAAAATGATAGAATAATTACAATTTCAGGTGCTAGATGAAACTAGATTAACAACTTAACTATATTTTGTTATGATCAAAAAATGTATAAAAACATCAGCCAGATTTTATTTTCATGACAGAAGTGAAGAGAATAAAGGGACTAAAAATGATATTTTTTTAGCCGTAAAATATTATATCTGGAATAATTTGAAAACAAGTTCAGTAGTAGTTTGCATATTTTATACAAATTGTCCATGATAAGGTCTATGTGGAAAGGAGAGAAAGCTGGCTATGAAACTCTTCATGGCTGTAAAACTTGCCTTCCTGGGCCATGCAAAATTACAGAAAATATTTTAAAAGGCATATAAATAAAGAAATAACTGAGAAAGCAGCATGGGGCCCCTGATGAAACTATGATTATAAAAGGAAATAGGAGCATGTACTAATGTTCCCATTTTTCCAAGTTTGGTGATTTCCTTAGTACGTGGTTCTTAATTCTAGCTGTCTATATTTATGTGCGTATAGTCACAGAGATTGTTTTAGGTACAACATATTTGAATTGTAACAACAAGTGTCATTCTTTTTTTATTGGGAAAAGGCAGTTTAAAGCCTAAATCTTCTATATTTAAAAACAAGCAAAAAGGAATAACATATTCAGGCAACTTCAGATATTACTCATCAGAGGATGGCTTTAACAAATTGTTTTTATGGTGGTATCTCTATTTTAGCAGGAATATAACAAAGACTCTTATTTTGATAAGGGGCAAGAGGAGGGAGAAATCTTGAGTGTGAGCATACCAAATGTGTTGAATTCAGTGCCAAGTCCTGGACTCCAACAGGCAGAATGAGTGTAATAGGCCTGGAGAGAGCAGTGGGAAGACAGAAGCAAACATCACCTATTTTCCAGTTCAATATTCAGAGAACTAGGTATTTCACAGTAATAATTTTTGCAATGTTTAATTTTAAACCTCAAACAGACATTTTTCCTGATGTTTTAAAAAGAGTGCATGAAATGTAATTTGACCATTTCTTCATAAATTAAGACACGTTTTTCCAAACTGTGTTATACAAACTCCAGTGTTCTAAGAAATATTAACAGATCACCCAAAGAAAACATGGCTTCACGGTCAAATATCTTGGAGAAATACTTCCTATGCCATTTTTCTCTAGGACTATGACAGTGCTCAGTTGGGCTCCAAGCAGTCCCACAGAATGGAAATTTGTTTAGCTTTATTTAACTTCATATTTTAAAGTACATTTGGTTATAGAATTTATGTTTATGGAAAACGTTTTGGAAGATATTAATTTTTTAAGGAGCAGCAGTCCACTTGGGAATTAAAACTATCATTATTAATAATCCTCTCAGTGCTTCTTGAACTTTAATGTGCATATGAGTCTCCAAGGGAACTTGCTAGAATGCGGATTCTGATTCTGCATTTGTTGGAGGTGCAGATGAGATTCTGCATTTCTACCCAGGTCTCAGGTGATGCCTAGACTGCTGGTCTGGAGTCCACATTTCAAACAGCTCGGCTCTGCTGCATTTTGGTTCTTTATTGTGGTTCCACAGAGGTTACTGAGATGTGGAAAGACGTATACTTCTGCATTAGTGGCTTCAGACCTTTAGGCTAATGAGGTGAAACAAATCATTAGAATGGGAATCTTTGTACTTCAGCCTTGATTGGCATCCGGATAACAAAGTAAAGGAAAGACAAAAGATTGAGAGCCCCACTCTATACAAATTAACAAAAAAAGTGAGTGAAGAACAGTCTGTCCACAACTCTAAGACCACTCTCCAGACAGACATGACAAGGGAGATGTGGAAAAAGAAGATTTCTAACAGTGCTCTTTTAAGAGAGCTAGTGCATCTGTTCTATTCCTTCTTTGATGTAGAGGTGGAAGTTCCATTCTTGGCCCCAAGCCTCGTGACAATTAAGAGGGAAACAGCCAATTTTGAAATACGTTCCCTAAGGTGGAAGAGACGCTGAGGGCTTGTGCCGCCAGACTCATTCTTAGGAACAGTAAAACAGAATGTAAACTAGATCTGATCCAGGCTAGGACTTACGTTTAAGTGACAGGCCTATTGAAATTGGCCTGCGCTCCTGGAATCTATCGGTGTTGGAGACATGTAAATGTTTCCCACAGACCTGTCATGGAATGCATGGGAGAGAAAACCAAGCAGGTTTAGTTTGGGTTGTGTCCAATGTGGTTGCCTCTACGGCAAAGAAATCTAAGCAGAGAGAGGCAGGTGGTAAGTCATAAGATTCTCAGAGATAAGCAAGAAGTTGCAAAGGACTATCCCGAATAAACTCAGGTACCTCTGCCTGAATCAAGGGAACTTTAGGAGAGATGGGTCCTGTAGGAGACCTCAGGTGTCCTGAGAAGGATGATATACACCCCACCCCGAATACTTGTCCTCTAAGTTTCCAGATTAAAGTAGGTTTTAAATCGGAAAACAAATTTAACAGTACATTATGTATGTTTTGTTATTAGTATCTTGGGCAGGACTTTTTGGTTTCTGAATTTAAATTTAAACTGGTACTCAAATAACTATAGGAGGTTCTATTAAGAATGAGCAGGAAAACCATGGTCATCTCAAAGAGTCCACTCGGAACATTTGAAAATGCGGCTTACTGAATAAAGTTTTAATTCAGGGATGGTGGAAGATGCAATTAAGGGGTGCGTGCGTGTGTGTGTGTGTGTGTTTGTGTGTGTGTGCACGCCTGTCTGTCTAATGTTGGGTGTAAGGCTTCTTCAACAGGTTGGTCACATCACAGAGGATTAATACTGGCCTAGTCTCCCCAACTGGTGTCAGAGCTCACTTCTTGCTGTAGTCAGTGTCTCTGCCACTCACCCCTAATTTGTTTCTTCTAATCGGTAGAGGGCTCAGAATACAAATGATCTGGCCCATCAGGGCGTTGAGTGAAGGCAAGAAGGGCTCTTCTTTGCAGTAAGAATTTCAACTCAGAAAATTTACCTTTGTGCACAAAATTTCTCCTCCCTTTCCTCTCCTTTCCTCTCCTCTCCTCTCTTCTTCTCTCCTCCTTTCCTTTCCTTTCTTTCTCCTTTCCTCTCCTCCCCTCCCTCCCTCCCTTCCTTCCTTTTTCTTTGTCTCTTTTGTTCTTTCTTCTTCCTTATTTGGTTTCTTTATTGTTCCCTCTTTCTTTTTCTTTCCTTAGATGCTAATCAGATTGTTGTCATCTTATTTGTAAAAAAAACCCTTTATACAAAATATGTACAAAATACATTGCTATACTTTGATCTATATCAATAAAGAATTTGCATATTACTTTGATAATTTTTCATTGCTTCAGGGAATTTTCTTTAAGGTTTAGATTTCACTTATTGAGGGAGGAATGAAGACAGCATAATCGATACCTTAAAAGAAATAGATTAGTTTGGGTGTGTGTGTGTATTCTCATTCAAGTGCTGAATAAATCCTGACTGTGTGCACTAAAAACACAAAAAATAAACAGAGACACAGGATCAAGACTTAATTTTGGTTCTTTTAGCAGAGTTATATACTTGCTTTTTTTTGGCTCTGACAAATGGTAAGGTGGCTTTCCATCTCTGGAACCATCACCTTTTTATGAGGTGAAATTACATCCATTCTGTCTGGTTGCCCTTTATCTTGGCAACCGTTTATTGAGCATCTACTGTGAATCAGAAATCATGCTCAGTATCTTATATATATTAATTTATTTAGTCCTCACCCCTTCAAAATTTCTGATGCAGGCATTTTTATCCCTGTTAATAGGAGTAAGATGAGGCTTACAGTATGTTAGCAAGGCCAAGTCATAGCCTAAGTTATACAGTGTAATAAAACCGGACTTTGAACCAGTGAGCTGTAACAAGCCTTGTACTTGTAGCCACTATGACAAAGGAGAGTATAAACATTTGATATCTGCAAGGAGTTGACTTTGTCCTACAAGTGAAATGTACATTTTGTGGGGATTTGTTCTCTATTTACAAGGTTATTGAAAAGATTACACTATAGTTCTTCCTTTGCCAGTTATTTATAATAACTGAAATTTAATATCATCTCAAGAGGTAACATTAAACTATACAAAATCCCCAAGATTAAAAAAGAATATGCTTTGATTTTATTTCTAATTCTTTTGGGAGAATGAGAATTTGAACTATTCTAACTTTTGATGGGTATCCTATATATGTTCATGTACATAAAGTTAATTTCCTGTCTCAAAGGTAGTATAGACATAAAAAGGCCAATTAGTTTTATGAATAATAAATATAAGATCTGGGGCTTCGATTTTCTCTATTGTTGCACTCTAAATAATAGCAGTATTTCTAGGGAATACTTACATCCTTTCTGACACAGAACAGCTAGGAACTTTCATTAGAGAAAAATCAAAGCAGATGCAGTGTGTATCCCCGTATATTGCAAGTAATGTTAAAATAGATTCCAAACTGGTGTCTCGTTTTGATGAAAACTCAGAAGACAATTTGGAGACTGTCAGACTCTGGAGACCGAGGCACAGATGGAGTTCTGAATTAAGCGACTTTGTATTTTGAGATGTGAAATGAGCTTTAGTCCCAATTGTATATTTTAAAGATTGTGGACTAATTGGATGTGGTAATTGATTATTAAGGGGTTTATATTCTTAAAATTGTAAGGTTCATAAATAGTAATTTAAACATTTATAACAAAATTCAAGATGTAAACTTTATCTTCAGATGAATACATGTAGACAGAATTGCATAATCCATATTTCAGTCTGATTGGTAAGAAAATGTTCTTGATTAGTAAATTTTCCATAATGCCAAAGAAAATTCCTTGAGATATCAAAAGTTTAAATATTTTAACTAGTCTAATAACAAAACAACAAAATATACTCCTTGATTCCCTGTTACACCAAAAAGTTCTGAATTGAATGCTCTTTAGAGCACAGCATTTTGTGGTTGACCAAAAAAAATGTCATGAATGTTAATTCATTCGACAAATATTCATTTAATAAATACATACTGTGCCTAAAATGTGCCAGGGTCTGTTCTTGGTATTGGTGGCACAAAACACATCTCTGCCTTTCCACATTGCAAACCTTTTTAAGATTTATTCTAAGTCCTCAGAAATGCCTTCCTAAGTGGTTAAGGTTTATGGGATCTGGGGAGCACTCGCATTTCATACCAGTATCCTCTGAACACCTTACCAAGAGGCTTGGGCTGAAGTGGACAAGGTGGGCCAGGTTAGAGAAGTAGAGGAAATTTAAGAACATGATTCCAGGCTGAGTTTTTCACCCTTAACAAAAATATTTGGAGGGCTTCCCTGGTGGGGCAGTGGTTGAGAGTCCGCCTGCCGATGCAGGACACACGGGTTCGTGACCCGGTCTGGGAAGATCCCACATGCCGTGGAGCGGCTGGGCCCGTGGGCCATGGCCGCTGAGCCTGCGCGTCTGGAGCCTGTGCTCCGCAACGGGAGAGGCCACAGCAGTGAGAGGCCCGCGTACCGCAAAAAAAAAAAAAAAAAAAAATTTGGAGAATTGTAAATTCTAAATTAAGGTAAGGCAGGAAGGAACTTATAAAGACTCATTAATGAGCTTGATTTTATTCTGTAAAATGTAAAGAACTACTAAAGCCTTTTAGGAAGAGAGTGATCTTTTTCATTAGCATAACTTGAAAATATATAATATTGGAGCTCCAGTATCAATTAAGGTGGGAAATAGAACAGTGGCAGACCAGTGACATTGGGCAGACTAGGCATTCAGGTTTATCACATGTAGAAATAGGCCCGATGATGGCCAGTTAGTGTATTATAGGAACTGATTAGATCTCACACTGCTTGGCTATGTGTGTTTGTCTGTTCTTTCTCCCTTTCATTGTAATGTTGAAATGTATTTAGATTTCCCATATGTGAAGGTAACAAATGATGACATATTCAATTCATATGCTTTTTCTTTTTTGGGGGGGGAGTTTAACTACTTATATTTTTATTTTTTTATTATTATTTTTTAATGTCTTTATTAGAGTATAATTGCTTTACAATGGTGTGTTAGTTTCTGCTTTATAACAAAGTGAATCAGTTATACATATACATATGTTCCCATATCTCTTCCCTCTTGCGTCTCCCTCCCTCCCACCCTCCCTATCCCACCCCTCCAGGGGGTCACAAAGCACTGAGCTGATCTCCCTGTGCTATGCGGCTGCTTCCCACTAGCTATCTACCTTACGTTTGGTAGTGTATATATGTCCATGCCTCTCTCCCGCTTTGTCAGAGCTTACCCTTCCCCCTCCCCATATCCTCAAGTCCATTCTCTAGTAGGTCTGTGTCTTTATTCCCGTCTTGCCCCTAGGTTCTTCATGACCTTTTTTTTTTTTCTTAGATTCCATATGTATGTGTTAGCATACAGTATTTGTTTTTCTCTTTCTGACTTACTTCACTCTGTATGACAGACTCTAGGTCCATCCACCTCACTACAGATAGCTCAATTTTGTTTCTTTTTATGGCTGAGTAATATTCCATTGTATATATGTGCCACATCTTCTTTATCCATTCATCTGTTGATGGACACTTAGGTTGCTTCCATGTCCTGGCTATTGTAAATAGAGCTGCAATGAACATTTTGGTACATGACTCTTTTTGAATTATGGTTTTCTCAGGGTCGTATGCTTTTTCTTTTTCTTTTTCTTTTTTTTTTTTTTGCAGTACACGGGGCTGTCACTGTTGTGGCCTCTCCCGTTGAGGAGCACAGGCTCCAGACGCGCAGGCTCAGCAGTCATGGCTCACGGGCCCAGCCGCTCCGTGGCATGTGGGATCCTCCCATACCAGGGCATGAACCCACGTCCCCTGCATCGGCAGGCAGACTCTCAACCACTGCGCCACCAGAGAAGCCCCTGCTTTTTCTTTTAATGTTAAAATAATTCTATAGCTCTACAGAGAAATGCTTATTTCCCTCTCCCTCTCCTCCCCCAGGTCCTCTTGTATACTCCAATTAAATTATGTACGGGAACAGAGGGAGTACACACACACACACACACACACACACACACACTTCACAAACTACAAGTTGACAACTAAATGACTGTGGTGGATATTATATATTTTAATTTTCATAAATTCTATTATATTCTATTGTATGTTTAATTTCATAAGGGGAGAGAACCCTGAAATCATAAATTAGAAATTTCTTCCACATCCTATTGCATAGATTAGAATAAAATATATTTATTTTATTCAGATTTTATTTTTATAAAATATATTTATTTATACATAGGTTAAAATACTATAATTAACTTATCATCAGGTGTTTGTGTTTCCAGAATCTTAAAGTTGATTTGATAATTTATGCCGGAAAGGAATTGCATATTTTTAACACGTTTTTCAAAGCATATTTTACATCCCTTCAGCCAATTCTATTACTTAAAAATCACAGTTTCTGAATCCCAGATGTCATAATAGGATAACATGAATGTAATGGACTACTGTACAATTAATTTAAATTTTTTTCTAAATGATTTAATTGGTCATTAGCTGTAATTTAAGAGAAATCATTCTAAGTTCCATTTAAAATTTTTGATAGTTTATTAGTTTCCTTTTGCTGCTGTAGCAAATACTACAAATTTAGTGGCTTAATATATGGTGTTACAGTTCTGGAGGCCAGAAGTCTGAAATGGGTCTTGTGGGGCTGATAGTGAAGGTGTGTCCCTTCTATAGGCTCCGCCTTTTCCAGCTTCTCGAGGCTGCCTGCATTCCTCGGCTCCTGACCACATCATTCCAAATTCATCACAACTCTGCTGACTCATACTCTTGCTTTTCTTTTTCACTGATGAAGACACATGAGATTACATTGGGCCTACCTACATAGATAATTTAAGTGAATGTTCTAATCCCAAAATCCTTAACTTTAATTATGCCTGCAAAGTTCCTACTGCCATGTAAAGTAACATACTCACAGGTTTTGGGGAATAGGGTGTGGAATTCCGTGGGAGGAGGGCAAGCTTTATTCTGTTTATTACAGTAGTGTTGTTTTTTCTATTTTTAGCATATGTAGTACCAACCTTTATTTGTAAGTTTGGAAAACAAAATATTCTGTACCAAATATAATGGAATTATTTTTTTCCTCCAATATATATATATATTTTCTGTAACTGTGTAAAAATATTTTTAATTGAAAAAAAAGTTAGTAGTCCCATGCTGTGAAAATTAAATTTGAATGACCAAGGCATGAATTTTGGGTTGCTATTTTTGCTTGCTTGTTTCTTAATTCCATTACCATAATTTATGTAATTTTTAAGGTATAAAATATAGTAGTATAGTACATGCTACTTGATATTTCTAAAATACTGAGTTCATACCATCATCCCCAACTCAGATGAGGAGGTAAAGAATCTGCTCAAATCTAATAAAGCAGTCCCAAATTTGATTAATCTTAATTATCTATTATAAATTAATGCTTTTGCCAAATGCCCTACTGAGATCTCTTCCTATGATTGATTAAAATTTGACCACCAATCCTTTCCCATTCCTTCCACTGAGAGGCAGGTCCCTCTCCTCCTTCCCTGAACCTGGGCTGGCTCTGTGAATTGAGCAGAACTGATGTCTGGGTGTCAAGAGATTCAAGGCTTCTACTTTCCCCTTCTTGGATCAGTCCCTCCGTTTAAGAAATGCAACCCCAGTTAGAGAGGCATTTCAAATTAGCCAAACTGAAAGAGGCCATTATGAAGTAACAGAAATGTGAAGAAAGAGTTCTTGAAGCTTCTAGCCCAAAACAACCACCAGCAATATGCAGCCACTGAATGATTTCCTCTGCTGCCATGTGGAACCAGAACACCAAACTCAGCCAAGTCACGCCCGAATTCCTAACCTGCAAAATCACGAACAAGTGAAATCGTTGTTGTTTAAAGCCACTAAATTTGGGGGCAGTTTGTTACTCAGCAACAGATAAGCAATTACAGCCTCTCTTTTGTAAATTGAATTTAGGAATTTACTCCAAGCCTCTTGCTTTTCTGTGATGCATTGAGAAGTAGATTTCAAATGTTTCTTATCTATTTTGAAATATCTATGATACAGCCTCTCCCTATGGCACAGTGGCTCTTTCTGTCTCTGGATATGTATCTCATCATTGTCTGCTGAAAGCTATAATTTAATTTGTCTATTATTGATTCAGAATGCTAGTACAATGATTTGAATTTTACTGCTTATTTGGAGGATAAGAGCAGCCTTAAACAGATTTGAAATGCAGATAGCTAGGACTTTCAGCTCTCAACAACCTTTGTAGTCTTAAACCTACCACATTTTGTACTGTTCATATCTCATCTCTGAAAAAAGAGAAAAATTGCATAGTAGAGCTGTCTCATTCCTTGCCTATACCTACAGAACAGCAGGTTGGTCCCACATGAAAGGCTGCAGGCTCAGAGATTCTATTGGAGAGAATGATAGATATGATTGAACATAATCTTATTGACCCCATCCCAGTCTACTGACTATCCATTCTGGTGAGGCATTAAGAGAAGGACTGAATCTTGGTTAGAGTCCTCTGGGATGGTCAGAGAACATCAACTACGTAGGTTCTAGCAGCTAACTTAGCAGAGGGTCTTTAGAGTTTTGTTGTTAATAAACTTTATTTTTAGGGCAGTTTCAGATTCACGACAAAATTGAGCAGAAAGTACACAGAGTTCCTATACATCCCCTGTCCTCACACATTCAACCCCTCCCTCACTATCAACATCCAGCGTGTGGTACACTAGTTACAATTGATGAAACTGCATTGAAACATCATTATCACCCAAAGTCCAGAGTTTACATTAGGTTGGTGTTTAGGATTTTTATTCTAACTGCTTCACTACAGAGATGGGAGCAAATGTTCAGGCCTTCTGTCATCTCAGTTAGAGAACGCTTGACTCTGGGCGTTTGCAGTTTTGTGTGCTGTATCATGTTTTTGTAATTACCTTACCTCTCTTCATTTTTGCTCATTTGGAACCTTTGGATTTCCTTGTTCCCCCTCTCAAAAAACTGTATATTTTATGTAAGAACACTTGACCTTCGGCACCTGTGTTTGTTACAGAACTGCATTCTGCTCCTTTCCTATTCAGATTTGAGGAGTAATAACTCAAGGATTACTTATTATTTGGCTATAACTTTTCAGAACATGTTCATATTTATATCATCTTAAAATGCCTCAGTGAGAAGACCACAAATGGTATCAATAATGAGGCACATCTGGAGGGTTATAAGAAGATTTAGAGTCATTGCAGAAAGATCATCAATGCTATTACTACTCTGCTATAAAGAAGAAAATAAATACCAGTACAAATCTAGCTGTCCAAAGGCAACCATTGTTTATAAGTTAAAGACACATGTATAGACATCTCTCTCTGAATACATATATTCTAGTATTATTTTACATAAAAGGGCATATACCATATATGTTTTTGCTTATAACCTCCTTTATTCACTCAGTAGTATATGGTTGAGGTTTTTTCATGTCAATGCATCATAGCATGTATAATGACTGTAATTTCATTTATAAAGGTATACCTTCATTTATTTAGCCATGATTTATATGTAAGATGTTTCCATATTTTATTACTATAAATAATATTTAGATGGACATATTCTTAACTATAAATTTGTTTACTGCTGAAGCATATATAAAATACATTTCCTTAGCTGTGAGACTCACTTTTGCATAAAGTTATAAAGATTTATTTAAGTAAAGTTCATATAGGTTGCCTACTTTACACATAGGAATTTTTTACATTTATCTTGGCTTTTATTCTTAGTATTATAATATATATATTTAGTATATAATACATATAGGATATATATAGGTAGATGAATATATATAGGTATATATATATATGTAGATGAATAGATAGAAGGGAAGAAAGAAAGAAAGGAGAAAGAAGTGATTTTTATGTGATTTTTCAGATCTAATTTCCATTCCCCAATTTTTTTCATATATTGCCTTTTATAAGAATCAGAGCCCTACACAAAGATGCCTGCAATAGTTAAGGAAGTGAGAACGAATATATTTTATGTAAGTGTAAATACATGAATTGTTGATTCAAATGTAATTATTGTCGAAATAGTAGATGCCTTTTGTGTTGAATTTAATTCATTCTATCTTTGAAATTTAAAATAAATGTTACAATAATTTTTATTTATCCTAAAATTATTTCATTTCTTTATTCTCATATACAGTATAAAGAATGATGGTTTTGTTTAACTTGATTCCCCACTGCTTTACTTTTTTGCTACTCGATAATCTAAAAGAAAACTCAGAGAAAAAATGTTGGCATTCTTCCAAAACCCCTTTAACCATAACTTAATTTGGGTTCTTATCAAGAAGAGAAAAGATACAGAATTCTCAAAGTTTTCCTTCTTACTTGATAACACACAAAAAGAAACACATGTATCAAAGTAGCTTGCTCACACGGCTAGAAAGGAGCTATCCAGGATGGGAGAGCTCTACAGATTTATTGGGAATCAATAGAAGTCACTGCACATCGGATTAAAAAAAAAGCAACCGGTAATTAATACCAGGCATGTCACATTGCCACTGTCAATTTTAAAGAATGAATTAAATTTGAGAATGGAAATTATTAAAAAAAAGCAGAAAAATTATATCATTGTCTCCATATAGCCTAAATTATCAGCAACCCTACTTAATTATTCAGCATATTTTTTAAATCTTTAAAAAGAAGTCAATCATGTTTAGCTCATTCATTGCAGCTATTCATAAGCAGTAGAAACAAACCACAAACTCTAGGTTAATTGTGTTTAAGTTCTAAGACATTGTACAGACCTTCCACAAAGCATGAAAGATATATCAGTTTCTCCTCAGGAATTACTCCAGGGTTTGGAATAGGGTGAAATTGTATAGGTCCCTCTTTGCAACCACGCTACTATTCAGATAATACATAGCACTTTCATCAACAGAAAATGGCAGATCTATGGCTTTGGGGATGTGATTTCTCTCGGAAATGGATGATATATCACAATTATATAAACTGAGGGAAGGCATAACATACCTATAGGCTGCATAATAATAATCACGGCAAGAAGAACCTATTTCATTGGCAAGATTAGAACCAACAGGTTTTGCAGAGAGTGCAATAAATCAATTTTGAAAATGCCAAGTCAAATCAGGTGTGCTAAGCTATTAACTAGTATTTGGTTTACAAGAAAACCAGAAATTGAGTTATAGAATTGTAGACACTTCATGTGCAAATTACATAAGAAACACTAAGATGTATGGCACATTTACATATGCATCTTCTGCACTCCTAGGAAGAAGTTCAAACCACAATGCAAAATATTTTAAGAGCATTAAATCAATTCATAAAATTAAGTTTTAAAAGTGAATAATCATTCCTGTAAGTGATGGTAGTTTTAATACAATCTAGAAATATTAGATAAAACATATACAATTAAAGTATAGCCATGCAATACGCTCTGCTATAAAAACTAACTCTGACCAAGGGACAGACACACCCTCTTGGGGAATGGGACATTTTTTCTGTGTCAGTGAAAAAAACATTTTCTTTCCTGAAGTCTCCATTTTCTATAGCTGCCCCTCAAGATCCATTACTAAAAGTGAAAGAATAAGCCAGCAGATAAGGCTGTGGACAGTCACCCACTTTTACTACTTTTACTTTATTTTCATGTACTGATATGTTGCATAATATTTTATTAAGGAGAAAAGTTCTTCCAAACAAACAAGCAATCAGATAATACTCTAGACTCCAAGGTCTTTTTTATTCTTAATATACATTCTATTTTGCTAAGAATAGCAAGAATTTATCAACGTATTTAACATGTTTTCAAGTTTGATGTCAGTGAAACATGCTTCAGTTTTCGTATTTAATTTTTTTCTACTTTCCATGCTTTCTTATCTCTAAAAGATCATGTAATGACATATAGAAGAATTTTAATATGATTAGGAAAGGAACACTTATGCATAATTTGTGTTTATTGGTGGGGATTTATACTCCGGCCATTCTTTATGGCATTTTGCTATTAATATCTGTTAACTAGATAACTGTTAATAAAGTGGTGGATCTTCACTTGTAAGATGTATTTACATACTTCATGGGACCTATTTATAGTGCTAGATGAGATTTTATCTGCTCATTTACACTGGTTTATTCCATATCCAATTTTTATATTTGGTTTCTTACAAATAACTTTGTAAAAGTAAATCAGAGTGTTTGTTTTATACCAAGTTTGACTGTAAAGGGATGTTGTTTTTTAGTGTAGTAACAACCAAATTTGCCTAATCCCACAAAATACTTACTACAGAAAACTCCAATTTTATTTCAGTGAAGCTCTTGGCATTTAAGACATCTTCCTTGAATTTGAGATGCATGTTTTCACATGATTTGAATATCCATACTGGTGCAAATTTGCAGAAGAGTTTTGTTTTGTAAAATAATAAAATAAACTTTTGAGCATGGTGAATAATGTGGGTTTTCAGGTTGCACTTTTGTGATAAAATAATGTCTCAAATTCTGTATTGGTTTGTGATCTGATTCTGAAAGCATGTTGCAAGGAGAATTCAAACATTTTGTTTTATTCTTTGTAGTTGAAGTACAATTGACATGCAGTCAAATGCACACATCTTAAACATACAATCTGATGAGTTTTAGCAAACACTCAAACTGTTACCCTACTTCCCCCATCGTTCATTCAGCAAACATTTATTGAGCACCAAGTGTGAACCCCTAGTTGCTAGAAATACAGTTATGAATTAGATCAAATCATCACCCTAGAGGTATGGAGAAGAAGACAAAAGAAAGTGATTTGCCATTAATTGGTAAAAGTTCTTTAATATAAACATGCACAGGAATGAGAAATAGCAAGAGAGTGATCAATTCCATTTGAGGAAGAAGCAGATCCAGAAAGAATGACTAGAGGAGAAAATAATTTTGCCCTGACTTCACCTTACCACTTCATGAATTGGCATGGCAGGTGAGGTTCACTTAAAAAGGAAACACCAAATTTGCATTTTAATTCAGGTTCCAGCAGTCAGGTCTTTCTTCAAATTCATTTTCTAGTTTGGTTCGTGGGTGGATGTCATAGAATCGAGTCCAATGTCATGAGATTCCCTGTAATCCCCAAACCAGTTGGGTTTACATCATTTTTAATAATCACATTCTCTTAAATTTCATTCCATAGTAACTCAAATTATCATATTAAAGATTTTTAAATTCAAATCTCAAAGTTTGCTAGGTCACATTAAATAAAATGAAAAAGTAGTTGTCCTAATCGAATAAACATATTGCCTAATGAAAGGGCTATGGTAGGGATAAAAATTAGAGCAAAACTTTCTGAGAAAAGATGTCCTTATTATTGATGAATGAAGGATGTCTTATTACTCCTACAATGTTTGGGCCTGAGGAAAAAAAAATATTGAAAAATAAACTGAGAGTTTTGAAAATTAACTCTGCAGCAAATTTCGAATAAATAAGTTAAAAGAGCTTGGAGTTGAAATTTAAAGCTGGGCTCAAAATAGAAACAGATGATTCTCTTTTGTGCTATTAGAATGAGCCATCAAAAAGAATTTTCCTGACTAAATAGTTAAAAATCTTACTGATATTGCATAAAGGAGTTTTAGGTACGATAAATGTTAGCATGAAGAGATTAATACATATGCGTTCATGCAAGTTACTAATGAGAAGTAATGCTCTTAGGAATTCTATATATTAATAAATTGTTGTAAATAAATGGCCTCTACAGCTTATTATTTACCTGAAAGTTATTAAAATTTTAATTATTTAAGAGTGCCAGTCTTGTTCAAAATTGTGATTATGTATAATATATAATTAAATGGCCAAACTTTACTGAGAGCTGCCATTTTTATTTCAGAAAAAGCATGTTCCAACTTTGGACTAAGTTTAGCAAAGATTATCAGAACTTGATGGGTCAAACTTCAAATTACAGGGACATGGACACAGAGGTTTTACAAAAACCTCAGCAGAATTGGAACAAAACAGAGAGCACTATTTTGTAACCTTGCACATTCACTGATGCCATTTTGCCACTTGTGATATGTTAGGCTATTAATAGGAAAGGTGTAGGATAGCCTGAGGTCATTTCTCACTCTAAATAGTGTTTTTCAACCATGACTGCACATTGGGACCACCTGGGAATTTTGAAAATTATTGATATCAGGGTTCTACCCCTAGAGTTTTTCACGTAATTGGTCTGAGGTGCAGGCTGGACTTTAGGGCTGTGCAGCCAAGGTTCAGCTAACTGTTCTAAAGAAACTTGAAATATGAGAAGCTTGGAGATTTTAAAGGAGACCCCAGAGACATTGTGTTGCAGAAATTATGGCAAAATAAGTACTGTACATTGATCAAAGACAGAACACACAAGTGCCAAGTAGGGAAGATACCCAGAGAAGGGTTGCTTCAACTGTATAAAAGTGTTTATCATAGATTGAAAACAATCTATCCAGAGAACATCTTATAAGAACAACAGAGTAATTCTCAATAAAACCAATTGTGTTAATAATTTGGTTCACAGAATTTTGAAGATGAAGGGAATGTAGAGCTTCTGAAATCAGTGATTTTGTTAAATATCAAAATAACACTTTGAGAGCACCTGAAAGGTCAGTTTAATCATAATAAGTAATGTCTAATATGTGGTAGGGATCAGTAGTTTGCTTTTGTCCTATTTTTTAAAATATGTTAACAAAATAGTTATGACTTCAAATTATAGATAATCTCTAGTCTCCACAAAAGTAAATGGGACCACAAAAAAGTTTATTCCTGTTTTTGTGGAGTCCATAAATAATTGCTTTCAAGGGATTTAAATGAAATTATTTCCCTGACGGCAGAGGTTGGGGATTGGTGAAGATTTGTCCTTTGTGAGTAAGGAGAAGAGTATACTTGGATATAAAAATAGTAAAGAAATAATTAGCTTTAAAAAAGCTAAATTCCATGTTTAGCAAAGTTAATGAGTCCTTAAATTCCTAAAGCTGAATATTGGTGTGTAAATGAGTACTCCAAACCAATAGAGAATAACCTTAATATTCATGGATATTAGATAAAACCTAATCTAATTTCTTCCTACCTAGGAAGGTGTCTCCTAGGTTTAAATCAAACAGATGTTTTGGCTCCTAAAAGGCCCAAAATAAGTTCTGCTTTTCTGATAATGTCCTTTATTAGTGGGTTACTTTTTAAAATGTCATTTATCAGGAAAAAAATTAAATTTACATTTTCAAAATTGTATGTTGGATTAATTCACCAGATCTTTTATTTGGTTTGTATTTCCAGTTAACTAGTTTGACTGATACATAAATGTTCAAAAATATTTGTTGAAAGTACAAATTTTATTAACTGATTTTTGAGGGGACTGATGTCAGGTCAGTTACTCTTTAAGATGCTTCCATTTTGTATATTCACGCTATCTTTATAGTGTGAATAATTTGAAGGGCTTTAGCTATATGATGGTTTCAGATAATGGTAACTGAATATGCAAGAGTTGAAAAGACACGATTTTATGTATGGGCTGAAGAGTTTGAACTTTAGGGGATAAAGTACAAAACACTCTTACTGGAAGATTAATTTTCCCTTTTTTGGGGAAATTTTTATGGAACAGATATGAATTGAAAAAGGGAAGCAGAAGCCTAGGCAGAAAAGTTAGCTAGGTAAACTTGGATAGTTTTAGATCTAGGAGAGACAGAATACTCAAGGACATGAAAATAGGAAAAGTTACTCTGTGAGGTTAGAGGCCAAGGGCTGCCATATGCTAATCGAATTCTATGCTGTGCTAATTTCCTTGTCTCCGATCAGATCCCATAAAATGACTTGTATTTACTACATGAATGTTAGATGATGGAGTCAGCAGGGGATGTGGCTGAGTGAGAGTAGTGAAAATGGGGAAATTAGAAACAAGATTGACGATTGACTCAGATTTGGGTACATTAGGTTTTGATAGAACAAACCTGGAAAGAGAAACAAAAGAAATAGAAAAGATTAATGGAGCCCAGAGAAATCCAAAGCTCCCTACACAAGTGCTACTCACCCAGGATATCCACTGGCTTCCTTGCCCCACATATAAGCAGCTTGTCCAGAGTAGATTTAAGTTTTCCAGAGCTGGGGAGCCAGCTCTCCATGCTCCATTTCCCTAATTCCAGGTCCCAAGGCCTGAGAGGAAAATTAGCTCCTCTACTGAGAGAAGACGGACCAACTCTGTAAGAAAATTTTAGTATCATCTTTCAAATTACTCATTTTCACAAATGTTGACTAATCAAGCTGAGAAAATAAAATAAAAACAAGCAGACTTGGTTTGAGGGGCATGTGATTTAACCTCTTTCTGGACAGGGCTTCTTTAGCAGGCAAATGAATCCTGGTAGACATGCAAGAGCATGCTCCTAGTCCAAAATAAACAAGATGTGTTTCACTGGAAAATTGCAGATGTATCAAAGGATAACTTGACAGCAAGTGTACAGAATACTATACAAATATTTCCTTCTTTTTTACATGCATGTGTAATTCCTGCTTGAATGCAAGAGGGCTGAATACCAGCTTTATTTAATATATTTTGTGTCAATTTCTGTGTAAAGATTTTTTTTTTTTGAGGTGAGAGTAGCGGAAAGAGGAGAACATTAATTCCAGATGGCTTTAAGCAAACATTAGAAAGGTGAACATTCATAGGCTTCCAAATATCTGTTGGCTAGTTGACATTTACAAACACTGCGTAGGTAAGCTTTCTCCTTCAGCTATATTAAGGTTCTGGCAGCAAGTAAAGGATGTGTGAAATGAAATATGCCATTCAAATATAATAAAGAAAGAGAAGACTATTTGTAACCACTATTGGGAGAAATCACAGAAACCAAATCTTTCTGTTCTTTAAAACGTTCTGCTAAAGCACTGCAAACATTTAACTAAACTCTGCTATTTAAAATATTTGGAACTCTTGCCTCCATTTCCAAAATCACACTTTAAGGTCCACACATTATTTTGAGCAGCACATTGTCTATTTAAATGAGCAAGCGCTATGTTTTAAATTCCTGAGCATACTTAATAAGAACAGAAGGCAGTATTAATAAGAAGGATTGTATTTTATAAGGATTGCTTAAGGATGCAAGCCGGTAAGCTACTAACTGTAATTCTTTAGTTCTGGTATGTTTGCACCATCCAGCTGTATGGAAACAAAATGTGTATTTCCAAGCTGTATGTTTTAGAAACAGAAGAAATACAGCATAACAAATATGAAATTCCCAAATAGTATGCAAACAAACGTCAATCATAACTTTAATCTAACATGGCAGCTGGAGGTAACAACTCCAAGCAACATATGTAGTTGATTGTGATGAATGTTTATCTATACACAGATGTCATTTCAGAGATGTGAAAACATGCAGATAACTCTAGGGTTTTTCTAATTACTGTGTTTATTAAGTTCTATTGTCTAAATTTAAAAAATAATGTACAAAATATCATGCATACTATAATTGACCTCTATCTCTCTGTTTCTATCTCACTTGTGGCTATATATCCATAACCACATGTATGCATGCCCATGATGTAAAGGCATACATATATAAGGACATACACCAAAATGGTATAAGTGGTTATTGTTAAGATGGTTGGGTAGATTGTCTTCATTTTCTACTTTTTACATGTGTATATTGATTGCAAATTGTTACATAAGCCTGTGTTACTTTTTAAAGTGTAAGGGATAAAAAAGATTTCTCCATTTTGATAAATAAAAAAAGAACACTTAGCAAATCAGGACATTCTTAGAAGCCTGTAATTTATATTCAAAAATGATCTTCAGTAATGAGATATTCCTAGTACCAATGTGGATATCCACGGTTGCATGCAATTTGAATCTTTCTGTTGCTGTTGTTGGCTAGATCTATTCAACATTATTAAAATGACTTGAAAATTGTTGAAATCTTCCAGAACATAAAAAAAGAAAAGCTTTCAAATTAATTTTATGAGGTTAACAAAACTGATCATAAACAATATATTTTTAAGATTTTATTTTCTAATTGGTTATTCCTGGTGTAAGGAAATAAAAGTTTTTTATATGCTGATATTCTATCAAGGATCTTGCTTGCTACATTTACTTTTTTAGTTCTAATATTTAAAATTTTCTACATATACAATAATACCATTTGCAAATAATGACCAGTGTAATTCTTTTTTGTCAGTACCTGGGCACTTTTTTTCTCTCTCTTATTGAACTGGGGAATCTTTTCTTGTTTCTGATCTCAGAAGAAAAGGTTTCAATATCTCCTCATTAATTATGGTATTTTTTGTAGGTTTTTATGGCTACCTATAATCAGATTAAAGGAACTGTATTCTATCCCTTGCACGTTTTAAAAAGCATATAATTTTGTGCGTACTTTGAGATAAGAATTTCTCTTTCAAATAGTTAATGCAGTGAATTACATTAATTGATTTTATGGTATTAGAACAATCTTGCATTGTTGGAATAAACCTAAGTTATTTTCATTTTTAATAGTTTTTATTGGGCTGTAATTCACATGCCATAAAGTTCACCCTTTAAAAGTATACAATTCAATGGTTAGATTCAGTGATTACAAAGTTGTGTAATAATCACCACAAACAAATTCTTACTCCTCTCCCCAACTCCTGACAATGACTAATTTACTTTCTGTCTTTATAGATTTGCTGTTTCTAGATATTTCATATAAGTTGCATCATATAATACCTTTTGTGTCTGGCTTTATTCACATCATAATATTTTCATGATTCATTTATCTCATAGCATGTATCAGTAGTTCATTCCTTTTATGACTGACAAAAAGTGTACATAAAACTTTTTGTTTATCTATTCATCCAACTAGTGGACATTTGTGTTGTTTCCACTTTTTGGCTATTACAGATAGCGGTACTTTCGTTACAGAGCTCAGGTTTGGTTGCTCGCCACTCGAAAGCCAATACTTGAGAGACAAGTGTTGGTAGGAAAGGAAAGATTGCTTTATTCAGGAGGCTGGCAACCTGAGGAGAAGGTGGACTCCTGTCCAAGAACCAACTCCCAACTGTTGATTAAGGGGCAAGAGCTTTTAAACGGGAGTTTCAGGGGTTCACAGGTGGTAGGGGAGGCTATGTGTAGAAGAGCATAGTTAGCTCTATCATCTTGAAATTGGTCATGCGGTGGTCTGATCAGATCATCCTGAAAGTTTTTAAGTACAGTTAATCTTCAGTTCAAGGGTCGTTTTTATCCCATTTCGTTGAGGCCAGTTAATGGAATTGTGCAAGATAGAGCAGCTTATGCATGGCTACCGTCTGGTCATCAAGTAGTTAACTTCTTCCACTTGGTGGGCGCTTCAGTATCTGCAAACCAGCTCAAAGGATATGGCTTAGAATATTATCTCTAGCCTTTGAGGAGGAATTAAAGGTCCTTGACTTTGTTTAATGGTTAAACTAATATTATTTTGTCTTGACTGTTTTCCTTTTTTGCCTTGTTTTCACTTCTCTGATTAAATTTATTCTTTGGTTAAAGTTTTTCTGCAGAAAAGAGGCAGACATAGGACACGGGGCAGGGGTTTGGTCTGTCCTGGGAAGGCCCCATGGGGCCCTACTCAGTTATACTATAAACATTTGTGTACAAGTTTTGGGTGGACATATGGTTTCAATTCTCATGAATATATACTTATGAGTGAAATTGCTAGGGCATTTGATAACTCTATGTTTAACTTTGGTGAAGAAATGGAAAACTGTTTTCCAAAGTGGCTGTACCATTTTCCATTCCCAGCTGTACCTTTGAGGGATTGTTTTCCACATCCTCACTCTCACTTGTTATTTTCCATCTTTTGATCATAGCCATCCTGGTGAGTGTGAAATGGCATTTCATTGTTGTTTTGATTTGCATTTCACAAGTGACTAATAATGTTGAACATCTATTCATATGCTTCTTGCCCATTTGTATATCTTTTTTGGAGAAGTAACTCTATAAATTATTTTTCAATTTTTAATTGTTGGCTTGTAATAGTTATTTATGTATTCTGAATGTGAGTCCCTTATGAGATATATGATTTATAAAAATTATTTCCCATTCTGTGGATTGTCTTTTCATTTTATTGGTTTATTTCAAACACAAAACAATTTAATCTTGATTTGGTATAATGTGTCTCTTCTGTTGCTCGAAATTTTGTGTCACATATAAAAAACCATTGTCTAATCCAAGGTCATGAAGATTTTTACTTATATTTTCTTCTAAGAGTTTTACACTTTTAGCTGTTACAATTAGGTTTTTCATCCACTTTGAGTTATTTTTTTGTTTATAATATAATGTCAGAATCTAACATCATTCTTTTGAATGTGTATATATAATTGTCCCAATACCTGTTGTCGAAAAGACTATTCTTTCCCTGTTGAATTATCTTGGCACCCTTGTCAAGAATCAATCGACCATAAATGTAATGGTTTATTTCTGGATTCTCAATTTTATTCCATTGAATGCTGTCAGTAGAGTTTTTTAAAAATACAATCAGTGAGGTATTTTCTCCTTGATGGATTCAAGAAGAGAAGAAAAATACAGATGAGTATTCTCTGTAATCAGATATACATGTATTTTTTGTTCAGGTGTCTTAATGGATTAACTAAATGAAAACAACATTAAAAAGTGTGTGTGTGTGAAATTCAACACCCATTTATGATAAAAATTCTCCAGAAAGTGGGCATAGGGGGAACTTACCTCAACATAATAATGGCCATATATGACAAACCCACAGCTAATACCATACTCAATGGTGAAAAGCTGAAAGCATTTCCACTAAGACCAGGAACAGGACAAGGATGCCCACTCTCACCACTCTTATTCAACATTGTTTTAGAAGTCCTAGCCATAGCGATCAGAAAAGAAAAAGAAATAGAAGAAATCCAAATTGGAAAGGAATAAGTAAAACTGTCACTGTTTGCAGGTGGCATGATACTGTACATAGAAAATTCTAAAGATGCCACCAGAAAACTACTAGAGCTCATCAATAATTTTGGTAATGTTGCATGATTCAAAAATAATACACAGAAATCTGTTACATTTCTATACACTAACAATGAACTATCAGAAAGAGAAGTTAAGGAAATGATCCCATTTACCGTCACATCAAAAAGAATAAAATACCAAGCAATAAACCTACATAAGGAGGCAAAAAAACTGTACTTGGAAAATTATAAGAAAAATATGAGACATATATAGATGAAAGAAGTTGAAGATGACACAAACAGATGGAAAGATATACTGTGTCCTTGAACTGGAAGAATCAATATTGTTAAAATGATCATACTACCCAAAGCAGTGTACAGATTCAATGCAATCTCTATCAAAGTACCAATGGCGTTTTTTGCATAACTAGAACAAAACATTTAAAAATTTGTCTGGAAACACAAAAGACCCTGAATAGCCAAAACAATCTTGAGAAAGAAGAACAGAGCTGGAAGAATCACAGTCTCTGACTTCAAACTATACTACAAAGCTACAGTAATTAAGATAGTATGGTAGTGGCACAAAAACAGAGACATAGATCAATGGAACATAATAGAGAGCCCAAAGGTAAGTCCACGAACTTATGGTCAAGTAATCTATGACAAAGGAGGCAAGAATATACAATGGAGAAAAGACAGTCCTTCAATTAGTGGTGCTGGGAAAACTGGACAACTTGTAAAAGAATGAAACTAGAATATTCTCTAACACCATATACAAAAACAAACTCAAAATGGAGTAAAGACCTAAATGCAAGACTGGAAACCACAAAGCTCCTAGAGGAAAACATAGGGAGAACACTCTGACATAAATCATAGCAAGATTTTTTTTAGATATATTTCCTAAAGTAAAGGAAATTAAAGCAAAAATAAGCAAATGGGACCTAATTAAACTTATAAGCTTTTGCACAGCAAAGGAAACCATTGACAAAACAAAAAGACAACCTACTGAATGGGAGAAAATATTCGCAAATGACATGTCTGATAGGGATTAAAATCCAACATATGTAAACTGCTCATACAACTCAACATCAAAAAAATAACCCAATTAAAAATGGGCAGAAGAACTGAATAGACATTTTTCCAAAGAGGAAAGGCAAATGGCCGACAGACACATGAAAAGATGCTCAACATCACTAATCATCAGGAAAATGCAAATCAAAATCACAGTGAGATATTACCTCACACCTTTCAGAATGGCTATCATCAAAAAAGTCTACAAATAACAAATGTTGGCAAGGATATGGAGAAAAGAGAACCCTCATACACTGTTGGTGGGAATGTAAATTGGTTGCAGCCACTGTGGAAGACAGTATGGAGGTTTCTCAGAAAAACTAAAAATAGAACTACCATATGACCCAGAAATTCCACTCTTGGGTGTATATCTGAAGAAAAGAAAAACCTTAATTTGAAATGATACATGCACCCTGATGTTCATAGCCGCATTGGTTACAATCAGCAAGATATGGACGCAGTGTAAGTGTTCATCAACAGAGGAATGGATAAAGAAGATGTTACATGTATGTGTATGTATACACACACACACACACACACACATATATATGCACAATGGAATACTACTCAGCCATAAAAAAGAATGAAATTTTGCCATTTGCTGCAACATGGATGGACTTAGAGGTCATTATGCTAAGTGAGATATGTCAGACAGAGAAAGTTAAATACTATATAATATCACTTCTATGTGGAATCTAAAAAATACAACAGGGCTTCCCTGGTGGCGCAATGGTTGAGAGTCCACCTGCCGATGCAGGGGACACGGGTTCGTGCCCCAGTCTGGGAAGATCCCACATGCCGCAGAACGGCTAGGCTCGTGAGCCATGGCCGCTGAGCCTGCCGTCCGGAGCCCGTGCTCCGCAACGGGAGAGGCCACAACAGTGAGAGGCCCGCGTAACGCAAAAAAAAAAAAAAAAACCAAAAAAAATTTTAAAAATACAACAAACTAGTGAGTATAACAAAAAAGAAGCAGACTCACAGATATAATAAAGGACAAACTAGTGGTTACCAGTGGGGAGAGGGAAGGAGAAGTGGTGATATAGGGGTAGGGGAGTAAGAGATAAAAACTGTTAGGGGGCTTCCCTGGTGGCGCAGTGGTTGAGAGTCCGCCTGACGATGCAGGGGACGCGGGTTCGTGCCCTGGTCCAGGAAGATCCCACATGCCGCAGAGCGGCTGGGCCCGTGAGCCATGGCCGCTGAGCTTGCGCGTCCGGAGCCTGTGCTCAACAGTGGGAGGCCCGCGTAGGCCCACGTACCGTAAAAAACAAACAAACAAACAATTAGGCATAAAACAAGCTACAGGGATACACTGGGGAGGTGTAGTTTAAGGGTATAATCTTACTATCAGTAGATAAATAAGTCTTGGACATCTAATGCACAGCAATGATTATAGACAATAATACTGTACTATAAACTTCAAAGTTGCTAAGAGACTAGATCTTATTCTTAACACAAAAAAGAAATGATACTTATGTGCTGTGACAGAGGTATTAGCTAACACCATATTGGTAATCCTATTGCAATATATAAATGAATCAAAGTAACAATTGTACACCTTAAACTTACACAATGTTGTATGTCAATCATATCTGAATAAAAATAAATTTAAAAAAATGAAAGTATATGAACAAATGATGTCAGAAACACATGAATGCATGTTAAAGCATTTATCCTAAAACAATCACTTTATTCTTTCAATCTGTACGATCCCTCTGCTATAGTATTTTATACTTTTGTTGTGCTTCATGGGTTTTATCCTTTTACTTAAAGATACTTTCTTACTGATATGCAGGAATTTTCTATTTAGTGTTTATTATGTCTTGCAAATTTTTGTCTAGCTGGCAGCACATCTTTTATTGTGAATGACATGATTTGATATTTTGTGAAGTCGTATTGGTCAGTATTTTCCTTTATGAATTTTTCTTGGATTTTAGTCTTTGAATATGTTCTCTACCTCAAGGCAAGAAAAATACCTATATTTTCTTCTGGATTTTTTTAAAGCAACAAATCCCTTGTCCTATATGAAATTATTTCAGGGTGTGGGAATCTAACCTTATTTTCTCCAACTAATTAACCAATTACCCTAGTTCCAGCATTGACTGCTGCCTAAGCTTTTCTTATCTCACTGACTTGAAATCCCAAACTCTGTGATGTAAAAAATTTATTGATTTTTGTTTATTCTTATACTTGTGCAGCACTAATTATTATCATTACAAAACTACCTCATCTCTCTGCAAAATTTCTTTCACTCTCTTCAATATGACTCTTCCAGTTGAAATTTAATGTTTAAGATCAAAAGCTGAAAAAGTCCCCATTAAATTTGTACATTACTTCAGTGAGCATTGGCAAATAATATTTATTTACTTAGTCTTTTAAATCCCAAAGGAAAATAATATACTTTTCTTCTTATATAATTTTTATATTTATTTTTATAATTCATTTTAGAATTGTTTTTTGCTAATTTTATTACAGTTAATGTTATAAATAAATAAATAGGCAAAAATAATCAAGCATTAAAAAAAAGTAGTTGCACTCATAATCATAGTAAGCTTCAATGCAAAATTTTCTTTTATTTTGGATTTTGTCTATCCTTGTGTTCTAGTCTTGTTTGAGCCTATTCTCTTTTCAGAGCTGCCTTTCTCAAAGACATTTTTCTCTCTATGGTATATTGTTCTACTCTCTTGAAAGTCATGGTTCTGTATCTTTTTGTGAATAAAAAGGTGATTTTTCCTGGTTTTCTTCTGTTTCATATGTTAAATCCTTTTCATAAATGTGTCATTTTTGAATACTGAATATTTTGATGTTATGTGTTTGTGAAAAACAGTTAACTCATTCATAACTAGAGAGAGATCTAGATTTGAGCCATACTTCTTCCAACAGAAAAGAGAGATGTCCCATAGCCACTCTGAGTTTCTACTTGGACCCAATAGGCTTTTTCCCTCACAATTGTATTCCTGAAGGACTATTTTATGAAGAGATCCTTAATCCAGTCTTCCGTTTCTAAATCATGCACGATCTCACTTATACGTGGAATTGAAAAATGCCTAATTTCTAAAAACAGAGTATAGAATGGTGATTATCAGGGGCTGGAGACTAGATTAAGGATCTCTACATAAAATTGTCCTTCAGGAGTACAATTGAGAGGGAAAAAGCCTATTGGGTCCAGTTTCCAAGGCATTAACCAAGCATGGCTTTACTGGACAAATGTGGGTCCATCGTGTTTTCACTCTGGACTCTATGCTATAGAGTCAGTGCCTTTTCTCTAGTTCTTATTTGTACTTGTTGTACCTGTTGACTCTACCTGGCTTAGATATAATTCCCTGCTGCAGGATGATGATTTTCCTCAGTGCAGCTGCCTGGACCCTCGTGTTAAAGGCAGATGTTAAAGTTGTAGATGAGTCAAAACTTCTTTCAATCTTCTTGCGGCCTCTCCAAGCTGTTTTGGTTCAGATAATTTGTAATGATCTATTGTAAACTCATTTACAGTGAAGTCAGGAGAACCCTCCCCATTATACTGTTTATGACAGTGTATTGTAATTGCATGTTAACATATGACTCCCCTGTTATTGGGCCCTGAGCATCTTGGAGGTAGGATATCCTATTTGTACTTTTATCCTTAGGTTTTTGTTCTGGTTCTATACAAAATTGCTCAATAAATCTTAATTGCTAAAGTATGTAATGTGTTTTTTTCCCCTTCTCTTCATCAATTGAATTTTAACCTCAAAAGAACATTAAATACATATTTTCCTTATTTCGTACTAGCTTTATATAAGTATACTAGTATATTGTATACTACAAGGCCTAGTACAGTTCTATATATGTTTTGCTTAGTAAACACTGAATAAATCAAGGAAAGTTCTGGAGAATTAATGCAGGCATTTGACCTTTATTTAGGACACTGTCATTACAGCTGGCCAAGTTGTACTGGATTACAGAGCAAGGTATTTCTGAAAAATTCTTGCAACAAGTTCCAATCCCTACATTGATACTGGAATGAAAAACTGTGCTGAGGTGTGGAGGATGTCAGAATTTCCATCAGACTCTCCAGAGCCTCTAACATAAAAACAGCATGCTGCTCTGCAAACAGATTCAAAATTTAAAAAAATAAAATTATCCTCCACTTGCAAAGAGTTTGTAAAACTTAACACCCTCTTATATAAGACTACAAAGATCACAACTGCCAGAAATGCTTTCCAACCCCAGCTCTCTACAGTTGCTCCCTTTCTTCGTTTCCTCATCTCTTCTACGCTAATTCAATTCACCACGTATTGTGTGAACAGCGGGTGAGTGCTCAGCCCAAGGTGAGAACATCACAAGTGGAGACCTTGAGGAGAGAAACTGTGTGAACAGTGGAAACAAAGGCCAGGTTGCTGCAGACAGAGGAGACAGCAAGAGTGGAAAGCTTTCAGGAACTTGAACTCTGAAGACATGAGAGCAAGAAACCTGAGGGTGTAGTAAAAGAGAGGTGGCAGTGATGCGCCGTAGATTTGGATGGGGGTGGATATAGGTGAAAAAGGCAAGACTGGAGAAGTAATACCTATTTAGAGGCATAGGAGAGATTTTAGAAGATCTTTGAGGAGTATGTAAATTGAAAGACATGACAGGGAAAGAGTATTCCAAGGACAAGCTGTAGCATGTACTTGGAAAATAAAAGCAAAACACAGAGGGCATGAAAGTGGGGAAAATATGAATATGCCCACGTTGACTAGCTCTCATAGTAGACCGGTAAGGAAAATCAAAATAAACCAAGATAAAGCACCCTAGTACTCCATCGGATTCTGCTCTCAATTCTGTTTTCTCTCCTCTCTGCATACTTGTTGGGTGATCTCATTCCCATCCATGGCAACAACTCCCAGTTAAACTAATGACTTTGAAGCCTATGCCTCTAGCTCCTTGCTCAGCTTCAGACCTGTGCATATAATTGTTTGCTAAAACCTTGACCTGAATATATAGATAGATAGATAGATAGATAGATAGATAGATAGATAGATAGATAGGTAGATAGATAATTTATTCCTCAAACTGAAGCCACCCCTACATGAAGTCTTGCAAATCCTGCTGCAAAGCTTCTCCCATTTTAAATTTATTATCTCAGTGAATCACCATGTAATCCAATACTTATTATTATTATTATTCTTTCTAGGTCATTTCACTTGAATTCTGACAATTCTTTTTCATTCATTTCCTCTTATAACCTTTGATTTTCATGCCCACTGCCCCATCAGTGATTGGGATCTTATTCTCATCATTAATCTTCCTTGTGCCACTCCTATTCAAGTTCAATCTCTCTTCCACCTTACAAAGTACAGTTGTCCTTTTGCATCCGTGGACCCCCAAAGATACAAGAATCCATATCTGCGGTTCCGCATCTGCAGACACAGAGGGCCAACTATCATGTTTTAAAAATATTATTTTGATTGATACTCCCTTGGAAAAATGATATTCATTCTCCCTGTCCTTGATATAAACTCTGACCTCTGTTATATGAGATACAAATAAGTTCTGAACATTTCTCTAGGCTCATCTACTGACTGGTACCCATCTTCTACACATTCTTCTAACTGTATCAATTCTTTTAACCATATCCAACTTCCTGCAGTGCCCCATGACCCATGATGCCTTACACCACAGCACTTATACATATGCCTTTGCAGGAAGTGTTCTCTACAGGAGGAATACTCTTTTTAACATTCTTCTGGATGGCTCTGTCTTTTATTTTCATAGAAGCCTATGGATGCCTCTGTTAATTTAATTGTCTATGTTTCCCGCTGGATAGCGTCTTTCATCTTGTTCACAGAACATAACAAGGAGCAAGACATAATAACTGCTGAATAATTAGCTTTTTAAAGAGTCAAGTATGAATGTCAGAAATTTACTTATTTCTACAAAAATATGTGAATTTGGTTGTACTCTAAGGACCCAAGATGAGGAGGAACTGTACAAATGGCTTCTACCTGTAGTTCCACATTCTCAGATGTAGGAAAGGGAGATTAAAAATTAAATACAGTAAGTCTCCTACATATGAACCTTTAAGTTGAGAGCTTTCAGAGATGCGAACTTGCATTTCATGTCCAATCACGTAAGTTAGTTCACACGTCTGGCATACAATGTCACGTGTGTGCATTCTCTACAAGTGGTTGTGCTTTTGTATACTGTATGGTACTATTTTTCTGTGTTTGTTTGTTATATATTATTTGTGTGAAAAGTATTATAAACCTACCACTGTACAGTGCTATATAGCCGATTGTGTTAGTTGGGTACCTAGGCTAACTTTGTTGGGTTTACAAACAAATTGGACTTAGGAACATGCTCTCGGAACAGAACTCGTTCATATGTAGGGGACTTACCGTAGTCTCTTTTGACCCTAGTAAGATATTGATACTTTATGTTATTAATTTTGTATTTTATCCCAAGGCATAAATAAAGCATAATTCAACATGAAGTATTATATATAGAAAAAGCATATGAAAGTTGAATTTACTCGTCTACGTGTTTGCTGACTAAACAATTCTAATGAAAATAGTTTTTGTGCCTAGACAAAACTTAAGCGTTTCATCAATTATATAATGTCTATATTGTTTTATAAAACATAAGATACTGCAATGTAAACATACAGTGTAAAACAAAAAGTAAATGAAATTAGACATAAAACACTAGTATAGGGTAGTTATAAATATGTAGAGAACAAGGCTAAGATAAAGAGAAATACAAGTATTCAGTCCAAAAGAAACTGGGTAGTAATTACAGTTTTAGGTTTAGTTTCCTAGTAGTTCATGTTAGAATGAAGATAGCGTCGTTTCTCACTTTAATGAAAGGAGAAGCTTGCCTCTGAAGGAGAAAAGATTTTCCCAGTCCTGAATTGGGATATAATGCCTTTCCTGAGATGTTATACATGAGCTTCTGAGCGACCATATTCCTTAATAATATTTTTGTATTAAGTGACACAATAGATTTCATATGATTCCTTGTTGTATTGTTCTTTCATAAAAAAATTGGGGCATGACCTCAAAACTTAATTCAGAGAAAGCAGTTCTGTTAACAACCAAGGCAATATAGTTCAAGTTTGTAGATTTCTGGTGATCTGATTTGACCAAAGCTAAAATTTATAAAACCCGGTACAGTGACCACCTTCAAGTGATTTTCTGTAACTGTTATAGCAGGGTGTTGATTAAATGTCCACTTCTGTTGGTGAGACTTCAAGATGTTTTAGTTATTTTAAAGATAAAATTCTAAAAAAAAAATCCTTAGTAAAATGTAGTTTAGCTAATGAACAAATATATGGCATATCATTTGTAATGCCTCAATATTAAGCTAACAAAGAGAGGGTATTGTCTTTCCTAAACTGTTGGTCATTAATAGACAAGAGTTTCATTTTTTTTCCTATAAAATTTCATAATTGTGCCATTTTTTTCATCATGAGAAACAAGGAAAGTGAAGCAGCATCCGCCAATACTTACTATATATTCTACATTCTAGTGCCAGATTATTGTACACATTTTACATTATTAAATTGGAATTAAACTTGTGAAAATAAAAGTGGGCTATAAGTAGACATTTAACTTTTGTGGACTTACTGAAATCCAATACGGAGATTTGTCCACATGGGATCATGAAATCAAACATGAGGAAGAAATATATTTTTTTCAGCAACATTCTGAAATCAGTGGCTAAAACCACAAGACATAGGTGAAAAGAGCTTATAAATATCGATGCGTTAAATTTGTTCCCTTGGGTTCATATCATGGATAAGCCTATAATACTTCAGCTAGAGTTTTATTTACAGTACTGCCATATACAAATGTAATCAATTTCTCTTAGATAAAGCTTCCCTTTACAGGATAAAATTGTTAACGTATGTGGTTAGTAGGAGCTTCTTCTTTCTGCTCCATAGAAAGGACTGTGGCTTTGCCTACTCAGGTGTTTTCCCATTCGTATTCTCCAGAAAGTTACTGCTGGTGGTTAACAGGTGATTGGCATTTTAAAAAAAATTTTTATTAGATCACATGCCCTCTTTTATTATTTTTTAATTTATTTTTTATGGAGTGAAAGACTTTAAATTCTATAGTGCTTTAGACTTTTCAAAAGTTTCACACACATAATTGCATATAATCTCAAAATAACCTTTTATTCCCCACCCCTATATTGCCCCTCCCCCCTTCACTCTCCCCTCTGGTAACCAGTAGTTTGCTCTCTATATCCGAGTCTGCTTCTTTTTTGTTTTATTCATTAGTTTGTTGTATTTTTTATATTCCACATATAAAAGCTTGTTCTTTGAAAAGATAAACAAAATTGATAAACCTTTAGCCAGGCTCATCAAGAAAAACAGAGAAAGGTCCCAAATCAACAAAATCAGAATGAAAAACAAGTTATATCCGACACCACAGAAACAGAAAGGATCATAAGAGACTACTATGAAAAACTATATGCCAATAAAATGGACAACATAGAAGAAATGGACAAATTCTTAGAAAGGTACAATCTCCCCAGACTGAACCAGGAAGACATAGGAAATATGAACAGACCAATTAGCAGTACTGAACTTGAATCAGTAGTTAAAAAAACTCCCAACAAACAAAAGTCCAGGACCAGATGACTTCACGGACGAATTCTATCAAACATTTAGAGAAGAGATAACACCTATCCTTCTGAAACTATTCCAAGAAATTGCACATACTTTCGAACCCGTTCTATGAAGCCAGCATCATCCTTGTACCAAAACCAGACAATGGCTGGCTCTTTAGCGTTGCCACATCAGTGCAACAATAAGAGGAAATCAGGACTAGAAAGGCAGTAGAGAAGGGGGATACAGGCTGAGAGATGCATTTGGATTAGGTCTGGGGGAGTTTTCTTCTAGCAGAGAAAAAATGTGCATAGTTTGTGTGTGGTTATGAAGTTACTCAGAGGGATTTAAGAAAAGGGGAAAATGGATGAAAGAAGAGGAATGTAGAGATTTGTGTTTTGTACTATGTATCTCTTTCAGGTATTACCAAAATACAAGTAGAGCCTTGAGCTCCTTTAAAATTACTTTTCAACTTTTTTTCTTTTTTTTTTTTTTTTTGTGGTACGCGGGCTTCTCACTGTTGTGGCCTCTCCCGTTGCGGAACACAGGCTCTGGACACGCAGGCTCACGGGCCCAGCAGCTCCGCGGCATGTGGGATCTTCCCGGACTGGGGCACGAACCCGTATCCCCTGCATCGGCAGGCGGACTCCCAACCACTGCGTCACCAGGGAAGCCCCTTTTCAACTTTTTTTAAACCAGGGTGCTGTATCATGTCACATGTTTATTAGTGTACGTATTCTAATAAGGAGGTAAGAAAGAAAAGGTTTAAACCGCTTGGGCTGGAGGTGATGTGGAAGAGTTATGGGGAAGTATGGGTCTTGGCTGGGAGTCAAGTCTAGTCTTTGATCCTAACTGGCTGTATGTCTATGGATATTTTCATTTGGAGAGAGAGAGAGGGGTGGACAGGATTCAGCAAAGGGTAAAATGTGTGAGCACCAAATCACTGAAGTTTAAAAAATATATTCAGAAAAAAATATATAGGGGGAAAGTTCTTAGAGCATTGAAGCAAATAAAATATAGCATGAAAGTTGTCTGAAAATTCAGGTTTATTGAATGCATATTTTGATGGTTTGCACTGTCTGAAACATTTTAGTTCTTATGGGCCATGAGAGGAAGAATAAATCCTCTAAGTAGAAAAGAGAAATAGCTGACATCCAACAAGTCTTTTGAATGAATGGATTATTCTATGCTAACATCTGGAATATAAAAGGTAAATAGCCCCCCAGGAATTCACACTGTGTCACCTTCTCTAAGGAAAGTGCATTAAAGGAATCATCTAAATTATCTGAAGCGCTGCGTACATGTGCCAGATGTGGCTGGCTTTCTCCTAACTCTGCATGGCTATATCTGAATCAGTACTTCACCACCTCTGTGAGATTCGTGTCAGGACGCTCTATGTTTCTCTATTTCTCAAAAATTGCTTACTTTCCAGGAAGTCACGTCTGCATTTAAAGAAAACTCTGACCAGAGGCTATCAGGCATCCCCCCCAAGCCCCACCCTCCCAACCTCATCCCTCCCCGCCACCCAGCTGTCACTGTTAGTGAATTTAATGCTTTTGTGAAAAATACGTCCAACAGCCTGGCTCTCCAGCTTATTGATTTTTTCCTTATCTTCAGTAGCATGCATTCCCATTCTAATTTAGCCACCTACACTCGCTGCCCTAACAGGGACCCTAACATCTTCTGTGGTTAGTTCCCATCAGATTTTTAAATTCTGGTATTCTTCTCACCTTTAACTTCAATTCCTTATCTTTCCAGTCCTCTGAAAATTTTATTTTCTCTACACATATTATTTGACCTCACAGACAGCAATATTTTCTTGTCTCTTTGCATTTTTTAAACCTCACAGTTCTTTCTTGGCCTCAGTTATTTTCCACATATCACTTAGTCATTTTAAATTCTTTGCAACGTGGAATGCCAGAATCCAATCGGAAGTACGCCAGTTCCAAGCCAGAACATCTTCCATCCTAGCTTCTACACGCCTACAGCAGTGAAAACCACGTTCATGTAAATGCAGCCATTTGAACATAGGCTTTCAAATAACACTTCTTCCTCAGTGCTAAGTGCCAACCTGATACTTTGTTAATTGGATCAAGAGATACAATGAGAACATTTAGAGAGTGTGATGCTTTTAGACCCCTAAAACCTGAGTGAGAGGTACCAGCAACTGAGGACACAGCAAGAAGGCAGTTGGCTGCAAGCCAGGAAGAGAGCACTAACAAGGAATTGAAACTGTTGGCAACTTGATCTTGGACTTCCCAGCTTCCAGAACTATGAGAAATAAATGTCTGTTGTTTAAGCCACACAGTCTGTGGTATTTGGTTATGGCAACCCAAGCTAAGACTCATGACAATATAAAAATAATAACAAACTAAAACATTTGGAATATTTAAATGATAATTTTCTCATTATTTACACAACCAGCTACTTTGCAACACAGAACTTAAAAAAAATGACTTCCACTGCAAGCAAATATTGCTCTTTTATTTCTTCTTAAACTTCCATCATTTTGAAGGTAAAGATCTCTCAGTGCATCCCATACATCGAGACATTGCAAACATTGATGTGAATAGGCATAAAGCTTCATTTCATCAATTTCTTATTTTCTTTGACTCATTCAAGTATCATTACATTTATTTTATAAATTAACAATACATAGTTGTATTATACCATTTTAATTCACACTGCTAAGTAGTTAACTATCCATTTAAATACATGTGTATAAGAATGTATAAAATGCTGTCACCTAATGTTTAGCAATTCTTATTATTTTTGAGCAGTAGAATTTAGAGTGGTTTTTATAACTTTTGATTTTGAAATGTGATGGATTATTCGATGGATTTTCATAAGGTCCATATTCATTTCAGGATCAAAGATATTCTAAGAACATTTATTCACATTTTTGTGAATTGTTAGAATGAGGTGATATTCAAAAGACAAATAATTTTCATGTATTAAATGTTTCTCAGTAAATAGTTCACACCTACCTTTTCTATATTTAGTAATGAAAAATTTTTATTTTAATTGTATGTGATAGAAGAATATACAAATATCTATTTTAAATTTTATCCCCATAAACATTTATAACCAGAAAATCAAATAAGCATTAAAATATGAAATAAAATACTAATTTTCAGATCTAAATGTTGCTTGGGAAAGGTACTTTTTCTTTAAGCAGTATCTTCATTTTTATCACTATAAGAGTGTAGGTGAAATATCTAACTAGTATACTTTTAAATTAAAACTGTAAAAATTATGTACCGGATTTTGTAGTGCACATTGGATGTGTAAAGCATTTTGCCTATTACATTCTTCATGTTGATAGTAGCAGTGCTTAAAGTTTGTATGTACTTAGTTACATTGGCTTTTATAGCCTCTTAGATTGAATATAATATACCAGTCCCTGTTGACTCTAAACTACTTGGAGTTTTAAGAAGTTTAACAGCAGTGGAATAACACAGTACTAACAGACAGGCAAAATGATAGATGTACCGTGAATAACATAAAATCTTTTCTGTAATGTCATAAAAGGAGTCATGCTCTGTTTTGTCAATTTCCTTAATTCATTCAAGTTCCCAACTCATGAATCAGTCAGGTATCCCACCCTCCTCAGTGAATAGAAACATTGTGAAGGCAGTCAGCTTCTAGTCACTGGAAATCACAATTCCGCTCCGTCCAAGGAAATAGATTTACATTCTTCTCATTTAAAATATGTGCAGAAGGATATTGGTTTATCATTCATTTTTAACAAAATACTCCACGGTTTGCTTTTTCACTTTCATTGAAACTTAATGATTAAGTGGATCTAAATAAATATATTTGATGTATATGTCTACATCTATATATATATATAGTGTATATATATATAAATATATATCTATGAGGAGCATATATCAATACTATTGTCTACACATTAGTAACTCTCTTTTATGAGACTATGCCAATATTGTTGCTGTTGATCTCTTAAATGGCATCAACTGACTCTCTTTCTTACCTAAAATACAACTGTGAAACAGACAGTGAAGAGGATGCAGTATATCCTCTACATACTTTTGCGGTACTTGGGCTCATGTATATGTGGTATCTGATTACATAGTGGTACCCTTCTGAAAGTGAACAAATCATGAGTTATTTCTAGAAAATTTGAAAAGACGTTTGGTTACAAATTAAAATCATGCCACCAGATGTCTATACTTTGACTTAAACAACCTCTTATGTTCTATAAGGGTAAAGAGAAAGTGTAGGAACTAAGCTTCTTCCTGGTAAAATCACCTAACTCCATGGTGCTATTGGAAAATACTGACCTGGAGATTTAAATAAGTGAAAATAATCAATACTGACCTGGAGATTTAAATAAGTGAAAGTAATCAAGTAGTTGAAATCACTGATAAAATAATATTTGAGATCTTACATCGCCCTAAGATTAATGTATCAAATGTGCTTGAAATGTCATGGTTATAGGAGTGAGAACTGTTAAACATAATGTTAAACTTTTTATATAAAATTGTTTTTTTTCTAGAAATGACCTTGAGAAACTTGATATCCACTATTTCTAGCATGTCTTAAGACTATGTCAATCTAATGTCAAAGGATGCTTTAAAAAATAATTTCTTATACAAATGTAAAATGGACATATTAATAATTTTATTTAACTCCTTAGTTAAGAAGAGAACCAGCAAGATGTTTCAACTGATTCAAAGGCAAATCCACAGAGTAGGCACATATAGAGACAGTCAAGAATGCTGAAATGAATTTGCTTAATAGATTCAAAATTGTCAGTATCCCTAGGGCCAAAGTCAAGTACACTCCACTGGATAATTTTCATTTCTATGGAAAATTACTTGCAGCTTACAGAGTTGTGAAATAGATAAAAAACAATGGAAGACACAGAGACTCATAGAATCAGATAAACCAACAGTGTTGTGTTTTCCATTGAAAGTATTCAGCAGTCTTTTTGGATCATTTCAACAATCTCGATTTTCCTATATACTAAAAAATGTTAATGATTTATTTCTAGTAAACATTGAAAGAATTTTCCCGTGTTGAATTAGTATGAAAAATTTACAAAAGGAGATAAAACATAAAGCAATCCCCAAGCTTATTAATTAAGTAGGTAGTATTAAAAAAACCTATTGAGAAGTAATTTTTTAAATTATGTTATAACTCTCCAAGAGAAACATAGCCAATGTTCATGTCTACATAATCTTGCTATTGCATAGATATGTATTATGTGTATCTGTGTGAATATGGATACAGATATGTGTGTATCTGTATCTATATTCACACAGATGTATATGTGTACAGACACATGTCTATATGCATACACACCCACACAGTTATCAATTTCAGAGAATTACTTATGCAAATCCTTCTGCTTTTTATTAGGAAGCCATGTTACCAGGAAGCTATTTTTAATTTTTTATGTAATAAACAACTCTAGAGTGCTCTAAGATATTTAGGCTGTTTATAAAGATTTCTAATATAAGATATTTAGGCTCTTAATAAATATTTTTTTTCAGGATGTCCAATGCACTCTATTGGAGGTAGTGACATATAAGACCCTATTGGAACAATTCTACTTTATTAATTAATTTTGCTTAAACACAAATTTTTAAGACTCACTGTGTCAACAGCTATGAAAGTATACAAAGATGGATAGGAGCTGGGCTTCAGCTATGAGTTACAAATAATGAATCACTGAAAGTAAAAATTGCTAAAAATAAGTGAATAACAATGAATGGTTTGAAATTAACTTTAGTAATTGACGATCAATGGCATAGGAAGAGTAATAAAAAGGAGATAATGAGTCACTCTTTCCCCCTTAATCCTGGTCAGTATTTATTAAGGAGAATAAAACAATCAACTTCAAAGGATTGTGTTAAAGCTGATGGTCTTAAAATGGTTGAATCACGTGTCATAGAAATTAATCTTAGCTAATAATGCTACAGGTTTGATTAATATTATGGCCTATAAATTGCTGATTTTCATTAGGCACTTTTTTTAGTGAGCGATGTTCATACAAACCATATTGTTTTAGGGGGCTTCTATTTAATGTTTGATAGCTCTTTGAATTTTAGGCATCATTGAAATTTTAAAAAATATATAATCTGACATTGATTATCCTAAAATTCTTAGTATTTAGGAAACTTCTAGGCAAAAGAATACTTAGGTTGAAACATATTATTTTAATAAAAGAAAATTTAAATTGCTCTTAGTTCGAAAAATGGCCCCGGTACACAGAGGGTAAGGAAGGACCAAAAAAGAGGCAGACCACTCCAGATTGGTAGGTGGCAATTTTCATTAGCAAGGGAACTTACATAGAAGCTTGTCTTGGGCAGCTTTGAGACAAGTAAACCTACATGCCCACCTGCCAGAATCTTAAAGTTTATACAGAGGCCTTAACTGGGTTCAGATGGTGTCAATCACACCTTACCCCCACAAGTCTGTGTCCTTGAAATGGCTCTCACCATGGGAACGATGGGCAGAATGTACAATCCAAGGACAAGGTGGGGGTGAAGAGCCTTGTGTTGCCCGGGTCCAGCTCTCGGGTGAACCAGAGGTTACATCCTCTCAATGACCAACGCCAACAATTACTCCTTCAAAGAAACAGCTGATAAATATATGTAACAAACTCTGTCCTTAGCTTGGCTTCCTCACGTGTTTCAAAGTGACCTTTTCTTTCAGTATACACGTTCTAATATTATGAACGCTATTCAAAATTTTCTTTAGTACATTTTTAGCAGACTGGACTGTTTCAAATTTTATTACTTTACTGCAGTTCATTTATATACCTTTTTTTGGGTTAGAGTTTTTCATATTTTAAAAAATATTACTATACTGTATATAGTAATATTGTGCTTGTATTTCTCTCTATTAATGTTTTATTTTGTTTCATAACCTTTAGCTTGTCCTCTTTTTTCCATATTCCCACTTGTAGATGTAGTTTTCAAAGATGCTTTTCTTATTTACACAAAAGCAAGACTTTTGAACCAAGACATTCTGAATGCAATCAAAGTCAAGTCTCAAACATTTCTTGAAAATGAGATTTTTCTGAATTGGGAATCAGAGCCATCTATTGCCTGATGCAATTTGATGACAGAATTTGTTACAACCCTCTGTGCATTAATAGCAGAAAGAAAATAAATGGAATAAAATGGAAGCAAAGAATATACATTCTCAGAGCAAGAAGAAACACTGAGGGACTGATGTGAATAGGGTTTATTAAACTTAGCAAGTTTTGATACAACACTCCTCTTTCATTCAGTTCTTAACAGAGTTCTTATTGCTTTCAGTTCTTTTTTCTCTATAATAGTATCCCCAGATCTTTACTTTGTAAATCCACGTATACAATTGTTATTTACGCACATCTCCCACATGCTATACGTTATTTGATTCTCATAACTCTATATGCCAAGTACAGACATAACATTGATGTGAAAAATGATATTACTGAGAGATACAGTGACTTTCCCAAGGTCACAAGGCTTGCAGTTTGCAGTATAGACTAGAATATAGCAGTACAGAATTTTTTCCCAGTTTCCTGTTTCTCTATACCACAACCCCTCTGAAGCCTTTCAGCTCAGTCACTGCATGTCAGAAAGGCTTTATTTTTTTTTTAACAAAAGCAGCCTTTTCTTATCTATTAACATTTTGTTATGTATGACATACAGCACTGAAGTGCCTAAGTTGCCCCCAGCCCTTTAGTAGCCCAAGGTCCTGACTGTACAGTAACCCTCGTCACCAGGGTCACATTGTCATTATCTCCACCATTTTATCATACGTATCCAACCTCTGGTAATAAGATCAAACTGTTTCACTAAGTATCATCAGAGCACTACCTAATTAGAACCACCTGGGATGACTGCTACATACATATTCTTGGACCCTACCTTCCTCACAATGAATGTCTTGTAGTAGACCTTGAAAGTTGTATTTTTAAATAAGTTCTCTGAAAACCACTGCATGCAAGACGGTAAAATCTATATATTATGCATGTCTTCTTGCCAAATATTCAGACTTGTTTATTCAGCTGCCACCTGGACTTAGCCATTTGGAGGTCTGGATGCAACTCTTACTCAATCTGTCCTAAACTGAACTCATCAACTTTCTCCCTAGCTATTTATGGTAGGCAGAATAATGCTCCCAGCTCCCAAGATGTCTACATATTAATCTCTGGAATGTGTGAATATGTTAGCTTACATGGCAAAGGAGAATGAACAGTGCAGCTAGAATGTGAATTGTTAATCAGTTAACCTTCAAATAGGAAGATTAACCTAGATTACCCAGGGGAACCTAATGTGATCACAAGCACTTTTAAAAATGTTAGAGATGGCAGAAGAGAGCCGGAGAGAGATGGAGCTATGTAAGAAAGGTCAGGGATTCAGTTACTGACTGTGAAGATGTCTGAAGAGGATCCCGAGGCAAAGAATGTGCGTGGCCTCTCCAGCTTGAAGAGGCAAGGAAACTGATGCTCCCCTAGATCCTCCAGAAAGAAAAGAATCCCTGCTGACATCTTGGTTTTAATCCAGCATTCCCCGTGTTGGATTTCTGTCCAACAGAAATGTAAGGTAATGATTGTGTTGTTTTAGGCCACCAAGTTTAGGGTATACCATGTCAGCTAGAAAACTCATGCACAGTCTGACACCTGGAAGTAGGCTGCTGCTATCGAAATTACCTAAAAATGTAGAAGATGCTTTGGAATCGGGTGGTGGTCGGAGGCGAGAAAAAGGTCGAGGTGTGTAAGAGAATACGCTTAGGTTGCCTGGAATGGAGTATTAGTAGAAATAGGGATATTTACAACTGTGTTAGTGAGGGCTAAGAAGGAAGTCAGGAGGAGGATGGAGACAAACTATCATCTTAGAGGATAGCACATCATCACGAACAGACTGTCAGTAGCAGCATGACCATTTAAGGATTTGCAGGTGACGCCTCTGAAGGCAATGAGGAACGTGTAATTGGAATCTGGAGGAGAGAGGAACCTTGCTGTATAGTGGCAGAAAGCTTAGCAGAGTTTTTACCTGCAGTTCTGTGGGAAGGAAAACTTGTAAACTGGACATTTAGCAGAGATTTCCCAGCAAAGTTCTGAGGAGTCAACCTGGTCTCTTCTTGCTGCTTCTAGTAAAATACAAGAGAAAAGAGATAAATTGAGAGGATTATTCAAAGGGAACCAGGGCACGATGAGCTGGGAAATTCTCATCCATATTTCAAAAGAGATTAAAATCAAGAGATTTGCTTTCAGGAAATTGTAGCGTAAAAGAGAGTTGAGGCTGGGGTCACACAGTCTTTTGCTAACACCTCAGGAAGATCAGAAGGCCTGCATACCCTATGACACAAAAGGCTATCTGAAGAGACTGAGTGACTCATAGAGCACCTCTGTCATATCAGTAGAAGCTGAAAATGGAGATGAGATTATCTAAGAAGTATCTGCAGACAAGCCTCTTGTCTACTGGAGTGGGCTTCACGGAATATAGAGGAAACACAAAGTTCTTGAGAATCTTATGCCAACAAACACTGCCAGCTTGGACTGAAACAGAGTACAAAATATAGGGAGGTTGTCAGAATTCCAAAATGCTACAGGGAGGAAACAGGTTGATTAAATTACTCAGCTGTAAATATATGCTGTATTTAATGAACTAGGAATGATGATCCAGGAGCAGAGCCTGGAGCCCAGAGGGCATACCCTCAGGCCCAGAGTATGGAGCCCAAAAGCACAGAGGATTAGTCCCAGGCCTTGAAACCTACTGGAGTTTGCCTCGCTGGACTGTGAAATGTCTTGGCACCCCTGACTTCTTTTTCTTTGCTTTGTATACATTTTCACCTCTTTTGAACCAGAATGTCTGTAACTATTTTCTCATGCCTGTCCTGATGTATCTGGGGAGGAATTTGAGACTTTTGAGCTGATGGCATTTAGATGGATCTTTGTACTTTGTGTTGATGCTGTAATGTGATGAGAAACCTTTTGAGAGATTGGAATGAAGTTAAGGTATTTCATACGTGGGATTGATGGGTATCACTGGAGGTCAGAGAGCAGACTGTGAGAGGCACAATAATGCCCCCTCCCCAAAGATATCCATGCCCTAATCCCTAGATCCTGTGGAAATGCCAAGTTATATGGCAAAGAAGAGTTAAGGTTACAGAGGAAATTAAGGTTGCTGAAGAGCTGACCTTTATGTAGGAAAAGTACTCTGAATTATCCAGGTGGATTGAATGCAATCACAAGAGTCTTTAAAAGTGGGAGAGGGAAAGCTACATGATTCCTCCCTTGAGCTTCCAAAAAGTAATACAGTCCTGTTTACACCTTGATTTTAGCCCCCTGAGATGGCTGTTGGACTTCTAACCTTCAGAAGTGTAAGATAACACACTTACATTCAGCACTAATTTTGTGGTACTTTGTTACAGCAGTGATAGAAAACTACTACTTTATTCTTGTCTCTTGTTGTATCAGTTTACCATATCCCAGTTCATCTATTCCCTCACCTAATATTCTGAAGATCATTCTTGCTTCACCTCTCTCTTTGCTTGACACTGCATCCAATCAGTTACTAAGTGTTGTTGCTTAAGCTCCTAAATTTTCCTGAAATAAGTCTTCATGTCTCCCTACCATCAATTTCCTAGATAAGTTATTAACCAGATTTATTAATACACTTAAAACTGCCCCCATCTCACAACCCAAAGTTTTTTGGTTTTGTCTTTAATATCCTTCAAAGATGTCTCATTACCTGTCCTAGAGAAGAGCGTCTAAATTCCTTAAAAATCACATACAAAGCTTCCTGCGCCTGCCTCCTGCTAGGCATCAGAGCATCACCCACCTTGCAGTAAATGCTAAGACAATGCTGAGCTGCTCTTGCTGACTTTGACATGCCTTGCTTTTGTGTGTCTTTCTGCCATTGCTCTTGCTGTCCTTTTCCTGCTATGTTCCTATTCCCTCTCTACCCTTTTGAAACACTTCAACACTCCTAATGTCCCATTTTCTCCAAGGATCTATATCCCTTAATTGCCAGATGGAACTCTGTGTTCTTGCTTTGTGTTCTCTTCTTTTCGTGAGCATATCTTTATCTGGATATTTATAAAATAAAGTGAGTATTTATGGGTTATTAGAAGTCAGGGTGCCTGGTGCATACTTAGTGATCAATATCTGATTCCTTAATTAAACTGAGTTAAACTGCTCCCCCATTGTAATGGACTTAGCTGTAAAGAGAATTCTCCCCCTCCCCCCATAAGTCAAGCTTTTGTATAATCCCCTCCCCTTGAGTTTGGGCAGAATCTGTGACTTGCTTCTAGCCAACAGAATGTGTCAGTGAAAAAGGATTTTGCAGGTAATTGAGATTCCCAATTCAGTTGATCAAAAGGAAGATTAACCTGGATGAGCTTGACTTAATCAAGGTGAAATTCCTGAAACTGAGATTAGGGTTCTTCCTGAGGTAGAATACTCTGATGCTGGCCTTAAAGAAGTAAGCAGCTGTGTTGTGAACTGTCTGTGAAGAATACCACATGGCAGGGAACTGTGGCAGCTTGTAGGATGGGAAGGTGGAGCCCAGCCAATAGTTAGCAAAGCCAGGTCCTTCAGTCAGTCGCACAGCTGGAAGAAAATCTTGCCAGTAATGGCATGGAGCTTTGGAGTGGATTCATCCCCAGTCAAGCCACCAAGTGAGAATGCATCCAGGTCAACACCGGGACTGCAGCCTTGAGAGACCCAGAGCAAAGATCCAGATGATTTATGTCAGAATTCCTGACTCACAGAAACTGAGATAATAAGTGTGTTGTTCTCAGCTTCTCAGTTGTGGTACTTTGTTCTGCAGCAATAGAACTCACATATAGCCCCACAGCTTCAGGTACTCATTCACTATTTTACATTTACTATTACCTGTGCATTCCATTGCTTCTATTAACTTGTTTCATTCATTCACTCACTATCAGTTTTTTGTACATTAGTATATACCATTAATAACTTAAAAATCTAAGTCACTAATAGACAGGATGTATACAGAAATTCTCAGCACTTAAGAAATTCATAGTCAAAGCATAAAGGGAGAAGCAAGTATGTCTGCCTAGGGTGGGTGGTGAGATATCATATAATTTCCATTGGCTTGAACACTTCTCCAGCCAATTCAAACCTACAAACTCCTTCAGGGCTCCTCTCAAGCTGTATGTCTGTCATTGAACCCTCTATAACTGTTGTTACATACAAGCAAATTTCAAACAAGATCCACAAATAATACACAATTTAAGTTTTTGTTATTTGTGCTGCATCTTTGAATCTTGTTTTCAATAACTGTATTTTAAGCTTTAAGAAACAGAAGATCTTCATTTATATTCATCTCTGTGAAGAACAGAGAACAATGTATAAGGTTATAGCTCAGTTCTAGATACTCTGTGTCTCTCTGTCTTCCAGAAACTTCCACAAGGCAATACAGCTTTAAAATATAGGATGTGCTTAAATATTTCCTTTTCTCCAATGTGCCTGAATTTCATTGCTAAAGTCATTTTGGGGGAAACCATGATGTGTCCGGAAAGTTCTGTTAAAGTTCAGATAATTATAAAGGAAATTATGAAATTGCATGCTGAGGAAGATATTTGGATTTATAATTCTAGTATCAAACATTTTGAAAATACTGACCCTTACAAACTACATGGGACTAAATACATTCCATTTGCTGAAAAAAAAAAAAAAAGTGGGAGGGGTGATCTGGGAGGATTGAGAACTTCTTCAAATCTAGCCTGAAGGAAGATAGAAAAAGGTTTTGATAAATTTATTAAATTTAATCAATTTTGATTATAGGGAGATTATAAAAGCTAACTAGCTGAGACTTCAGTAGGTAAGGACAATAGGACTGCCTCAGTCTCCAACATAGTAGTGTGCTCAGGCTGCCATAATGAAATAACATAGGATGAGTGGCTTAAACAACAGAACTCTATTTTCTCTCAGTTCTGGAGGCTGAGAAGTCCAAGATCAGGTGTTTGCAGATCTGATTTCTAGTGAGAGATCTCTTCCTGGCTTGCAGATTGCCGTCTTCCTCCTGTGTCCTCACACAACAGAGAGAGAGCTTTGGTACCTCTTTCTCTTCTCATAAGGGTACCAGTTCTACCAGAGGATCAGGTCTCCAGTCTTAGGACCTCATCTAGTCTGGATCACCTCCTTTAAGGCTCTAGCTCCAATATAGTCACTAGATGGTTAAGACTTCAACATAGGAATTGACACAATTTGGTCTATAACACCCATCTCCCAATAATTCCCCAAAACATTGCAAAACAAGAATAAAAATAGGTCTTCCCTGGTGGCGCCGTGGGTGGGAGTCCGCCTGCCGATGCAGGGAACACGGGTTCGTGCCCCGGTCCGGGAAGATCCCACATGCCGCGGAGCGGCTGGGCCCGTGAGCCATGGCTGCTGAGCCTGCGCGTCCGGAGCCTGTGCTCCGCAATGGGAGAGGCCACAGCAGTGAGAGGCCCGCGTACCGCAAAATAAATAAATAAATAAATAAAGCTACACAAAACCCATACCTTTAGCATATCTTGAAGACAGAGAATGGCTAAACTTCAAAAGAACTCTAAGTAAAAAAAAGAAAGAACACAAAATCTCAGCCAGAGATGTTTCACTCTCCTGCCTCAACCCCTCTAATGTCAAGCTCTGTGACAGGCAAAAGCAGAAAAAGCAGACGGATAATAACTACAGGGAAGGGGGAAGGAAGACATCCGGAAGGTCTAAGCCTTCTATAAGGCCTGCACCACAAGGACAAAGTCATTTACAAGTCTGAAAATACATTCCTGAATGTGGAATCCCAGGTAGGGACTTAGAAGTTTGAACCACCTGAAGAGTAGTCTTCAAAATGCATATCTCCTGGGAAGTGGGGAGGGGATACAAATGTAAGATGTGCCTTTTACAACTGCTTGACGAAAGGGGAAAAGAAGAAGAAGAAAATATATGACTGTGAAACGTAAAAGAAAACCAAAGAATTTGGAGACATCTGACCCAGAGTAATTTCAACTAAACCGGGTTATAAAGTTTAAATGTCAAGGAACTAAGGGCATTAAAAGGTTTAAGTACTACAGAGGTAAACCCTAGAACAAGACCAAAAAACAAATCATGCTTTAAACAGTATGTGTACATATACATGTGAAAGAGCAATGAATATGAATTTCATAGAGAAAAATATATCACAATGTAGATAATCATAAAATATGACAGAGAGGAGACCAAACATAGCAGTTATAGGTAAAATGTGAATCCACCTAACTCTCCTACTAAAGGAAAAAAGATTTTCCCCTTAAATCAAAATGTAAGATACATCTATATGCTTTATATGAAAGACAAGCCTATAACAATGTAATTCACAATGGGCGGTGGGGAAAGGGAAGGATAAACAAAAATATACCAAGCAAGCGGGGACAAAAGATAAAAAAAACACAAGGAAGCAGGGGTAACAATCCTGATAACAGATAAAGTAGAGTTCAAGAGCAAAAGCGTTAAACATGATAAAGCAGGACACCTTTTATTGGTAAATGTCACAAATCACAATGAAAGCATAACGTGTATGAGAATTTATAGCCCAGTTAACACGGCAGTCACCTTATGAAGCAAAATCTGTCAGCAAATGCAAGGTGATAGGAGTAGAATCACAGTAGTACTAGGAGACATTAACATAACACTCTCTGTACAAGACACATCAAGTGGACTAAATCTAAGTAAGGAAATAGAAGACCTACAAAATAAACCAATAAGGTAGATATTATGGATAGATGTTGAAATTTATACTCTGACAATAGACAACGTACCTTCTTCTCAAGCACCTATGTAACCTTCACGGAAAGACAAATGATCATATATTAGGTCCACGGAAAATATCAGTAAGGTCCATAGGGTACAAATACTGCAAGTAACACTTTATGATTACACTAAAAAGATGTATGTACAGCATTTATAACAACTGTATTAATTTGCTAGAGCTGCCATAACAAATTACCACAAACTGAGTAGCGTAAAACAGTAGAAATCTATTATCTCACAGCTCAGGCTATAAAATTGAAATCAAGAAGTTCTGGAGAATTAGCTATTTCTGGAGGCAAATTTCTAATAAGATCTATTGATAAGTTAATATTATTGTATCAATGTTATTTTCTTGAATATCTGTATCTATAGAAAGTACTATTAATATTATAAATAGTATGTTATAGAATACAAAATATATCATTTATTATTAAAGTGAAATAGAAAATGTTTCAAATCTTTAAACATATTTTATAGACACCATATTTAAATGGAGGTCGTTGTATAAAATCAAAAAAATTCTACTTTAACACAGTTTTCTTTGGTTTTACCTCACTATCAGCCTTCTTCGTTTCATTAAAATGGAAGTAGGAAAAATTAGGAGGTTCTGTTTTGATACTTATATGATTGACTTGTTTTGAAATTCAAAGTTAAATATGTATTAACTAATTGGAAAAACTCACAATACGTTTTTAGCAAGTATAAGGACTTTTTATATGTTTATTGTCCAATTGCATGTAATTTTCTGTGAATTGACTGTTCATATTCTCATGTCCTAAGTGATGTATATTTTTGGATCACACTGACAACTATTTGTCTGGCATTTTATATTTGAAACACAAAGATAGTTGCAATCCATGATTATTATATATTTTTTGAAGAATGCTGATTGGAAGGCCAAAAAGGTCAGGACCCAGGAGCTTGAAACTCTAATTGCAAGTTTGGTTATAATATACCATGAACGCTAATTTTCCAAGAAACATGGTCAGGGTGCATCTGCTCCTAGGGCATCTTTCTTACTATGACATGGCCAACTTTAGAGACAAATAATGAGTAGTCTCTGGCCATAGTCACATTTGTCATATTCAGCTGTCAAAAATCCAAAGTAGAATTTAGATAGGATATAGCAAAGTAATTCAGTCTCTTTATGTATATTTATCCCTTAGTTACAGCTTATACTAAAATATTTATTGTAGTTATTTGGAATGAAAAACTTGTAAGGACATTGATAATAATAATAACAGCATCTTATCCTTTACAGCACATAGCAGTATACAATACATGCTTATTCAGGGAAGGGACAGGGATTGACCGTCTCATTAAGATATTAAATGAGAAACATGTGAATTGTCATTTAATGGATTCTGAAAAGTGAAATCACTTAGATATTATCTTACCACATAACTTTTAAAAATTTAATATTTTGGACTGGAGGAGTTAAAATGATTCTATTACTTGATATGCAGATTTACCAACAAGCTGCTCACCTTCAAAAAGATATTTTGTTTCATTTTTCAATGAAAGGTGACGGATACAGGGCTTAACAACCCCACTCCTTGGGGATATAATTAGCTAACTTGTTTACACGAACCCTGTTGAGCTTGAAAGTGTCTGTACATAGATTACGTTGGTTACCATGGACTGACCATGTCCATAGTGGATTCTCAATGTGTTTGTATGCATATATTCACTATTTCCAGAGCTCTCCCAGCTATCATTTAATTAGGATGCGAACAAACTGGAGGAAATGAATTTAAATTCGAATTTCTCTATAATTAGGATGAAAGAGTTTCAACATGGGTGACTTACAGTTTATAACATCAAATTAATTTATGCGTACTACCTCAAGTCATTTCTAGCAAGAATATTTAAAATCAATAGTTATGGCCTCAGATTATGCCCTTGCTCCTAGGGAATAAAATGATCTGTTCTAAAAAGTCAGCCTGTCACTTAATAGTTTCCCTTTCAGGATTTAATAACAATTACACACCTGAGCGTTCATTCTGGATAGCTTTAGTTGTACCTCTGGTATATAATGAAAAAGTTAAGGATATATGATTTTAGACGGAAAAATAAACCTAAAGAAAACTTAAAAATATTCAAGGTGATATTCCAACACCAAACTGAAATTCAGATGAACTCTCTGAATACTGTCAGCAGTCATTTTGTGGCACCTATGAGACATCCAGCAGGTGTAATTTAGAAGCTGAACATGAGGAGTCTGGAGAAAGGGTCTGGATGGGGTTTATAGATTTGGCATTCATAAATAAGCACATATTCAGTGATTGGCATTATTTAAATAGGTGAGATTTCCCTAAGAAAGTAATCAGCATAAAAGAAAAAGAACATGGATGAAACCCAGAGAAATACCAATTCTTAAGAACAGGCAGGGGAAAGAACAAAGACCAAAAACCTAGAAGCAAGATGGATAGGAAAAACATAGGGAAGGCAGGAGGAAATATTGTTAGAAAAAGAAACAGTGTAGAGTTTTAAGGAGGGCCCAAGAAATCATGTCAAATGCAATGGGGCTGTCAAAGATAAGGCCTGAAAGATGATCTTAGCCCTGGATGATTAGCAAGCCTTCGTTAACCATTTTGGTGCAGGGTTATAAGGATGGCTAAAGTGGGTTCCGAGGCCAGAGAACCAAGATGAAAATTGAAGAAAGGAAGTAAATAGCTCCTAGGGAATGAAATGATCTCTTCTGAAAAGCCTGTTGGATAGTTTTTCTTTCCGGATTTAAGAACAATTACACACATGAGAGTAAATTCTGGATAGCTTTTTCTTGTCAAGATCTTGCCTATGAATATGGAAGAGGACAATATCTAAAATAGGACTCAGAATTTAAAAAAAAATGTTTTCCACAAGATGTGAGCATTTTGAGCCCATTTATAGGATGAAAGGAAGCAACATTGGAGAATGAGTTCGAAAATACAGGAGTGAGAGCTCTTGCCTTCTGAGACAGACCACATTCTGTCCATGGAATGTGTATCTCTCTAAATAACTTACTTTCACTTTAAAAGGAAAAAGAAAAAGAAATACAGGAGAGAGGGTATAGTTGATGGTTCAAAGATCCTACACAGAGTGGTAAGGATGGGTTTACATCACTCAGTGAGAAGTATTCATTTAGGATAGTATAAGGGACACGTTTTCCTCTAAAAGGATATATAAGGAAAAAAAGCACTGTGATACATATAGGCATCAGGATAGGATTGGGTCAGAAAGCTTAACTAGTATATACCTGAACACTTCATTTTCTATAAAAGATAAAGCCAAGTCATCTGCATGGATTGAAATATAAATTCTTCTATGGTTAATTTGAGGGGAACAAAGTTTGTTTAAAAAAAACAAAGGAAGTTTGACAGTGGAAAATGAGGAATCACATGGAATAGATTGTTGCGAATTGCTTAGAACCTAACTGAGATTGGAAACAATTTTGAATGACACTGTGGGAGAATATTATTTTAGTATATTAACAAATCATTTTCTTGGACAGAGAGGATTGTTGACTTTGTTTAGCTTTTCTTTTGCAATCCCTGACAAGTATATACGCATGACATTCTAAATATCTTGCTTAAAAAAAAACCAAAAGACAAAGATAAGTACTTAAAATATGTCTTCTTATGTCAAAAATACTACCCTTCCTAAAGGAACAATATGCCATTATAATGTGATTTTTTTTCTTCAGTTTTATACAACGCTAGTATAGCAGCTGTCTTCGGAGAACCTAAGAACCAGGATGTTGTCCCTAGCACACCAGAAAAATGTCCAATATATTGTAAAATTTTTTAATCTAAAAATGTGTGTGTGTTTGTACACACACAATTTCCTTAAATGTCTTGCACCAGTAACTCTCCCAATTGAGCATCTCTGTGTGTTTGTTGGGGGCACACATAATATTCCTAGGGTACTTTAAAACACTGCCTTAACCTTTACTTCAGGGTCAGCCATCATTAAGAGTTTAGGGCCTTCTCGGGTTTCTCTGGGAATTCACATGTTACTGCACATGTGTATGCTCTCTACATTCCCAGGCATATGTTAGAGCTTTTCAAAGCCCCAGATAATCATCTCATTCCTCATTCCCCAACACTCCTTTAATGATTTCTGGTCAGCTTCTTATTTTTTAACATCTTTATTGGAGTATCATTGCTTTACAATGGTGTGTTAGTTTCTGCTTTATAACAAAGTGAATCAGCTATACATATATCCCCATATCTCCTCCCTCTTGCATCTCCCTCCCACCCTCCCTATCCAACCCCTCTAGGTGGTCACAAAGCACCGAGCTGATCTCCCTGTGCTATGCGGCTGCTTCCCACTAGCTATCTATTTTACATTTGGTAGTGTGTATATGTCCATGCCACTCTCTCACTTTGTCCCAGCTTACCCTTCCCCCTCCCTGTGTCCTCAAGTCCATTCTCTGTGTCTGTGTCTTTATTCCTGTCCTGCCCCTAGGTTATTCAAAACCTTTTTTTTCCACCTAGATTCCATATATATGTGTTAGCATACGGTATTTATTTTTCTCTTTCTGACTTACTTCACTCTGTATGACAGACTCTAGGTCCATCCACCTCACTACAAATAACTCAATTTCGTTTCCTTTTATGGCTGAGTAATATTCCATTGTATATATGTGCCACATCTTCTTTATCCATTCATCTGTTGATGGACACGTAGGTTGCTTCCATGTCCTGGCTATTGTAAATAGAGCTGCAAGAATATACAATGGAGAAAAGACAGCCTCTTCAGTAAGTGGTGCTGGGAAAACTGGACAGCTACATGTAAAAGAGTGAAATTAGAACACTCCCTAACACCATACACAAAAATAAACTCAAAATGGATTAAAGGCCTACACGTAAGGCCAGACAGTATAAAACTCTTAGAGGAAAACATAGGCAGAACATTCTATGACATAAATCACAGCAAAATCCTTTTTGACCCACTAGAGAAATAGAAATGAAAACAAAAATAAACAAATGATACCTAATGAAACTTAAAAGCTTTTGCAAATGAAGCAACTGACAAAGGATTAATCTCCAAAATATACAAGCAGCTCATGCAGCTCAATATCAAAAAAACAAACAGGGCTTCCCTGGTGGCGCAGTGGTTGAGAGTCCACCTGCCGATGCAGGGTGCCCTGGTCCGGGAAGATCCCAATGCCGCGGAGTGGCTGGGCCCGTGAGCCATGGCCGCTGAGCCTGTGCGTCCGGAGCCTGTGCTCCGCAACAGGAGAGGCCACAACAGTGAGAGGCCCGCGTACCGCAAAAAAAACCCAAAAAACAAACAAAAAAACCCCAAAAGAAACCCAATCCAAAAATGGGCAGAAGACCAAAATAGATTTTCTATGCTGAAAGAGAAAGGTGAAGGTTTGATCTGAAGAGTATCTGAGGAGTAGAAAAGGAGCTGGCTAGGTAATTGTAGGTGGCTGTACCTCATGAAGGTCCCTGCTGAAATCCTCAATCCAAATGGTTTGGTAAATTTGGGGTGACAGGTGTAAAATGGGCTGTGTGAAGTCTGGAGTAGTTTGGACCCTATCACATCCTTTGCAATGACATTGTAGATGACAGCCCCACCATTCTGTAGAAATATGTACCTGTCAGAAAATATTGAATTAGTTCAGTCATTGATCCGACCCAAGCATTTGTGTTCACGTTTTTATAGAAATTATGAGGGTAAGATATAAAGAAGCATTAGACAAAAGTTTTGTTTTCATTGCAAACGGGTTAGGATATTGTTGGCTTTTTATTCAACTTTTCCTGTGCAGGCCATAATCATTAAAATAATTCACTGCGATGTCAGAAAGAGCGTCTTGTCTTAGGGGCACTGGTGAGGTAAATTCACAATTATGGATCGTTTTAATCGAATTATATCCTTAGAGCTTTAATTTTGAGCCCTGAATCCACAATCTGAAATTTGCAGGTAATCAATGATATTTATTTAAATGCTCTTGGGTAAAGATAATGTGAATACAGAAGCCTGCTTATTTCTAGCATAAAATTGTTTGTTAAGCAAAATAATAGAGCGCTGCAAATTAACTGTTAAAGGGAAATGTAATCTTGGTTTATTTAATTTTAACACCTTTGTTTGATATTTACCGAGTATTTTTAAGAATAACTTACATGTAATTTAGTTTAACTATCATTAAAATGTGAAAGCAAACATTCTTACCCTTTATGGTACTTATCTAGTACCAGACGTTTTTCATCTGTCGTGGAAAAATATTTTTTACATTTTAGAATTAACGTCTGTACCTACTTGGTTAATCAAGGAAATGCCTGAATTAGGAAATGTTCCAAATTACTCTGTATAAATATATAATACTTTACTGATATTGACAAGATGAAAAAAATTACATTGCAGTAGGTCTTATATATAGTAATCTTAAGAGGGTACCATAATAAATTTACAAATATGCATTTGTAAAAGCATAATTTTAGAGTTTTAAAAAATCTCCTGGGCTTCCCTGGTGGCCCAGTGGTTGAGAGTCCACCTGCCGATGCAGGGGACATGGGTTCGTGCCCCGGTCCGGGAAGATCCCACATGCCGCGGAGCTGCTGGGCCCGTGAGCCATGGCCGCTGAGCCTGCGCGTCCGGAGTCTGTGCTCCGCAACGGGAGAGGCCACAAAAAAAATCCTAAATTTTCCTGAGTTCTCATTAGGGTCTCACTGAGTCAAGATTAATTTCACCTGGAGGTCTTGTTTTTTCTCATCATGGGGAAGCAAGGTTCCAAAAATCTGGCAGGAAGAGTGACTTCCATCCTTCTGAGTGCCTGAGTGACAGTCACTGATGAGCTTAGTATCCTTGCTTCTGAGGACAACAGGCTTTCTCCTTGATGACCTCAAAATAATTCCTATTTTGGTCTTCATATACATGGAGGTATACAGTATTTACTATTTGGGCTCCGGCTTTTTTCCACTCAAAGGTATATCCATGAAATCCATCTGTATTATTTTATATACCAGTGATTTATTCTTTTTCCTGCTGTGTAGCATTACATTGTTTAAATAGAGAGCTTTTTAATTCATTCTACTGCTGATGAGCACTCAGGTATTTCTGTTGAAATTGCTGGTTGTAAGTTATACATGTGTTTAACTTTAGTAGATGATATTAATCATTTTTCCAAAATGGTTGTGCCAATTTAGGGGCCCAGATACAGATATGTGAAGAAATCCTACCAACAACAACAACAACAAAAAAAAAACGTGGACAACCAATATGAAAAAAAGCCGAATTAGTTCAACAAGCACTCACAATATACACAAGTTTATGAAAACCAAGGATTAAATTTTGATAAAGAGCAGTAAGAATCTCAATTGAGCCATATGTGTGAAAACAATTGTTCTTTCATATTATTAAATAAAAAATAGATTTAGGGCATGATGAGTGCTTAATTGAGGCTTTTTATTGGCTAGACCTTCAAAGTTGGAATTTTTAATTCACAACAAATCCTTACAGCAATTTTATGTGTGGATAGAATTAAGAAAATAGCCCTGAGGTTATTGAATAAAATGTTTAAAGTACCTTATAGGTTGATGAGAAAATGAAAGTGAACAGAGACACCAAGTGTAAGCGATAGAGAAGAATGTTTACAGTTCAAGTACAATCAGATGAAAAGGTAGCATCTCCTAGAATTCTTTAGGTAATTGTGCATATTTTCTATTTTCATGTTTTGCAGCACATTATTATTTCTTTTAATAAATTTAGTTAGTTTTGGCTGCGTTGGGTCTTTGTTGCTGTGCGCGAGCTTTCTCTAGTTGCGGTGAGCGGGGGCTACTGTTTGTGGCTGTGTGCAGGCTTCTCATTGTGGTGGCTTCTCTTGTTGCGGAGCACGGGCTCTAGCTGCGCGGGCTCAGTAGTTGTGGCGCGCGGGCTTAGTTGCTACGTGGCATGTGGGATCTTCCCAGACCAGCGCGGCATGTGGGATCTTCCCAGACCAGGGCTCGAACCCGTGTCCCCTGCATTGGCAGGCGGATTCTCAACCACTGCACCACCAGGGAAGCCCAGCATGTTATTTTTGGCCCAGGGAATCCACTCTCTTTATGGATATGCAAAGTATTCCCAACTAGGAACACCTTATAGTCTCAAAGTCTAAAGATAAAGAAAATTATCATTAAACACTTCTGATTCTAATATTGAATACCTGCATAAAAAGTTCCCATCATCTTCCAACAAATGACTTGCTCGAACCATTTTTTGATTAATCATCACTCACTATCAGGCATTCTCTTCCTGCTTTGGGGCTGCAATTAACCCTCTTTATATTACATGGTATATACAAATGTTATTTTCTTTCAAAGTGTTATTACCTATATTTATGTATTTACATGGTTCACTTGACGATTTTTTCTATCTGTGAAATTTCTTCAGACATGTTGAATACGTCGTAATTTCTCCCACTTTTATGATCAAAACATTTTTGCCATTTAATAGTTTTTCTCTTAGTGCCAGTTTCAGAAATGAACTAAAGTTAAGTGAAGAACTGGTAAACTTGAGCAGAGGGATACCCATGTCTTATCAGTTTGGCTCATTTAGTTTACCTTGTTTTATTGAGCTTTGCTTTATTGTGCTTCAAAGATAGTACACTGTTTTACACACTGAAGGTTTGTGGCAATCCTGTATCAAGCAAGGCTACTGGCACCAATTTTCTAACAGCATATGCTCACTTTGTGTCTCTCTATCACATTTGGGTAATTCTCACAATATATCAATTTTTTTCATTATTATTACAGTTGACCCTTGAGCAACAAGGGGGTTAGAGGTGCTGACTTCCATGCAATCAAAAATCTGTGTATAACTTTACAGTCAGCCCTCCATATCTGAGGCTCCACATCTGCAGATTCACCCAACTATGGATCAGTACGTACCTATTGGAAAAAAGCCTTCATATAAGTGGACCCACACAGTTCAAATCACTGTCATTCTAGGGTCAACTGTATATGTATCGTGATGATCTGTGATGATCTCTGATGTTACCACTGTAAAAAGATTACAACTCACTGAAGGCTCAGATGATGCATGACGATTAGCATTTTTATCAATAAAGTATTTTTAATTAAAGTATGCACATTGTTTTTCAGATATAATGATATTTCACATTTAATAGACTACAGCAGTGTAAACATAACTTTTATATGCACTGGGAAGCCCCATAACTGTGTGACTCATTTTATTGTGATATTTGATGTATTAAGGGGGTCTGAAAGCAAACCCACAGTGTCTCCCAGTGCCTGTATTTGTTTATTTCCCAAGCTTAACCTAAGACCCTTCTCCTTTTCAGGAAAACTGATTCCTAGACATGTTTAAGTGTAAAGTATATTTCCCTCTTTTATTATTTCTACCAAAACTAACAGCTGAATTTTTGTTGTTGTTGGTTTTTTGTTTTTTGTTGTTTTTCACTCAAATTCACTCACTCAGTTTATCTGGGAGATGTAAGAGACAGGTTATTCCTGTGGTCATTTATATTTTCTTAGGGCAGTTTCTTATGATATGCCTAGTTTCATAATATTAAAAAAAGGGTCAAATTCTCCCATTATTAGGCCACTTGAAAGAGTTTATAATAATCCTGCAGCCTTACTTCTAGAATAATGAGGGCAATATTTTTTTTTACTACATTACTGTGTAAAGTTAATATACCATTTTTGAATTTTTTCAATCTTATGGTTAATAGTTATAATTGCCAAGAATTGAAGACAGAATATTCCAGAAATATATATGTATATATATATATATTTTTTCTTTCTCTGGAAAGTTTCTGTTACTCTTTATAGATTCTCTAATAGACCATATTTCATAGCCTACATTGAACCCTGTGTTTGCACATGTAAGTTTTACAAATTTAAAGCAAGAGTAAGAGAGAGAGTAAGAGATAACACACTGACCAAATAGTGGAATTACCTCCATGGCTCAGTATCTATCTCATTATTCAGCATGTTATTCTACCATTTTCTCTCTTCTCGAACCCTATATCACCTAAAACTCACCACACTATGCTTGAGCAGATTTGTTCCCTAAAATGACTAAGTTCATCCAACGCTAATTCTTCCAAATTTCTTTTTCTTTCCATACAAAATTTTCCATCTTTAAGATCCTCTCACTGTTGTGGCCTCTCCCGTTGCGGAGCACAGGCTCCCGACGCATAGGCTCCCGATGCGTAGGCTCAGTGGCCATGGCTCACGGGCGCAGCCGCTCCGCGGCATGTGGGATCTTCGTGGACCGGAGCACGAACCCGTGTCCCCTGTATCGGCAGGCGGACTCTCAACCACTGCGCCACCAGGGAAGCCCCGAAAGTTTCTGTCTTTAACCTATTCTATCCTCATCCGTCCCATTTCAGAAGCAGACACTACCCTCCTCTTTCCAAGGCTGATTCCTGCATCTGACCTGTTTATTCCAGCCCAGCACTTTCCTCCATTAGTTATCCTTTTCTTTATTACAGCTGTCACCTCTTATATTCTATTGGCTCTGACTTCACATATTTTCTTGAAATTCCTTCATTTTAAACGTTCCCTCAACACCAACAGTAATTATATACAACAATAAGGAATACTACTATTTATTATAGCCACCATATGTTGGGGAACATGCTACTAATTAGAAAACAGTCATGATAATAACAAATCCTTATTTTGACTTTCCAGATATTTCTCCTTGCTTTACACATATCAACAGACATTTAATCCTGGGGGGAAAAACAATGCAAGGGAAGCATTACTATAATCCTCATTGGGCATAGTGGAAATTAGTGCTCAGCAAAATCAAGAGTTTCAATCCCACACACAGAAGAGACTGCAGTGCTGGGAGTTGACCCCAGGCCTTTGGACTCTAAAGCCCATAGTTTTACTTTATTTTTGCTCTGTCATCACATCAATCTTCTTAATAAACTACCACAATATGGTACTAATTTCCAGCATTCTAACGAAATTTGTTTCTCACATTGTGGTCATAGACCCTCATGTTTGCTCTATTCTAGACACATTTTCTGTGGTATTAGATACTTAGCAAATCTATCTGTAGAATCATCTTCCTCCTTTGCATTTCCGTCCAAGTTTCTGGGTGTCCTCTTGCCCCTTGGACTTTCTTTTCTCATTCCTCTGCTATCATCTCTGTTCCTATTGTCCTTTCTTATCATTGTTACCTGAGTCTCTATCCTCAGACCACTTATTTTCTAGAGGTGCAAACATTCCTTGATCAACTTGAATTCTCAAAAGTTTAATAGCCATATCTGTGATCTCTCCTGGTGTACATATCCAGTATGAAATATAAAAACTCTCTTTTTAGTTCATTATTTCCACTGGTTGCTCTAAGAGACCCTCTAATCCCAGTCATCAAATCCTTTTGATCTTGCCTCCACTATTTTCTCCCTAGACCCTTCTCTCTCTCACCTTGAACACTTCTATCACCTGATCTTCATCAGCTCTCACTGAAACTGTTGTAAGCACCTGCTGCCCGGTTTTCATCTCCCCAAGGTCTTGTCTTCAATTGGTCCTCCATCTAAAATCCTTTTGATAAGTACTTCCGTCCATTGGACTTTTATTCACTCTTCTGTATTTATTTTTGCTAAGAGCAAATCCTGAGACCCAAAAGATGAGGGAGTCAGGTGATGTTAGAATTGAAGAAATGTATATACTAAGAATGTTAGATAGCAATTATAAAGGGCCAAGAGTAAGAGTAACTTTGTTATGGATAAGCCTTGGATAAAGGATTGGCAAGAAATGTGAGTGAGTAAAAGTTACAGAGGGATGGAGAGCTATTTAAAGCTTTTAGGATAGCAGTGGTATCGTGATATTTGCCATATGTGTAGACCACACGGACTGCAGTATGGAAACTGAATTGGCAAAGTTGCTTTTAGGTAGTGACTTGGGATTTGTGTCTGAGAGTGGGGTACAGGATACCAACCAAGATCCTATTTCAAAAGTCTTAGTTGGGAAATCCAGGTTCCTGAAAGAGAGCATCCACTGGGAAACTGAAAAGATATAGATCTGAAATTTATTTGGGAGATGAAATCCACATAGCAAGTTGATCAGCAAAAAGAGGCTACTCTAGTCCTATGGAATAGCAAAGCCATAGACTGACAGCTTTTGATAGTTTCACATATGAGATTTGAAGAAAAGAGAAATCTGCAGGACTGAGTCTCAAACACATGCAAATAGAGACACAAACTTAACACCAGGTAATAGAAGGGAAAAGAATAGAAGGGAAACCCTTTTCCTTTTATTTTTAGTCTTAAGCAGCTCTGCTTGCCTATGTTGGGACTTCCTGGATTTGAATGCAAGACCTTATTAACTTCCTGACAAGAAAGATCTACTCAAAGATAAGATTTGCCATGTGTTGCGAAAATTCTGAAGTGGCCCTTCTGCGGCTTCCATAGATTGTTTTATCAGTGTATTTAGGGGTACTCAGTCATTGACAGCCAGGCAGGCACTGACTTTCCACTAGAAATGGATAAGTTAAACTTGTTCTGGAGGAAAAAAATGTCCCACAGACCTCTTTCAAACAGAATTTAAAGAGGAAAATTGGTGCTTGCCGTTGAATAGTTTGTAATTTTAATGATAAGGGTCAACAGTTTAGCTGTGTTAATAGGAACTGAGCAGTAATAGTCTCATGCTAGTTTTCTCTGACTAAAGGATAATTGAAGGACAAGAAAATTGTAGACTTGACCTCAATATTCTAACTAATAATTCATCATTCTTGTATTTGTAAATGTATTGTACCCAAAGAAGGGGATGAGAATTCTGAGGCTGTGGATTACTTTTGGCTGTCATTATGCCTATTTATATTGAAATTTGGACATTTTCTTTCAGTGCCCTGATTTTTAGGAGACAGAGCTTTCCTTAAGAGTTGTTTTGGTGGTGTTTATTCATTTATTCTATCGGTCAGAATTTTGGATGTATCATCTATCATGAGTGACTGGACTAGTCATTGAGATATAAAACTGAATAGGATAGGGTCCTTGCCTTCAAAGGGCTACCTTTCCAGGTGGAAGAAGGTTTCACTTAGCATTTTGTTTGGCTACAATCTGTAACAGAAATCCAACTTTGACAGCTTTAATAAGTAAGAGGTCAGGGTTGGCAACCCCAGTCTAGTATAGTGGCTTTATGATATCATCACAGAAAGCACACTTTCTTCTCTCCACCCTGCCACCTGTCATTTGTCTCTCTTTCTGGTGGTCACAGGATGGCTGCTTCATCTACCCACATTGTTTCTGTGATCCTGTGAAAAAGGGGACAAGTCAGAGGGCACATAGCATATGATAGCTGAGATTTCTCTTTCCCCATCATCATGCCCGGAAGGCTTTTGTTCACACCTCACTGTCACTAGTCTATCAGATCAGATGACACTCTTTAGGTACCAGAAAGCCTGGGAAATCAGTATTTTTAGGCAGGCACATTGCTGACTCAAATGAAATGAGATTCTGTAAATTAGAAAATAAGAAGAGAATGAATATCTGTTGACAACCAGCTGTTTCCACCATGATTGATGGATTCCTCCTTCTCCAAAACAATCATAGCAGCACTGTGAAATAAGTGCTGTGGAGAAATGGTGTACAAATTCTGGAAATACAAAGAGAAATACACATGGCAATTACTTCAAATAATTGTTCCCAAAAGAGGTGATGCTTATGATGAGTCTTATTAGCTAGCAATTTTTTGGGTGGACAACAATAGGGAATACCAATCCATGAAAAAGGATCAATTTGGAGAAATGCATCAAAGTAAAAATGAGCTGTGCCCAGTCAACAAAACCAAAGAATACTGGTGTGATGAAAGGAGAAGCTAATTGAAGGGATGATGATAGGAGATAAGTTTCTGCATATACAGTGCTAAGTACTTCGAAATCATTTGTAAAGACAGTGGAAAATACTTAAGGGTCTTATCCCAAAGAATTTCGTAGTTAGATAGATTAGAGAGAATGAGACTCAAGACCGTAGCATTAATCCAACAAGAGAAATCACAAGGGCAGTGCCAGAGATCTGAAGAAGATACTTCTAAGGAAAAAACTGGGTGTTACATGGAATTTGAGCGGAGGGTGGCCATTACGTTTTAAAGAAACAGAATTGGTGTTGTCTGGAAAGTATCCAGGTGTATGTATTCAATAGTTTAGAGGATCTAGAAATGAAAAGAGTAATTTGTGCTGTAAGTTCTGGCTGTGGAGATATCAGCTTATTAGGCAAATATGAAATAATGCTCGTGGATAAGGTCACTCAGAACAAGTCATGAGAAAATAAAAAGATACAAGCCAGATTACTGAAGATAATATTAATGAAATGGGAGGGGAATAATATACTGTAGGAAAATTAAGAAGTGATGGTCAAAGAAACTTTAGGAGGAAACCTAACTGGGGGCAGTCCCCTGAATATTAATAGAAAAGATGATTCTTGGAGAACAAAAAGGGAGAGTTCAAGAGTGCCAAATACTAAGTTGAATAAGACCTGGACAGAAACTGTTCACTGAGCTCGAATATTACATAATCATTTATCATCTTAGGGGGAACTAATTTAGTAAAGCTAAGAAAGAAGAGGTAGATGGCCGTTCATTATGAATAAGGAACAGACGAGGAAGTAGATACTACCAACTGGAAACTTGGAAAGAGTGATTGGGAAAAAGAGAACAGATGATAAGAAGGCATCAATGGTAGGATTACAACAGGGTCATTTTTGTGTGTCCGTGTGTACATGTATGTATGTATGTACATATATATGTATGTTTGGATTTTGAGAAGTTTGAGAATATATGTTGAGGAGATGGTCAGTAGATATATATTCAGGTAGAGCAGGTATAACTGACAGAAGATTATCCCTGTTAAGTAGGAAGTTGAGAGGTATTTTTTGGTAAAAGCGTGCATGCCTGTTTTCATGATAAGTGTTGCAAAACTGATCTGTATTATGATTATGAATTTGCTCACTTCAACTGCCTATCACAATCAAAATATTTTTTCCATACCCACCATTTCATGTGTCCATAACTAAATGTACAAAGCACCTATTGATAAGTACATAATGAGCAAAACTTTATCATTGTGAAATGGCAACATGGCAGCTTTTAAATTTCCATTTCAAATTATTTATTTCTATTTTATTTTCTCTGTGGATATCTTCACTCTTTCCAGGAGATAATAAATACATGGAGGATAAGAATTTATATCTCAGTTTTAAATGATATTCATTTAAATGTCAGTGGTTATTTTACTGTATTCTGGTGGCTTTTTTTCTTTTTGACATGAATTTCATCTTGTAGTCCTGAAGTTTTGTTCAATTTCAATCAACAATGTTTGCTCAGACTTTGACTTGCATCTCTGCTTTGAAGTTGTATTCAAAGGGGAAATAAGTGTCTTTGTATATTCCTTATAACAATTATAACAGTATTACCTAAAATATGTCTACTTGTTGTTAAATATTTTTATAAGTAGCACTAAAGCTTGTTTCAGACACGAGTTTATTCATCAGTCAATTGATATGACTTCTCTTCCATATGTTAAGCCCGGCCATTTGTCTTCGTACAACATTTTAATACAGAGCAATGGATTTAAGAATGGAACGAAGAATTTGCTCTTGTGACTAGGCACACTTTTGAACCCAAATATGTCCGTGTGAAATGTTAGGGAAATGTGAAGGGATTCTCTAGGAATACCATATATAAGTAATCATAAATGAAATGTCTGCAATGGTGCTAAACTTCTAAAATATAGCTCTTGGATATGTAGTTTTTCATTATTACTTTTGGTCAGATAAATAGACGTTAATCTTAAGGAGATCAATGCAATAAAGACACTTTAAATAAGTGCTCAGTATAAGGAAGTCTTAAAAAAAGTGATTGTCTAAAGAAGTACGGAGTGACCAAGAGAGCAAGATAGGGGTTACCTTTAGGAGAGCATTTGGTATCATAATTGTCTCACTTTTCTTTCTAAGGAGTGAATAGAAACTAAACGTAATGTGAAACACAGCTCTGCTCTCAAAGGTTTAGTAATTTGCTCTGGGATCAAAATAACAAATTTCCATATTTGAAAATATGGAAAAGCCATACACTTGGGGTTTTTTAAAAATATTTTTGTTTTATTTTTGACAACATAGATCATTGGTTTCCTCCTTTTCCTCAAGTAGCCATTTAGTCAGAAAATTAGTGGCTAGAAATAATAACATTTAGTAATTATTTCCTAATTAAAAATGAATGGCTGGGGCTTCCCTGGTGGCGCAGTGGTCGAGAGTCTGCCTGCCAATGCAGGGGACATGGGTTCGTGCCCCGGTCCGGGAAGATCCCACATGCCGCGGAGCGGCTGAGCCCGTGAGCCATGGCCGGTGAGCCTGCGCGTCCGGAGCCTGTGCTCCGCAACGGGAGAGGCCGCAACAGTGAGAGGCCCGCGTACCGCAAAAAAAAATAATAAATAAAGAATGGCTGTGGAAATGGAGCATTCTCACCTCCTGCCCCATCTCCTGCTCTGACATATACACAGGAATAGGGGAGAATATTTCATGGAAGGGCCTCATTTTCCACCCAACACAGGGCTCACTGGGACCACTGTATCAGCACTTTTGAACACACGCATCCACCCACACGCAGAACCTCACTTCAGATCTTCACTGGACATTCTTTTTCCTTCCCCAGCTTTGAATTCCACATAAATTTTATGCACAAAAGCACTTTATGTAAAAAAATATATGCCATAAGGTTGACCTAATTATATGTCAAATACTGTACCATTTTCTTTCTACATAAGTAAATAATGCCTGCTTCTAAATGTGTACATCTAGGTATCTTTGTAATCTTGTTAACATGATACTTTAAAAACGATTTTACTGAGCAAGAAAACATTTTAATTGGAACATGAATATTTGAATTTTGACCTAGTTGATCCCGGAACGTTTTCCCTTGTGATTTCCAGCTCTGGGTTTATCTTAACAGTGCCTTTGCCTCATCTAAGATTACAGAAATATCAACTTGTAGTGCATTTGTAGTTCTGTTCTTAACATGTGCTTTTTCAATTCATCTGGAAATTACTGTGGTAAAGTTAACTCTATCCTCCCCACTAGCCAACTTTAAGAATCCCAACTGTAACCTTTTTCTGAAAACTCCAACCAGCTCTTCTACAGAGCATGTTTTCTGCTTCATTGCTGTGCAAGAGGATATCGATTCTGCAGGCTCGCTCTCCAACTACATAAGGTCAAGGAAAGTTAGTACTTCTTCTTTCTTGAAATGTAGACATCATCCCCTCCTTTTCCTATTTTTGAATAAATTTCTTTTATCACCTCAGTACCACTCAAAGGAGAATCTTTACTTTCTTGTAGTTGATTTGTTGATCCCACTCACAATTTCCTCGGGGTAGTTCATGAGCCAGTGGGTAAGTAGTCTGTCGGGGGGAAGCAGTTTGGGGGAGCTCTGTCACGGATCTGCATCTCTCCTCACTGGCATCCACGGTAGCCCCGACTCCTTTCTGCTCTTTGGTGAGAGGTCACACAAAAGATCGCTAAATTGGTCTCTCGAGTCAAGCTTTCACTGAGGCCTGGACAAAGTGACCCATTAGCTTAAGTGTATTTTTGTGGCTTTTTCCTGTGCGTGAAGGTCATAGTGGAGGGAAGGGATGGGGAGAAGCATCTGGAAACTTGACCTATGGAAACATAGCTGTTTCCGTAGGTAACTCTTTAATCCTCTTGCTTTCTGCTCGTCTACCCAGTTTTTCTCATCCACAGGGGTGCTATGTTGAAAAACTGTAACTGCCTGTAACCTGGCGATGTGTACTCAGAGCTGTGGGTTCCTTCTCTCCAGCTGAGCTCTCAGAGTAATCCTACTCATGCTCAGACTTCTAGAAAGTCATAATAGCTTCTTTTTTTTAAAAAAAAAATATTTATTTATTTATTTATTTTTGGCTGCATTGGGTCTTTTTTTTTTTTTTACATCTTTATTGGAGTATAATTGCTTTACAATGGTGTGTTAGTTTCTGCTTTATAACAAAGTGAATCACGTACGTTCCCATATCTCTTCTCTCTTGCGTCTCCCTCCCTCCCACCCTCCCTATCCCACCCCTCCAGGTGGTCACAAACCACTGAGCTGACCTCCCTGTGCTATGTGGCTGCTTCCCACTAGCTATCTACCTTACGTTTGGTAGTGTGTATATGTCCATGCCTCTCTCTCGCTTTGTCACAGCTTACCCTTCCCCCTCCCCATATCCTCAAGTCCATGCTCTAGTAGGTCTGTGTCTTTATTCCTGTCTTACTGCTAGGTTCTTCATGACATTTTTTTTTCTCTTAAATTCCATATATATGTGTTAGCATATGGTATTTGTCTTTCTCTTTCTGACTTACTTCACTCTCTATGACATACTCTAGGTCCATCCACCTCATTACAAATAGCTCAATTTTGTTTCTTTTTATGGCTGAGTAATATTCCATTGTATATATGTGCCACACCTTCTTTATCAATTCATCCGATGATGGACACTTAGGTTGTTTCTATCTCCAGGCTATTGTAAATAGAGCTGCAGTGAACATTTTGGTACATGACCCTTTTTGAATTATGGTTTTCTCAGGGTATATGCCCAGTATTGGGATTGCTGGGTCATATGGTAGTTCTATTTGCAGGTTTTTAAGGAACCTCCATACTGTTCTCCATAGTGGCTGTATCAGTTTACATTCCCACCAGCAGTGCAAGAGGGTTCCCTTTTCTCCACGCCCTCTCCAGCATTTATTGTTTCTAGATTTTTTGATGATGGCCATTCTGACTGGTGTGAGATGATATCTCATTGTAGTTTTGATTTGCATTTCTCTAATGATTAATGATGTTGAGCATTCTTTCATGTGTTTGCATTGGGTCTTCATTGCTGCCTGCTGGCTTTTCTCTAGTTGCAGCGAGCGGGGGCTACTCTTGGTTGCGAGCATGGGCTTGAGGCGCGCGGGCTTCAGTAGTTGTGGCGCACGGGCTTAGTTGCTCCGAGCCATGTGGGATCTTCCCGGATCAGGGCTCGAACCCTTGTCCCCTGCATTGCCAGGCAGATTCTTAACCACTGTGCCACCAGGGAAGTCCCCATCGTAGCTTCTTGAGGACTCAGCTCCTTTTCTCCCATTCATTACACATTTACACTGCATTTTCAATGGGCTCATGAAGAGTACAAAGGGAGTCTTCTCGGAAAAGATTGCTGAGATGTGAAGGAAGTGCCAAATCTCCTTGCTCATAACATTAGAATATAGAAAGATATTAAAATTGGAATTAAGGTATTTCCATCCAGCTATCTTGTTGAAAATTCAAATCAGGGCCACAGAAGAAACAAACTCCATTTCAGCCTTTCTTAGAGCAGCTTCCAACAAAGCTCACAGCTAAAGACCTTCTGACATCGGTCTAGCATAGCAGCAGTGTTCCAACTGTCACATGATTTACAGACATGTAACTATTAAACTAGTTTCAAAAATGCAGATGAAGCAGTAATGGCTGACCCTTGCATCCTAGTTTTAAAAGGGAATTGTGCTTGGAGAAACAGGAAGCTTAGGTATGTAAAAGTGCCTTTTGCCTTCAGGGTGACAGTCTACCTGGGACTGACAGTGAAGTTCTCTGGGTCTGACAAGCAGCGCGGTTACTTGATCAAGGACTAGCTCTTTTACTTTTAGCAGCCACAGGCTTTAGGGACTCTTAGGGGCCAGAAGCCTGAAACTTCAGAGAAGACACCACCTTTAAGTCTCTTTTCAGTACCAGTGTGAAAATCCAGTTCCAAATCTGCCTTCTCTTTCTTCAGCCTGAAGGTCGTTAATTAGGTGCTTATCCTAACACCTTACAACATACTTTCTGTATATGGTTTAATTCCCAAGCCATCATCGTTGCCTTTTCTCATAGTTTTTCCAGCTTCTCAAAACTTTTCTGTAAATGAGGCCATGTAGGCAAGCGCTCTCTCTATAACTTCACCTTCCATTCGTAACAGAAACAGTATCCGTTGCTTCTGTTCTGGTTTAATAGCTTTAATGTTACTGGCAGACTTTGCTTCCAGCCTTCTCCTAATCAATTAGGAGAGTCTAATTTCTTTTTCTCTATTTTTAGCTATCTAGTTTTATTCCTTACATGTGTTCCTAAAAAGGCCGGGCCTTTTTTCACCCCTCTCTTCAGAATGGTTAAAACATATTGGCAACAAGTAAAACAATTTTTAAAAATGTTTTCAAACACACAGATTATTTCCTTATTCTGCCTTACACACTGAAAATGCAAACGACTTAGAATACACGCTCCAGTCAAGTTGACTGTGCAGAGAAGAAATATTTACCTTTGATGCTGGTCTTCTTCGGAGCACACCCTGAAATAATTTACGATAATTTATTGAGACCAAACTGCTCTCTTATAATTATCATTATATACAAATAACTGATAAAATGGTTAGCTGCCATAAGGAAATTATTAAAACCCACACATCGTTCCAAAATAAGTGCATGAGCTGATTTGTAAATCTAAGGAAGTTCTTAATTTAAAATTTGCCACCTGGAAAATATTTGCAAGGTTGTTATATTTTATTACATCCGTAACACTGTTGACTTCATGTCATTTCTGTGCCTAGCTTACTAGGCTTTTGGAGACTAACTTTAAAATATGAAAATAAAAACAAAAGACCAGGGAGTTGGACTTTCTTCTCATGTTTATTACAAGTTTTACCAGGAGCCTGGGTCTCATTTATGTCACCATAGATTTATTTTACAAGTTTGGACTTGCACAAATGTGCCGGAATTTGAGTGCCTTACACATTTTTTGAAAAGCAACTGTAATATGTGATGCACTGACCTTTTAGTGTTCATTTTGATTGGTTAGTGGTTATACCTTTACAGTTCAGTCAGATTGTAAACAAGGGGAAAAAACTGAATATATAAAGGTCAGGAAAGTTTAGTGACAAAACTTATGAAACTCTATGCTTTCCTATGACTAAAAATGATTAAAATTCATACATCTGCCTTCTAAACATATACTTAAGAAATAGAGGTCCTTAAAAGTGAATTCAAAACATAAATTACTGAATATTGTTTTCTTAATTTTGTTTTAAAGAAACTCTGTACCTTTTTCAAAAAAGTCATATTTCTTCGTTGAACATCTTTCAAATTATTATGTTTAAAGGTGAATGATATTGTGTTCACATAGAGTTACAATAATGACCCTGGAAGTCCTCAAAGTTTAGGTTTTTATTGTTAGTTAACTTTGTTTATCCAGTTCCTAGAACATGATGGCTTAATAAATAAAAACTTCATTTATCAAAATTGAAATCTCAAAGGAAAATATACACAATATAAATAAGCGTCCAAAGAATGATAGAAACTGTTCAAGCAATAAAACCTCAGTCATTCTGAGAACAGTCTTTCAGAATTACCAGGCCTTCCATCTCACTCTGTACATAATGGGAAAGAAAGTTCCCTTCAGCATAGAATCATTCTTAAGCTCAGCTAAGAAAAATGATAACTGAAAAAAGCTGAATATCACAACTGACGTGAGGAATCAGGTCACATTGTTCAGGAGCACTTGTTGGGAGAAAATGTTTAGACGAAGCCCCTTTTACTTGAAATGACACAGGAGTGGAGAAAATGACATCCAAAAAGGAGAAGAAAGAAAAGAGTAAGCAGGAGTTGTGTTGTTCCAGAAGCCCAAGTGAGGAAGAGAAGCAGCGGTTAGGTGTAGAAAACAATCAGCATTCTTGACAGTGAGAAAGGGGAAAGTGGAAAATAAACGGTTCTGTAGAAAGAGTAAGAATAGTCACATGCGTGTGAGGATTATACAGATTCTGGAGAATCTGGCCTAAGCAAACACATAGAGGGTCTCCACTGTATGTGTGAATCGTGTGTCAGTCTGGCGCCAAGGAAGAGAAAAAACTGCTGCATTTCCCAGGATAACTCTGGAGATGAAGGGTGGTATAAGAAAATTGTAGAGACCATTGCTCTAAGTGATAGGGCTTCACTGAAGTATTTTAAGAAGAAAAATAACATAATAGTGGGAGACGAAAGTGGTCATTACCTGACATGGCATCATAATTGCTGATGGATCTCCCAGTGATTCTGCATCCTAGCGCCCATGCCCTTGTGTGATGCCCTCTCCTTGAGTGTGGGCTGGACCTAATGCTTTGCTTATAATGAACAAAATACAGCAATGGTAATTGGATTTTACTACTGTGATTAAGCTACAAAAGCCTATGACTTGCATCTTGCCAACCCTCTTCCCCTCCTGCTGGCACTCTGTCCTGGCCTCTTGCTTGCTTGTGGTGGTAAAGGGAGCTGCCTTGTTGTGAGATGCTTTATGAAGAAACTCACGTTTCAAGGAACCAGGTGAGTCCTCAGCCCAACAACTCACAAGGAACTAAATCCTGCCAACAACCCTGTGAGTGAACTTGGAAGTGAATCCTTCCCTGTCAAGCCTGGGGATGACTGCCTTCAAACAGCTGCCATCACACATACCCACACACATACACGCGCTTGCACACACACACACGCACACGCACACACACACACAGGCACAGGCACATACACACACGCACTCCTCCTTTCAGCACCCTACTGGTTTGGAGCTATAACTGACAATATAGAAGGGGGCTCAGTGCTGGTAGATGGCTCTGAATTGGCAGTCTCCTCCCGTTGTATTTCAGTGCATTTTGAAGGGATAAGTCTTCTTTCCACCCAACCCTTAAGTAAAGTGGTTTAATCAGGTGGTCTTATTCTTTTTCCTAATGCTTAGATAGAATTAGCCACACAGAGGGAATAACAATATTAGTTGAGAAAAGATTATGATTGAAGGAAGGGGAGATTTCATACGTCTAGGAAAGCCTGGGTGAACAGCTAAACATCGATATGACTCTGAGTGCATGGAAGAGAGAGCAAAGACTCAGGAAGTAAGAGCAGCATTAAAGGGAAGCCAGTTTGCATGAAAAAATACAGTCCACATGCTGTCTCTGGCATATATATCCAAGGATACTACTTGTTTTATAAATGAAAATGTTAGCTTTTATAGCATGAAATTAAGTTATATCAGGTAAAACTGATGTCTTTTAAGTTGCCAGGCTCTTTTTGTTGTTTAAATTATCTACTAATAGACTGCTAAGTAGGGCTCAGTAACCAGAATCATACTTAATGGTGCTCAGGGTTCAATAGGTTAAATGTTCCTATTCTTGAATCAGCAGACCAGAACTAAGCATCCAAGTACCAGGCATGGATCTGGAATAACAGATCCAGTGAAACAGGTTTCAGTGGTGCTCACCTGGTACAGGACCATGGGCAAAATGCCAAGTAAACACTGTGATAAAAGCACTGTGATGGACATTCAAAATCGGAAAGGATAAAGTTTTTATTGAACTGCAGAAGGTTTTCTCTATGGCCTAAAATTTTATGAGAATGAATTATTTATACAATAATAAAAAGCTATTTGTGTCATTTTAACATGGGAAAAACACAAATACCCCCAAGAGCACTGCAAAACAGTATCTTTGTGACAGTATCCATCAGGCCAGGAAATTATTGGGCTAATTTGAGTCTCCAGCAAAATTTTCACTTTGTGATGGAAAAAACTGAATGTTTAAATACTAAGGTCTTCATATACCCATGCTCCATTTGATGGCTTCTTTCCTACTCCAGGGAAAGGGATGTCCTTGAGATCAATCTTCTTCTCCTTTAATATTTGTCTTTTTAAAAAATCTACTGAATATTGACTCACTCTGTTCTACCTTAGTCTTGTCTTTTCTCTGGGTCTTTTGATGATAGATGCTGGTATCCCTCTCTGTCATTCACTCCAATATTGTTTATTTGTTTGTTGTTTCTCCCTCCTTTAAGCTGAGTCTTATAAGTCAAAGTAAATTACTTACTCAGTACCACTTAGAGAGGGTGGTCAATAGTAACATTTCTGATAATTTCTCCGGTAACACCTATGTCATTACAGAGCTCTCTCCAGGGACATAAAGGCTTTAGGTATCTCATACTTGAGTTACATTAGGCCAACTGACCTAAAATCAAGGTACATTGTTATATTCCAAGCTGCTTCGTCGGCACATGTTGGTTGAAATCTACTGCCCCTCCATTGCTCCGGCTGCATTTCTGTGTACCTGTAGGTCAGGTTCTCAAGGTGAGGCAGTAGGAATCCAAATAACGTATTCCCAAATGGTCATTATAATAACAAGACACTTCTATTTTTATATTTTTGTCAGGGTTCAGAGTCCCATTAAAAAGACCTCTCTCTGGAACACTGATTTAAAATTTTTATTGACCAGGTTTATTTTTAAGAAGCAATTTAGGGTAGTCCTTTGATTTCCAAGAGAAGCGTATAAACAAAGATAACATGACTTAGAATTATTCAGCTCTGCAAAAATTGCATGAAATGCATAACTTTATGACTATTAAGATGCTTAGGGGGAAACAAATTAAAGAAAGACTACATGATTAAAAATAAAATATTACAAACAAGTTGAGTGCCAACTATGTTGTATGCATTAGAATAGACCAACAGAACTATGGCAATTAGAAGCTAGATAAATTACAAAATTATAATTGTAAAAATAGAAAGCTAGGACAAAAAAAAATAGAAAGCTAGGACAAAAAAATCTATGGGTTGGAGAAACCTCCCATTGTGGGCTTGAGTGTTGGCAACGTTTATTTCGGAGTGCCTTTTCTGATTGTGGCTGGGGGCTTAGAATTGGACCTGGCCCAGCTTATCTGGGGGTAAAGTAAGCAATGGAACACGTGAGTCATTTTCCCGATGGCATATTTGCTGAGTTCTTGTGCTGTATGCAAGAATGAGGGACTATGCCAGAAGATTCAAATGCCAGAAATCTTCCAGGATCTCATAGTGATTGAGAGATAAAATAATTGAAAGGGAGGGGGAATAACTCAAACACATGGACAGACCCTACCTCTCCCAGATATTTTTCGGCTTTTAAAGTTGCATGGTGTAAGATGCTAAATAGCTAAGCTCAATATTTCTGAAAGTTAGAACCTAATATCCAACAGAATTTTAAGGCTAAGTAGAAACAGATTCATCCAACTCTAAATCAGAATTCCACGTGGTCCATATTTGAGAAACAGGGATGAACCAGAGGTGACAGAGTCTTACCAAGCTATCAATACAACTTATTCCTACCCATTTCCATCTCTAATTATATTAATATGGCCTACTCCTTATCTTATCCAAATAATAGGGGAGAGTGGGAGTATATTCTCTTGAACCTAACATCATCTGAGTACTTCATCGTTCTTTTTTTTTTTAAGCATCTTTATTGGAGTATCATTGCTTTACAATGGTGTGTTAGTTTCTGCTTTATAACAAAGTGAATCAGCTATACATATACATATATCCCCATATCTCCTCCCTCTTGCGTCTCCCTTCCACCCTCCCTATCCCACCCCTCTAAGTGGTCACAAAGCACCGAGCTGATCTCCCCGTGCTATGCAGCTGCTTCCCACTAGCTATCTGTTTTACATGTGGTAGTGTATATATGTCCATGCCATTCTCTCACTTAGTCCCAGCTACCCTTCCCCCTCCCCGTGTCCTCAAGTCCATTCTCTATGTCTGTATTCCTGTCCTGCCCCTAGGTTATTCAGAACCTTTTTTTTTTTTTGATTCCATATATATGTGTTAGCATACAGTATTTGGTTTTTTATTTCTGATTTACTTCACTCTGTATGACAGACTCTAGGTCCATCCATCTCACTACAAATAACTCAATTTCATTTCTTTTTATGGCTGAGTAACATTCCAATGTATATATGTGCCACATCTTCTTTATCCATTCATCTGTTGATGGACACTTAGGTTGTTCCCATGTCCTGGCTATTGTAAATAGAGCTGCAATGAACATTGGGTTGCATGACTCTTTTTGAATTATGGTTTTCTCAGGGTGTATGCCCAGTCGTGGGGTTTCTGGGTCATATGGTAGTTCTATTTTTAGTTTTTTAAGGAACCTCCACACTGTTCTCCATAGTGGCTGTATCAATTTACATTCCCACCAACAGTGCAAGAGGGTTCCCTTTGCTCCACACCCTCTCCAGTGTTTATTGTTTCTAGATTTCTTGATGATGGCCATTCTGACCAGTGTGAAGTGATACCTCACTGTAGTTTTGATTTGCATTTCTCTAATGATTAGTGATGTTGAGCATCCTTTCATGTGTTTGTTGGCAATCTGTATGTCTTCTTTGGAGAAATGTCTATTTAGGTCTTCCGCCCATTTTCGGATTGGGTTGTTTGTTTTTCTGATATTGACCTGCATGTACTGCTTGTAAATTTTTTTTTTTTGACTGCTTGTAAATTTTGGAGATTAATCCTTTGTCCGTTGCTTCATTTGCAAATATTTTCTGTTCTCAGAGTTGTCTTTTTGTCTTGTTTATGTTTTCCTTTGCTGTGCAAAGTTTTTAAGTTTCATTAGGTCCCATTTGTTTATTTTTTTTTTATTTCCATTTCTCTAAAGGTGGGTCAAAAAGGATCTTGCTGTGATTTATGTCATAGAGTCTTCTGCCTATGTTTTCCTCTAAGAGTTTTATAGTGTCTGGCCTTACATTTAGGTCCTTAATCCATTTTAAGTTTATTTTTGTGTATGGTGTTAGGGAGTGTTCTAATTTCATTCTTTTACATGTAGCTGTCCAGTTTTCCCAGCACCACTTATTGAAGAGGCTGTCTTTTCGCCATTGTATATTCTTGCCTCCCTTATCAAAAATAAGGTGACCATATGTGCGTGGGTTTATCTCTGGGCTTTCAATCCTGTTACATTGGTCTATATTTCTGTTTTTCTTCCAGTACCATACTGTCCTGATTACTGCAGCTTTGTAGTATAATCTGAAGTCTGGGAGCCTGATTCCTCCAGCTCCGTTTTTCTTTCTCATGATGGCTTTGTCTATTTGGGGTCTTTTGTGTTTCCATACAAATTGTGAAATTTTTTGTTCTAGTTCTGTGAAAAATGCCATTGGTAATTTGATAGGGATTGCATTGAATCTGTATATTGCTTTGGGTGGTAGAGTCATTTTCACAATGTTGATTCTTCCACTCCAAGAACATGGTATATCTCTCCATCTGTTTGTATCATCTTTAATTTCTTTCATCAGTGTCTTATAGTTTTCTGCATACAGGTCTTTTATCTCCTCTAGGTAGGTTTATTCCTAGGTATTTTATTCTTTTAGTTGCAATGGTAAATGGGAGTGTTTCCTTAAATTCTCTTTCAGATATTTCGTTGTTAGTGTATAGGAATGGAAGAGATTTCTGTGCATTAATTTTGTATCCTGCTACTTTACCAAATTCATTGATTAGCTCTAGTAGTTTTCTGGTAGCATCTTTAGGATTCTCTCTATATAGTATCATGCCACCTGCAAACAGTGACAGCTTTACTTCTTCTTTTCCAATTTGGATTCCTTTTATTTCTTTTTCTTCTCTGATGGCTAACACTTCCAAAACTATGTTGAATAATAGTGGTGACAGTGGACAACTTTGTCTTGTTCCTGATCTTAGAGGAAATGGTTTCAGTTTTTCACCGTTGAGAATGATGTTGGCTGTGGGTCATCATTCTTTTATATACAATGTCCAACATGAAACCAAAAAAATGCCTAGATATGTGAAATGGCAGGTTAACACATACCCACACACACAAACCAGACAATAGGCACAGATCCATAGATGATGCAGTTCTGAATTCATCTGACAAAAATTCAGAAGCACTATTGCTAATATGACAATAAAATAAAGGTTAATGGACAATATGAAAAAAATTTAGCAAGGAATTTGAAAACATATGTAGAAATTCATATAGAATTGAATTCACGTTCTAATGTGAAAAGCACAATAATTGAACTTAACTGAACAGTTTAAATCAGGGTAAATACAATAAAACACAAGAAAGGAGCCTGAAGAAAGAGCCACACACAGAATCTAAACTGAAGCAAAGAGATTGGATAAAGCCAAACAAAGCATAAGAGACATGGGTCACAGTCAATATATTGGTATATACCCAAAATATACCTAATATACCTGTAATTGGAGACCAGCAAAGACAAGTGAGACAGAATAGGAAAGAAGCAATATTTGAAGAGCAATTGATCAAGAATTTTGTAAAGCCATAAAGGATATCAACCCACTTTTACAAAGATCAACAAAATGTAAGCAACATGATACAAAGAAAGCTATAGTCCAACTGGCAGACTATAGTCAAACTCTTGAAGTAAGACAAAGGAAAGTCTTAACAGCAAGTAAAACAGTAAAAATAAGATTTTCAACAAAACTACAAAAACTAAAGACAGTGGGATGACATCTTTAGCATGCTCAGGGTGAAATTATGCCCATCTAAAATTCCATAACCAATGAAAATGTACATAAAAATGAGGCATGATAAAATATATTTAGACAAATAAATATTGAGTGAATGTTTGACTAGCAGACCTGAGCTATAAGAAATACTTCAGTTCTTCAGGCTAAATAAAAGTTACTCCATACAGAAGCATGAAACTAGAGGAAGCAATGAAGTTCATCGAAAAACAACCTTAAAATATTGGCAAAAGAAGAAAATTTTATAATCTCAGTGAGCTCTGAATCTATTATGGAAACTATTTCTATAATTAACACATTTCTCACACACAAAAAATCGCAGGACAGATGGATTATCTGGTAAATTCTTCCAAAAACTTAAGGAGTAAATAAGACGAATCTTACACAAGCACTTTCAGAAAATGTACGCAAAAAAGAAAAAAACAAAAAAACAGAACACTTCCCAATTTGTTGTGGGAAGGCAGCAAATATTGATGCCAAAATCTAACAAAAATATTAAAACAAAAGGAACTTTTTTTCTTATAGGGAATATTTACCATGAAATAGGTATGAGTAGTAGGCGTAAATGTAATAACTATGTGTTTTGGAATTTATAATATATGTTGAAATAAAATGTATGACAACAAAGAATGAGAGTGACTAAATAATGTTGAACAGTTTTAAGGTTTTTTCATTGTTGGAGAAGTGGTTAAAATACTATTTGAGGTGTAATAAGTCTGTAATAATATATTATAAATATTATAATTACAGTACTCGGGTATTCAAAAAGGTGTAACAGGTATTCTAATAAGCTGAAAAAATTAAAATAAATGATTCATCCAAAAGTGGAAAGAAAGGGAAAATAAAAAATAATGAAATAGTACAGTATGAAAACAAAAGAGTCATATCCAAAATTTGTAAAGAACTCTTAGAAATCAATTAGAAAAATACAGATAATCTATTTTTTTCCCATGGTCAAGTGACTTGAAAACACACTTTATATTAGAGGATACCAAAAAAACCAAATCATATGAAAATCATTAATCATTGGTAAAATGCAAATTAAAATGACGCTAAAATACCACTGCACTCCCACAGAATACCTAAGATTAAAATGACCAATAATACCAAGTGTTGCAGAAGTCGTGAAATAACTGCGACTCTCATATATTACTGGTAGGAATGTAAATCTGAGCAACTGTATTGAAAAGCTGTTTGGAAATGTCTACTAAGGCTAAATATTTATATACCCTATGACCCAACAATTCCACTCCTGGATATATACTCAAGATCAATGAATGCTTAAATCCATCAAAAGACATGCACAAGAATATTTGATCAACATTATTTATCATAGCCCCAAATTAGAAGCAGATGAATTGTCCAATTACATCGACATAAATCAATAAATTGCTGCTAATTAGTAAAATGGAACACCTATATTGCAATTGATAGGATTCAGGATACACTACCAAAACTATGTCACCCTGGCAGAAAGAAATTTGAGATACGTCAGGTACAGGAAGTATTTTCTGACCTTTCCGTAAAGCAGGTCATAAAACCCTCATATGAGAGGTTCCCTCCTTGTACCCCAGGAAAGGAGCATCCTTCTCTCCAAATAGGAGTGAGGGATGCCAAGGGGAGTCTGAATGCCCCAGCCTTGCTATTTTCCCCAGTTTACTACATTTACCCCATTTCCTTTTTTGTCCTATCGAATTTTCTCTCTTTTTGTCCTATCACTATTTTCCAGTCCTCATCAAACCTAGTGTAAAAATGCTCAGCTTTAACCGCATCTTCCTAACGAAGGCTACTGTGTCATGTAAAACTTCTATTAAAAAAATTTGTATGTTTTTCTGTTGTTAATCTGTTTTTTTTTTGTTGTTGTTGTTAATCTGTTTTTTGTTACAGGGGCTGTAGCTGAGAAGTTAGAAGGAAATGATATTTTTCCTCCCCTGCACAATAATAAAGAATGAACTATTGGTACATATAAGAATGTGATGAATGTTTAAAACATAATGTTGAATAAAAACAGCCATATGCAACAGGTTATATACTGCATGACACTATTTCTGTGAAGTTCATTAACAGGCAAAATGAATCTAGGTGAACTGAGGTCAGAATAGGAGTTATCTTTTGATTGCAGTTATTGACTCTGATGACAATGAGATTTCTTGGGTCCTTGTGATATATTTTTAATCTGAGTTGAATTTTTGTGTGTGGACCTATGGGGGAACTCATTGAGCTGTATATTTAAGAGCTATACACTCTATTATGAGTAAATTATACATTAATATTAAGAAGGAGAAAAATAAATAAAGGTAGTTTGCTTTAACAGATACCTACCTCTATGGCGTAATGATTACACATTTAGGTATATAACCAGCAGATATGACTGGCTCTTTATACCAAAATACATTCAAAATTTTTTCATACCAATGCTTTTTTTATGTCCAGACACACAAAACTGTAGGATTGCCCACCAACAGAAGAATGAAAAGGTATATTTCACTGATACAGTAGAATAAAATACAGCAATTAAATGAATAAACTGCTGCTACACCTATAGTGTCACAGACTGTGCTTAAGTTCATATAAAGTTCCTCAGAAAAAAGGTGAATCTGTGGTGAAGGAAGTCAAACTTGTGTTATCTTTGGGAGAAGAAAATGACTGAGGCATAAAAGAGGCTTCTGGGATGATGGTAGTGTTTTGTGTCGTGATTATGGTGGTCACATGGCTGAGGTCAGGTTGAAACATTCTTGGAGTTGTACATTTATCATTTATGCACTTTTTAGTATGTAATTTTGTGTTCAGTTGTTAGGACTGTGGTAATAAGGTACCACAGAATGGGTGGCATAAAAAAAAATGAGTGCGTCACAGTTCTAGAGATGAGAAATCTGAATTCCAGATGTCAGCAAGGTTGGTTCCTTCTGAGGGCTGTGAGGGTTATCTGTTATATGGCTTCTCTCCTAGCTGCCAGTGGTTTGCTGGAAATCCTTCATATGCCTTGGCTTGTAGGTGTATCAGTCTAATCCTTCACCTTCATGGAATTCTCCTTCTCTCTTCATACAGCCTTCCTTCTGAACATGTCTGTCTCTGTGTTCAAATTTCCCCTTTTTATAAGGACACTAATCATATTAGATTAGGGCCCACCCAAATTACCTCATTTTACCTTGATTACCTCTGTGAAGATCCTATTTACAAATAAGGTCACATTCTGAGGTACTAGGGGTTTGGGCTTCAACATATATTTTTGCAGAAACACAATTTAACCCATAGTAGATGTATACTTTTTTTAAAAAAATTAAATCTAGCAGAAAAAGGAGTGCAAGAATAGAACTGAAATGAATATCAAGGAGGACTACAATAAGCCTTGATGATGTAAGACCTATTTCTAAACCAAATGTTAGAATGGCTTGAAACATGTTAGAATTGAAAACTCTGGAGTTTAAAGACACATTTAGGATCTTTCACCCTCTTCATTTTTCAGCTGAAACATTTAGGCTCAGCAAGATTAAATGATTTAAGTTCACGCATGTAAATAGTTAAGGGAATTTGGCCTAGAATACCCACCTACTCCCTCCCCAAGACAACCACAGCCTCAAACAATTTTTCTCAAATTACTTCTAGAATATTAGTAAAATCACATTCCCTTAATCCTCTCTTGGTATATCTCTGTCCATATTTTTATAGTTTATGTAAAGAAAGCTAGATTAAGGGAACTTCATTGCAAAGGTGAAAACCAGAATGACATTTATGAAGATAGAACTCTCGTAACCATCTGGTATACACAAGGGTGTCATACTAAATGGGATCAGAATGAGTTCCTTTTGGAAGTAAACCTTTCATAGACTGGGAAACTTTAGGGGAATCTTTCCTAGAATTTTTTTTTTGGCGGTACGCGGGCCTCTCACTGTCGTGGCCGCTCCCGTTGTGGAGCACAGGCTCCGGACGCGCAGGCTTAGCGGCCATGGCTCACGGGCCCAGCCGCTCTGTGGCATGTGGGATCTTCCCGGACCGGGGCACGAACCCATGTCCCCTGCATTGGCAGGCGGACTCTCAACCACTGCGCCACCAGGGAAGCCCCCTAGAATGTTTTAATAGAACGTTGGAGAATGAATTCTGCACAGCTGGCCAACGAAGGGAATCTAGATTGGTTACCAAAACCAGGTTTTAAATGGATTTGCAATCCTCCACAGTTCTTTGAAAAAGGTAATGGAAATTGTGATGAATTAACAAATAAAAATCTTGTCTAATCAGGGAGCCCTTACATTGGCAACACATCGTGATTAACATCATCCTTCTTTCCTCCTTCCTTTTCTTTCTTTCTTTTTTATTTTCTTTCTATGACATCAGTCTTATGCAGATAAATGATTAAAGGACTATGAATAAAACACGTATTGAATGATATAAATCTTCTAGTCTTGTCAGAAACACATTAAGGCAATAAAAAAGAAGTGTTAAGGAAGAATCTAGGTTAATGATGGAAAGGGCTGATTTTTGTATACCATGTAAAAATGACCTGGTCTTCCTGTCAGAGCAGATAACTAAGATGCTGGTACCGACAGTTCTGTTCTTTATGACTAAACCAGGTGAGGGAACATTTAGCAGGTAGGTTGAGGGAAGAAAACCATTGACCTGCTAACACATGTAAAGTTAATACTATCTATGCCATTAACTAGGAAATGCATGTAAAACTACCTTTATGATATGGTAGAGTGTGGTGAATAGAAGCCTGATTCACTAGATGATATTGAGTTGTGTTGAATTCATCTTCAATCAATCCCTCTATGCTTTGGAATGCTTTCACTTATTTTTCTCAGAAGCAGTAGATGTTCAGTTTTGGTCTATCCTTGATTTTAGAACTTCATTTGCTGGGCTCTGTAATGTCAGGAAGATGGTATAGGATAACTAGGCAACTAGTTAAACGTGTTCTTAACAGTAAGTTACTTGTACCTTGAATTGCTGTGACACCTATACCAGGCAGAGGCAGTTTCCTGAAGTGATCCAGGGCACAAGTAACTGCACATCTGAGGCAAATTTCCATGTGAGTCTGTATCATTTTGGTGGATATTTAAATCCTCCCCATGCATACGAAGACCTAGTTAAAGAGATACAGGCTTTGACATGTTAAGAAAATGACTTCACAATGTAAACCACACCATGAACAATATAAATTTATTCTGTACCTCAGGAATGCAAAATAATTAAATTATTTAATATCTGATCATTCTTGTTTAGAATGCCCTTTAATTTCAATCATAGATGAACCTGCGTCAGCTAGAAACCTGGATGATGGTTTCTGTCCTATAATATTGGTGGGTGACATTATGTATATGTGATTTTGTGTGCGTGTGTGTGCGTGTGTTGGTGAACATGCAGTGATCTAGAAAATTAAGAAATTAGCTTTGAAGTAGTGGCATCAAGAAAATAATTTTCACACTTTAAAAAATTTTCAGTGGTATAATTGTTATACATCATGTCACCCCATAATAAAATGTTTGACTCGGGATTTCTCATTGCACATCTAGTTATTCCACTGAACAGGTTGTGGGCTTTTAGTTTACTTATAACCTCCACTTTTCTTCTCCCCTTCCTCTCCTCCTGCTTCAGGGTCATTTTACATTACTTACCTCCCCAAATGTCCTTGTATCTTCCCCTACTCCTCTTATGCTCTCCTGGACCTGTCCAGCTGACTTGGCATGGATGTTTTCATAGACGTCTCCAACAGTAACTCTGGGGTTGTCTCATAAGAAAGGTTGTTTTGTTTTTTCACCAGTTTATTTTGGGTCCTTGGAGTGTTTTGACATAGACATTTCACAAAAGCCATTTGATAATTGATAATGTTTGGCATGCACACTTCCTTTTTAGGGCCAAAAATTTTCCTGAGTCTTATTTGAGGTTATGTCCCTGTTTCCTTTTATTCCTGCACTTAACTCACCAGCTTTTAGTTTTAACTATCCTGTGAGGTCTAGTTTAGAGTTTGGACTAAGGCACACATTAATTATAAATCTTATCTGGTCACTTTTGTTATGGCAGCTCAGAAAATGGAACTGGCCACATTTTGAGTTGGAGGTAAGGTTCAGGCATAGTGGAAGGGAGGTATACAGAATTTTCTTAGGGGAAAAAGAACAGATGACTTCTTTGCAGTTTAAGAGACCAGAGAATGAATGTAGTAAGCCTTTCCTAAGTTCAGTATTCTATTTACAAAATCATAAGACTTTTATAAATTACCAGACTGCATTGCATAAACCAAATGTCACTGAACAGTGACCTTTCAAATTACCAGCACAACGGAAGCTGAGATCAGAAAGCTCAAAGTTAAAGCAAACACTGACAAGAAATCCGACAGAAATGACTTCCGTGTCTGGTCAACTTAACATAACATGACATATTGTAAAATGTGTTTGGCTTTTTAGGTAGAATAGCCTATAAAGGTTTAACTGCTTTTGAAAATATAATCTTTAATATAATCTGGAGATTCGTGGTATTTAGGTTATGTGGATAAAATATTTTCTAAGTCTGAAAGAGAGTGGAAAAGTTTACTATAAGAAAAACATTTAAAAGATGAAAAAGTTTAAGTGATGAAGGTGAAAATAGGGAGTGGGTTGGGGTATAGATGGGAACAGAATTGGAGGTTTGAGGAAAGGGAAGTTAAATTGCAAGAAAAAAATGGGAGCAGTTATATAAAGAGGTTTTTTTATAAAAAAGGTCTAATCTAAATATGTTATTACAAAGATAAATTTAAAAAATACGTCATAAGGAATTTTGAATCAGAGTTCCAATTTTTAAATGTTATAAGCTTCTGTTGTTTTCCTATTTCCCATACATTTCTTTATGGGTTTTACTTGAATTGTATGAAAGTACAGATACCAATTTGTTTATAACGAAATTAAATTCATATATATGTATATATTAACATGTATTTATACATAGAGAATTTTTTGTTCTATACTTAAGATATATTCTTTAGAGATATTTTATTAATGATGAAATGAAAGGACAGTTTTTTCTACGCCTTCATTTTTCTGATTTGAAATTTTCTGTCAACATTTGAATTTTTACCACCCAACATATATACCCATCAATAACACAAAATTGTAAAACAGAATCTTTTACCATGTCTGTGTTTGAATAGATGACTAGAACATATGATGACTAATATGTTCTAAACACATATTTACTTTTTGTATATCTGTGTAAATGATTGGAAACGGATGGAGGGAATATTTTAGAGATGTATCATTATATGTCAGACTTTGAAGCACATTCCATTGCTCTCATGTGTGAAGATTGTTGCATGTGATGAATGTGTTTCTCTTTCACAGCAAACATGTGTATGTAAGCCATCTATAGCAAGATTTTATTCTAAGTGTTTGAAAGGCTATTGCAACCATGGGATATTGCCAGACAGTTAGTAAAAGGCAAATTGAGTCTGTTGAGAGATTAATTCACCAGCTGAAAGAAATACATTTGCCTCAGAGTCATCAGATATTCTACCCACCAAATTCATCCTCTGAGATAGCATCCCTAATGAGCTTCCTAAACCAATTAAACATAAGCAGGAAGCATCAGTCATCAAAACTATTTTCAGCTAATCAGCTGACTGCACAAATTGCATGGTGCTGAGGAAAAAAGGAACACTCTAAAAGTTGTTGAATTTTTTTCCTACTCTGTCCTTACTTTGTAGGCTTCTCAATTTTATGGATGTGGTGTTTTGCACAGAACACTGTAAATGAGTGCAGTGCTTTATAGTATATAAAGTGCTTTCCTTTGGATTATTATTCAATAGAATAAAATGAGCTTTAATGGGCTTAAGTGATTTGCTTAAAGGCACACAATTAATGTGTGGCTGGGACTCAAAATCATGCCCTTTCCTATGCTGTAATATTTCTGTAAATATGTATGTATTGATCAACTCTTTACCCTCCATGACAGGGGGATCGGTTGAAGTGTTCAAAGTGCCATCCTCTTTACATATGGACAAACTCAGAGCCAAGGCAGGATGAGGATGAAGGGAGACATTTTTACTCTGATATGGGTTCCCTCCTTCAAAGACAGAATTAAGTTAGTGATATCATGTCATATTGTTTATAATGATGAAGAGAACATAAAACAAGCCTACGCAAAATTATAAACATATAAATTCACACAATTTCTGTGAGAAAACCAAATTGCTCTGCAGTGGAATTTGGGTGCTGGGGGGTGCTGCTTTAGATATAATTTGTTTTAAATCAGTATATTTTATGGGACCTTGACTGGAGGCTAAATTTGAACTTTTCATTATGGACTTATTTCCAAAGTATGTCAATGGTTGTGTGAGGGGAGGGGCTAATTTGCTTATGTTAATTTGGAAAATGCAAGGTGAATCTCAACTAAACAGATTACTTACTGTAAGATTCCCCATGAGCCTTTAGTTCCTAGATCTCAAGAAGGAGACATAGGATGAATTTCCCAAACATTTCATCCCAGGACTTCTTTCTGTGACTCATCTATCCAGACTGATATTTCTCTGCTGGATACATGTTGAAACCAGTATAGAGTCACAAAAAGCACTAAGGCAGAGAAATGACATGGTGAAAATACTGATTTGAGGAAAATAATATGCTGGTAGTAGGCAGGAGAGACCAATGTCCCCCCACAATGAGGGAGTTGGGGAGATAAGTTGTAATGATACCTGAATAGTGGAGATGAGTTGTTCTATTTTAAGATGCAAAGTAGTAGAATATATTTTATATCTAACTGCTGCTTACTGGTGAGCTAAAGAGTAACAACGGCTGCAAATAAAGACTTGAGTGTGCTCTGTATACAGGTGAGAGCACAATCTGTTACGATGGGTTCCCAGAAAGAGACTAAAAAGAAAGAACAGGGGATTTACATTATTAACTGAAACATTTTTACTGTTTTGGAAGTGAGGAGAAAGATGATCAAACTAAGGAGAAATCAGAATAGTTTAGTCCCAAAGAAGTGGCATTTTGAATAAGGGTCTAACTGCAAAAAGCTCATTGTTTTTGTTGATTAGAAATTTATTGGAAATTTTCACAAATTAAGTTTTAATATAATTGTGAGAATGAAAATGAACTATTGTGGATGTATGATGATTGAGAAGTAAGATAGGGAGCATTTAAAGCAGAATCTTCATGCAGAGGAGATGCAGATGGAGATGTTGACTCTACCAGAGAGAGATGGGATCACTGGGGACCTGGAAGCATGGATCAGATGGGATCGTGGATATATTTGGATAAGCTGATCATTCGTGAAATTCCTTTTGCCATGTAATGCAATGGATGTGACAGTGACATATTCACAGTCCCAGGGATTTGAGTAAGAAGTCTTGGGGCCCATTTTATAATCCTGCTGCACCACAGATAGTTTAAATTAAAATATAGTTTTATATAGTATTATTTCTTAAAAATATGAGTTTGTGTGCCTTAGATGTTTCTTGGAGTGTCACTGAAGTGATGGAGAATATAAAAGTAGTAAATATATTAATTTTTTAAAAAAATATTTTTTCTCTAGCGTCATCTATTATTTTTGCAAGTCAATATAAATTAATGAGTCATTCTCTGATAATTAATGCATTTAATTGCTTTCAACCAAAACCAGTTACCTAAAACAGTAAGTTTTGTTTTACATGTGCTATCTTTCTTTCTGCGTTTCTGAGTTCAAATTCACTGAGCTGGATCTTCGTGACTTATACATTATTGGTGCTGTTTGTGAGATTCTTTCTTGTTCTAACCGAGGTCCCAGTAAAATATTGGAAGAATACTTAGGAAAGTAAAGGGGAAATAAAGTTGAAATTGGAAAACGTTGGGAAAAAGTGTCAGTGACAAAAGGAATAACACATCATCAGAGAGTTTGGCTTTTATTGTACGTGTAAGCTACGACTTTGAAAAATTTTAATGTAAATCATGTAATTGAATTCTTTATCAAATAAGTTTTCAATTATTGTGTTCTGAGTGTTTAAGCAATATTGCAATAGAATATGTAATAACAAAGATAATAATTAGCAAAATATATTAATTTTTAATGTGGCAACACCATGCAGTATAATTTAGGTATTTTTCTCATAATAAGAACAATGATCCAGGTATATTATTGTCTTTATTTTAGTTATGAAAGAGCTGAGTTATTCAGGGACTTGCCCAATGTCCAATGTCATATGATTAATATATGTCAGAATCAGGATTTAATTCTTGGTATGTTGGACCTCTGAGTCCCAGCCCTTTATGATTATGTTAAATAACAAATGGTATTATTGTATTAAAAATTTATAAAACATTTAAATATAATTTTTATAATATAATGACATTTATTTTTCCTTTCCTTTTTCAGATTTTTGAATTTTTATATGCTTTATTACGTATCTGTATTTCCCCATTGCCACACCCCACTATAGGAAGTAGCATACATATCTGTGCATTAAACACAATAAGAAGCTTGGTTTAACTTAATCCCAAATTCACTTGACCATGGAAGAAGCCTTCTTTTAAAACTTAACACCTATTAACACTTGGGAAATGCTGATCAATAGAAATAAATCCTGATCAGAATTTTTAAATTATTGTCAAATTGTTTTAACATTTCATTTTTGTCAAGGAAAATAAGTTTTAAGAAAATAAATTTCAGAATTCGTGACCTAATTTTATTTTTAATTTTGAAAGTTTATCAATTGTCAAAGTCCAGGTGCTTAATCTTAGTGTTCTTTATTTGCTAAACATATTTGTCTTACGTGTACCGAGGGTGGATTGCTCTTTATTTTATCAATATACAGTGCCATCGAGTTGTGTGTTTGATTATTGTCTGCTAATTAACAGTGTTATCTGGAAAATCTCTAAGAAATAACCCTAATACTTTCATAAAACACCCTGAAAATTTTAATGCCCATTAACTGTTCAGCTGCAATATATTTCATTCACAATATGGCAGGACCCTCTAGTGCTCACGCTTGGTCACGTGTCCTCCAAAACGGCCTTAGAGGGGTAAATGTCACATATTGGATCATTTTACTCAGTCTTAGCTTTAAGTGAAATAGTCTATTATTCATAACATCACCTTTTGGAAAAGGAGTTTAGGCATGTCCAATATTATTCAAAAAAATTATTTTCCCCATGCTATAGGGGGAAATGTCTAGTTCATCTATTTTGCTCATAAAAGTAAATGAGATACTTGAGAACCAAGAACAAGAAGTTGGTTAAATTTCTTAAGTAATTCATATAAATGGAAGTAGAACCTAAGTCTTTTGTTCCACGGTTCAGTTCTGTGCCATGTACATTGGTCTAAGTATTTAATCCATGAAGTTTAAATAAAACTATAAATGTACATGTCCAGAATTCTATATTCCTTTCACTGAATCTTTTCTGGAAGAATAGCACTCTTCTTTTTGGGAAATTTTGGGCTGTTGGTTTACAAAACAGTACAATATTATCAGGCAATACACTGCAGAGGGGGTTGTGTTGTACTGGAGTTTGATTTACCCTGCTTAAATAGCGGATTCTCTAACCAAAGTATCCATGAGCAAGAAGACCTGGTTTTATTTGCTTTCCAAAGCTGTATCACAGAGCTAATAGGCAGACTGTAGCTCTTTACAGCTATAAGATCTTGCCCATTATTTATTATTATTTCAGTAGTTTTTGATCTTTCTTGCATACTTGATGTGGTAAGGTGTCTACATCAAAATAGTGGATCCACATAAGAAAATAATTCTAATTTCTACATATTGTTGAATAGCATCCTTAAATGATTTGAATTTTCTATTAATAAATGTGTTTGGTATCCATGTTTAGCTGTTACAGGGTAGGTCACCCAAGCCCAGCAAGTGGGAACTTCACGTGGGCAGTGGTGGCGACATGGCTGAACTGGTCAGCGGGGGCTGTGATGATGAAGATGGTTGCAGGGGATCAGGAAGTGGAGAAGTCAAGAGGACACTGAAAGTCACAGACTGTAAGTGTATGATTCTAACACCACTTCTGAAGCATGGATTTGGAGACATAATTAAGGAAAATTATTACTATGAATATAAAGAAATAATGGTAGTGAATTCAGAAAAATGCAAGAGGAATTGGAAGTGAAAATAAACCCATTTTTTTTAGTTATTCAGGACATGCATTCTTGGGGTTTTTGTTTCTTTTTAACTAATGACTTTAAATGGAAATGATATTTTTCTGTGAAAAACTAGTGAATGACCATCAGTTCTGAGAATTCATAGTTTTAAAGTGGGATAGTCTGTAGGGTGTGAAATAGCTAGTATGGTGGGCAGTAAATGTATCTTGGTGAAACCAGGATGTGTGAGCCCTACTAAATACTAACATTCTGCAATTTTATTATATTATCATGCCATTAGATAAATTTTATTAGGTTTTCATGTTCAAATTACAAAGAAACTGGTTAAATATATGGTTAGTTATGGTGAGAAACTACCTGGGTTTAACTCCTATGAACTGGTTCTTCCAAAAAAGATCTCACCAATTATTCACATTGTTTTGATCATGTGGGTTTAAAAACCATTTTTGGTATTGCTGGACTGGTCACTATTACAAATGATAAAACTACCAAATAACAACAACCAAAAAAATCACCAGATGAATTTCCTTTCCTTGTCTTCACATACAAAATGAGGAAGATAGACTCTTCATTGTTATGTGCATGTATATGTTCACACAGGCAAGACAACCAAAGTTATCAACTGAGAAAGAAGTGTGAAAGTTAAGGTTCCCAGAGCAGCTAACTTTCAACTATTCACTTAATTCAGGTCATACCAAAGGGGATTACTTATAAGTAATCTTCTGGATCTGTGCAGCCCTATCTGGAGGCTGGCCTGATAGTCTCCCTCTAAATCACAAAGGGCTGCTTTGGACCTGTTAGAAATGTCTTTTCATGACTTTGGTGGGAGAAGAATTCATTTACTTTTCAGTTCCCTTGTAGTAAATTTAGAACACTACCAACGCTTCAAGCATCAATACCCCATTCCTTCTAGGCTTTTGTTTTGTGAGGCTAAAGGAATGGAAGCTGAAAGAGGTACAAAATCAAGACAATATAAAGGTACATGTTTTCCTGTTAGAAACAGTAATAAATTTAACATAGAAAGTAAATAGACGGAGTTTAGTACACTGGAGTAGCAATTGAACAAATGACCACAAAATTCTGTGATGTATTAACACAATTTTCTAGTGAAGATTACACATCTTCTACTCTTGTAGGAGCAGTAGGGGTATGTGTTCTTGTTATTGGTACTAATATCATTTATCAGATTGATTTCTCTTGTTTTTCTATCTTTTGTTGTTTCGGCCAAAAAAACGGAAGACAAAGCAAATGAAAAAGTGTTTTCATTAGGAAAAGAATATTTTTACTAAGAGTTAAAATGCCCTCCATCGTATTTTGGAATTATAATACATATCTATTAGCATAATATTAAATAATCTTTCATTTTCACTTGATCTTGAGTACTTATATGTACAATAATTTCCTTTCCATTTGAATATTAGCAGGATTTTAAGGCATTAAAAATTATTATGCAAAATAGCTTAGGTTAAAATTTTTTCTGTAAATTGCATGTGTGTGTGTGTGTGTGTGTGTGTGTGTGTGTGTGTGGAATTAGCATTTTAATAGGGATTTTTCACTCCTGAAGTTATTTATAAGCTCAAGAACTTGCTATGTATTAATAGATAATCTTTTCGGCTTATTTCACAAGAGGAGTAGAGACAGTGGAGGATATTCAACTACTAATAGTTTTCTTACAAAACCATGCTTGTCAAGGTGACAAGAATGAATTTTTTACTTTAAAACTGCGTTTTCAATTACTGCTGAAATGGACAGGTATGGTACAAGCAACTATCCATCAGAATTGGGGAAATGTAAGAAATAGATGGTTTTCAAGCAACTCCAGGCAAACATTAAAAAAAAAAAATCCACATCTGCTATAAGTGGGTTGCCTATCATGTTTCTAAGGGTTTATAGCTGTTGCCTTTCAATTTTTAATAAGTGGTTAGGAACCTACTGTGGATAGCCTGCTGAAATAAAGAGGGACATGGTAAGTAGCAAAGCGTAGGTCACATTTCTATTTTTATAAAGCACTGTAATAGTTTACCTGTGTTTGACTTGTTAGATATATTGCTAAAGCATTTTATGATATAGTTTTAGGTGGTCTTAATGACTTAAAAATATTGTGCTCTAGAAAGTTTATCAAGGTGTCATTTGTGTTAAGAATTTGAAATGCACCATTATTTCTTCCTTACACTTATGTTTATTCTTTATAAAATACAAGTAGAACATAGTTCATTTGTCACTTCAAAATGTCTGATTAAAAATAATTATACATGTATGTTTTTATTTATAGCTATATATAATTACAAGGAATAATAGTAATACTGTGTCTTGTAAATTTAATGATTTTGCTCCATTTATGCAAATGTTCAAAGTTGGTAAATATCTTACTGACCAACACTTGAACTGATTTTCTGTTTCTGTTTTGGTTAATGTTTATTTCAGACAAGAGGGATTTATATATTTCAGTGTGCAATGTTTTACCACCAAAATATTTATGTACCTCTTAGGTATCATTTTGTTTTCGTCATCGATGTTATCAAATGATTTACAAATATTTAGCTTTTAAAACTATCTCTATTTATATCATACCTGTTGGCTATGATTCAATGTGAACTGATGTATTTATAATAAAAAACATCTATACTATGTAATGTTCACTCTTAGGAAACTGAAAATACTTTCTTATTTTAGTAGAGTGGTTTAAAAATCCTAATATTACAGAAATATTTTTCTATATTTTTATTGCATCGAATTTGGCTTATAAATGTAGGTATGGTTATTTCACTAGTACCTTGGAATAGCATGGTTGGAATGGCTTTGAACTTTCATTTCCCTTCATCTTGGACACTTGCCATCCTTTCAAAGTAGCTAAGGGATGGTAGGTTTTAAATGCCAGTGGAAGAAACAAGTTCTGTTCTTGTAGCCATGAAGAGCAAAACTACACTCACTACCATCAATACTTTTCAACTATTTGACTATTCTTATATCCCCAAATTCTGTTATTTTCAACTGTTATAAAACAAACCAAAGTGCCACTAAAGAGAGGCCATAGCAAAACTATCCACGTGTAGTTTTTTTGTTTTGTTTTTTTGTTTTTTTTGTTTTGTTTTTTTGCGGTACGTGGGCCTCTCACTGTTGTGGCCTCTCCCGTTGCGGAGCACAGGCTCCAGACGCATAGGCTCAGCGGCCATGGCTCACGGGCCTAGCCGCTCCGCGGCATGTGGGATCCTCCCGGACCAGGGCACGAACCCGTGTCCCCTGCATCGGCAGGCGGACTCTCAACCACTGCGCCACCAGGGAAGCCCCACGTGTAGTTTTGAAAATCTGCAGTAGCACTGCTTTCAATTCTTATGTGATGTTATAATTTAAATTGCAGTAACTCCGATTTTAACAAAAACAAAGAAAAAAAAAAAGTGTTAGCCGTGGTGTTCTTTTTTTTTTTTTTTTTTTGCGGTACGCAGGCCTCTCACTGCTGTGGCCTCTCCCGTTGCGGAGCACAGGCTCCGGACGCGCAGGCTCAGCAGCCATGGCTCATGGGCCCAGCCGCTCCGCGGCATGTGGGATCTTCCCGGACCAGGGCATGAACCCGTGTCCCCTGCATCAGCAGGCAGACTCTCAACCACTGTTCCACCAGGGAAGCCCTGAACATTTTGATCTATGTTTTGCAAGTGTCTAATACTGAAGGGTCATGATAAAACCATAGAGAAATGCACAAGGAAACACATCCTGATCCTGTTCAATGTTCAAAGTTGTGAACACTTTGAAATTGTCATCTACCATAGTTTTTACACTACTTATGAAAATTATACTAAAGACAAATGAAATATATATCTAAGATAAATATATTTTAATTAGTATATGATCATTATGAATATTATTCTGATTATACATTTCCATTTTGGTTTCTAAATAATTGAGACATACTGCCTGCTTGCTGTTTTGTTAACAAGATTGTGTAATAGAATCAGGCTACCTGCTGAGTCATCTAAAATCATCTTTCATCCTCTTTACTACTATATATCACAGTCATGCATTTAAATAATAGAACTGAAATAAAAGAATTTGTCCTTGAATGCCTAAGGAATGATTTTCATTGCTTTGGCTTAGACACAGAACTGATGTTAAATCACTGAGGTGAGAAGGGGAGACATTAATTAAAGCTTAAGGAGCCTCCTAGCATGCATTCCGGATCAACCAGCTATTCTGTAAATCTCGTAACTAAATCTATACCACACCAGAGGACATCGAATAAAGAAATTATGGTCTCTGTTGACTAGCACAATGCTAAGTATGTCTGTGTGATCAATATAGAGAGTCAAAAATGAAAATTTAAGAAAATATCCTCAGATACATTTGATCATGACTTGCCCAAAGTCATGTAGCTGTCAGTATAACCAGAAACAAACCATATTTGTATATAACTATATCCAGGTCTATTTTTTACATCATTTTGTTGCAAATAAACAGAATGATTATTGAAGTTGCAATATTACCCTTCAGTGAGGATAAATGGATAAAATGCAGAAACAGGTTAGGTATATTTTTAGCTCTTTAATCACTTCATTACCTCTAATTGTGTAGAAAGAGTAATTTCATATAGGTTTTTGACGGATTAAGTGCTCATCTAACTGTAAATAATTAAATAATAGAGCACGTGATCTGGGCTCAGAGGTTCTCACAGCCTCTTGTCATACAAATCATGTGGGATTCTTGGTAAGAATACGAGCATCATACAGGAGGTCTTATGTGGAGCATTCCTTATGTGTTCCCAGATGATTGCTGCTGGTCTTAGGACTATACTATGAGGAGCAAAAATGTATGCCCTTCTTCATTGCATCCCTTCTTTATTAGCATCTCTAAAATGAGTTTCTATTAAAGGAGCATGAACAGTTTTTTTTTTACATCTTTATTGGAGTATAATTGCTTTACAATGTTGTGTTAGTTTCTGCTGTATTACAAACTGAATCAGCTATATGTATACATATATCCCCATATCTCCACCTTCTTGCGTCTCCCTCCCACCCTCCCTATCCCACCCATCCAGGTGGTCACAAACCACCGAGCTGATCTCCCTGTGCTATGCGACTACTTCCCACTAGCTATCTATTTTACATTTGGTAGTGTATATATGTCCATGCCACTCTCTCCCTTTGTCACAGCTTACCCTTCCCCCCCGCCCCTGTCAAGTCCATTCTCTATGTCTGCATCTTCATTTTTGTCCTGCCCCTAGGTTCTTCAGAACCATGTTTTTTTTTTAGATTCCATATATATGTGTTAGTATACAGTATTTGTTTTTCTCTTTCTGACTTATTTCACTCTGTATGACAGACTCTAGGTCCATCCACCGCACTACAAATAACGCAATTTCATTTCTTTTTATGGCTGAGTAATATTCCATTGTATATATGTGCCACATCGTCTTTATCCATTCGTCTGTCAATAGGCATTTAGGTTGCTTTCATGACCTGGCTATTGTAAATAGTGCTGCAATGAACATTGGGGTGCATGTGTCTTTTTGAATTATGGTTTTCTCTGGGTATATGCCCAGTAGTGGGATTGCTGGGTCATATGGCAATTCTATTGTAGTTTTTTAAGGAACCTCCATACTGTTCTCCACAGTGGCTGTATCAATTTACATTCCCACCAACAGTGCAAGCGTGTTCCCTCTTCTCCACACCCTCTCCAGCATTTATTGCTTGTAGATTTTTTGATGATGGCCATCCTGACTGGTGTGAGGTGATACCTCATTGTGATTTTGATTTTCATTTCTCTAATGATTAGTGATGTTGAGCATCCTTTCCTGTGTTTGTTGGCAATATGTGTATCTTCTTTGGAGAAATGTTTATTTAGGTCTTCTGCCCATTTTTGGATTGGTTTGTTTGTTTTATTGTTATTGAGCTGCATGTATAATTTTAAGATTAATCCTTTGTCTGGTGCTTTGTAAATATTTTCTCGCATTTTGAGGTTCATCTTTTTGTTTTATTTATGGTCTCCTTTGTTGTGCAAAGGCTTTTAAGTTTAATTAGATCCCATTTGTTTATTTTTGTTTTTATTTCCATTTCTCTAAGAGGTGGGTCAAAAAGGATCTTGCTGTGATTTATGTCATGGAGTGTTCTGCCTATGTTTTCCTCTAAGAGTTTTATAGTGTCTGGCCTTACATTTAGGTCTTTAATCCATTTTGAGGTTTTTTTTTGTATGGTGTTAAGGAGTGTTCTAATTTCATTCTTTACATGTACTTCATTCCTTTACAAATCTGTCCAGTGTTCCCAGCACCACTTATTGAAGAGGCTGTCTGTTCTCCATTGTATATTCTTGCCTCCTTTATCAAAAATAAGGTGACCATGTGGTTTATCTCTGGGCTTTCTATCCTGTTCTATTGATCTATGTTTCTGTTTTTGTGCCAGTATCATACTGTCTTGATTACTGTAGCTTTGTAGTATAGTCTGAAGTCAGGGAGCCTGATTCCTCCAGCTCTGTTTTTCTTTCTCAAGATTGCTTTGGATATTCAGGGTCTTTTGTGTTTCCATACAAATTGTAAATTTTTTTGCTCTAGTTCTGTGAAAATGCCTTTGGTAGGTTGATAGGGGTTGCAATGAATCTGTGGATTGCTTTGGGTAGTATAGTCATTTTCACAATGTTGATTCTTCCAATGCAAAAACATGGTATATCTCTCCATCTGTTTGTGTCACCTTTGATTTCTTTCATCAGTGTCTTATAGTTTTCCACATACAAGTCTTTTGTCTCTTTAGGTAGGTTTATTCCTGGGTGCTTTACTCTTTTTGTTGCAATGGTAAATGGGAGTGTTTCCTTAATTTTTCTTTCAGGTTTTTCATTGTTAATGTATAGGAATGCAAGATATTTCTGTGCATTAATTTTGTATCCAAATTCATTAATTAGCTCTAGTAGTTTTCTGGTAGCATCTTTAGGATTATCTATGTATAGTACTATGTCATCTGAAAACAGTGACAGTTTTACTTCTTCTTTTCTGGTTTGGGTTCCTTTTATTTCTTTTTCTTCTCTGATTGCTGTGGCTAAAACTTCCAAAACTATGTTGAATAATAGTGGTGAGAGTGAGCACCCTTGTCTTGTTCCTGATCTTAGAGGGAATGGTTTCAGTTTTTCACCATTGAGAATGATGTTGACTGTGAGTTTGTCATATATGCCCTCTATTATGTTGAAGTAGGTTCCCTCTATGCCCACTTTCTAGAGAGTTTTTATCATAAATGGGTGTTGAATTTTGTTGAAAGCTTTTTCTGCATCTATTGAGATTATCATATGGTTTTTATCCTTCAGTTTGTTAATATGGTGTATCACATTGATTTGTGTATATTGAAGAATCCTTGCATTCCTGGGATAAACCCCACTTGATCATGTTGTATGATCCTTTTAATATGCTGTTGGATTTTGTTTGCTAGTATTTTGTTGAACATTTTTGCATCTATGTTCATCAGTAATATTGGCCTGTAGTTTTCTTTTTTTGTGACATCTTTGTCTGGTTTTGTTTTCAGGGTGATGGTGGCCTCATAGAATGAGTTTGGGAGTGTTCCTTCCTCTTAAAGCAGCACGAACTCTTATAAAACACTGTCTACATTTATAAATTAGCATTACAAGAAAGCATCATAGGCACCAGGACATTAAGGACTATAACAGTTAGGCTGGTAATGGTGGCTTACCCTATATGATTTTTGGTAGCAGTCTCAGTTTGACTGTTTTCAGCTTTGAGTTTACTTTCTTTTTTTAATTTTTATTGGATTATAGTCGATTTACAATATTGTGTTAGTTTCAGGTGTACAGCAAAGTGAGTCACTTTATGACACCAAAGGAAAGGCACTTCCATCTTTTCTTAGGGTCTGAAGGCGTCAGATTACACTGGCTTAAAGAAAACTTCATCTTGAAAGAGTACCTGAGTTATCTCAGCAGAAATGTTTCATCTTCATCAGCTCCTCCAGATTGAAATGAACACTAAAGAAATATCTTGCACTTTCCCTTTATCACGTTACATTCCAACAGAGAGAAATCAAACTTTCATGTGAACTAAGAGAGAGGAGAGAGGGTATCGAAATGGTACATCTGGAAAACACTCTTTAGAGAAGACAGGAAAAGGGCAATCTGGAAGCAAATAACATTTGACTGCAGTGTTTATGAGAAAGTGGCATTGGACAGGGTGGACACATTATTTGGTCTCAGCAATTGACAATAGGGAGGGGAAGGTACACTGTGAAGAGCAAACTCCATGAACAAAGACACAGTGGGGTGGGGAGAGGGGGTAAGGAGCATGCTCACAGAGGAACAAAGTTATTCAAATTGTTTGAAAAAATATTGGAAGTCTAAAAATGGATTAAAAATGTTACAACGGTTTTGAGTTCCAGAGTGAGAAGTTTGTATGTAATTTGGTAGGCCAAAAGGAACCATTAAAAGTTTTTCTGTGCGGTCATTTTGTTTCGGTATGCAGTTATTTGTACTAGCAATACAGTGAACTGATTAAGAGAAGAAACATGTACAAATAACATACATCTTGCACAAGTAACTTACCACTTACCTTGCACAAATAATTGTTCTATGCCTGAATTTCCTTGAGATGGGGATAGTAACAGTACTCTCCAAGAAGCATCCTTGTGAGGATTAAATGACTTCATCTATAGACAGCATTACCATAATGCCCAGCCCACCCCCACCCAGTGAAACAAAAAAATAGTTCAGTGAAATACATAAAAAGTTTTCTTAATTGCTTCCATGAACTAGCAAGAAGAGAGGAATCTTCCATAAAACTAGGTGAAATCATAACAATAATGTAGAGATAAAGATAAATGTAGAGATAGAGATACAGATATAGTGACACACACATGCACACATACAGTTTAAGCGAAATAATAAAGTAAATTTTTATCTACCCCTCCTCCCAGTTCAAGAACAGAATATTTCCATACGTCTCTGAAAACAGACCACTCTGGGAGTTTACAGTGATCATAAGCAATATCTTGCTGGATTTTTCTGGGGTTTGTACTTTATTATAAATGGAATTATATAGTCTTTGTTGTTATACAGTGTGTTCCTTTTGCTTCAGTGTTAAACTTTTGAGGTTCACCTATGTTGGGTGTATATCTACTAATTCATTTTCACCAAAGTATCATATTCTAATTATGAATATACACACCCACTTATTTATTTTATTGTTGATGGATATCGAAGTTGATTTCAGTTTTTGAATATGGTGAATAATGTTGCTATAAACTGTCTTAAACCATCCTGATGATATCTCTTAATGCTCATGTGTAAGAGGCTCTGCAGTGTATACCTAGAAGTAGCATGACAGAGAAACAAAGCAGAGTATGCATAAGTTTCACTTAAGCTTTACTGGGAAATGTCAAACTTTGTTACTGGTTAACAAAGTGATTGTGTCAATTTATATTCTCACCAGCAAAAATGAAAAGTTCATCTTGCTCCCCATTTTTGCAAAAACTTTTTTTTCCACTCCCACTACTTTTATATATCTGTCCAAAGGATGGAAGTGGACAATATTTTATTCTATATTAGTTCCTATTCTCTTAATTGTACTTTTTTCATAAGTATATGAGATTCCTCATATACTTCCTCACCTGAAATTTCTTTTATATCAATAGCCTTTTTTCTCTTCTACAGGGTTATTTATCTTCTTTGACAAATGTTCTCTGGACAAAGGTCAACTTCAGTGATCCGCTTACCTATTCTGGTTATGACCTTCAAGAAAGGCAGGATAGATTCTTGAATTTTTCTTTTTATTTAACCAGTTTCAAGAAAATGAATTCCTTGTCTTTCTCAGAAGGTGACCAATTCTTTTAATTTTTTAAAGTATCATTTTGAACTAAGTTTCAAAAACATTTGTAATGCTTATTGAAGTCCAGATTGTCCCACATTTTGCCAATTGACGCTTCTTGCATTTGACTCTTGAGTCCTTTTGACATGATCCTCAAAGTCTTGGCTAGTTTCATTACTTAGAGTATAACAAGGAATCCCAAGCTGAGCTTGTACATTATCTGTCTTAGATACGGAGTCAGTCATTTTTACATGACCCCTTTATTTGTTTTATTATAAAACGGTTTTTCATGACCACAGTCTGGGCACAAGGCATGATCCTCAAAGGTACAGGTCATAATAGAAATAAATATCTCATAATTACTCATTTGCTTTAGTCTACATTAGATGTACCATATTATAATAATACTAAAAATACCCCTACCAATTATGATTACTAAAATCATTTACATTTTTGCCTATTTTATCATATTCTATCCCCATTTTATGGTGATAATAGATATAGATATTAATGTATATCAGACAGCCCTATGGATATATATATATATATGTATATATACAGATATATGTATCTATCTATATACATATAGATAGATACATATATATATATATATATATATATATATATACCTGTATTTCCTTGGCAAGAAACTATATCAATATAATACAGATACAGATATATTTAGGTCACCTACTATATCCACTATCTATTTGATGCTTACTACTAGTTCTTATGTCAAAGTTTCTCTAGTGCATTTCTTAAGAAGGACTGATGAGGAAAACATTTTACAAGTTTTTACTTGGTGATAAGAGTTTGTACCCCTTTTACATGAAAGTCGATTTTGCTAGCTAGGAGAATGCAGGCTCACATTTTCTTTCTTTGCATTTCTTCACTATACACTGATGTCTATTCTGGCAGAAAGCATTACTGGCAAAATGTCTATGTTCTAATTTTCTTCCCTTTACAAGCAACGTATTCTTTTTTCTTTCTTTCTTTTTTTTACCCTTTCAGTGCCCAGCAATTTGTTTTCTTTTTTTTTTTAACTGCAGTAATTTTAGAATATAGAATATAGCTTTCTGGGTAGTTTTAAGTGGACCCTCTCAGTAACATGGTATACTTTTAAAATAAGTAATACCAAATCTTTTTTTAGCACACTTTTGCTGAATTATAGTTATAAGTAATTTTTCTCTTCCCTTGTTTTGATTTTCCTCTTCAGAAGCACCTATTGTACATTTGTTGAATTGTATTTGCTTATTTTCAGTATATTCTCCAATACCTCTTATCTATTCTTAAATTTATTTTTGATTTTTTAAATCCACCTCCTTTTCACTTTCTGTTTCTCTTAAGGTATGAATAGCGATTTTCTTTTACTGTTACACTGCCTCTAGATTTTATTTATTTTTAAATGAATTTTTCTTCATTTTTTTTGAAGTCTCTAACTTCATCTCTGAATTTTTAAAGTTCTGACTTATTTGGTGTCTTGTATCCTTTTCTTGATAACTTTTAGCTCATTTAAAATGGTATGTGAAATTTTGGGTCTGGTTTTCTGGTGTGCTTTCACTGTTTGTAGAGATGATAGTAGAATACTATTTAACTTTGTATGAAATTTGGTCTTGATCCTTTTCTGTTGCTTATTTTTACATAAATTTAAATTCCCTAAAATTTTAGAAGGAGGCTTGGTTCAGACATATTTTCTAAATTTACTGAATTTCTAGTCCTGTTATTTTCACGTAGTGTTAAATAATGTATGTGGTGGTTTGTTTTCTGAGATATTCTGGCTCTGTTCCCTCCCCTGTATTTACCCATCTCTTTTCTTCCCTAATTCTCCATTGTCCTTATCCCGTTAATTCTGAATTCTTCTAGCAGTTTCTCTTCTGTATGGACCCTGAATGTTAAGGAATACTTGCCAGATTAGTTTTGGGAGTTAAAAAGGTTTCAGAGACTCCAGACCCTGTAGTTTTATGTCAGCGTCCTTACACTCAACCCCTATTAAGAGTGAGCAAAGAATCTCCCATTCTCTGCTGTTTTCAGACTGATTTCTAGTGAATACCTGTTGGCTATTTGCATTCTTCTGTTTTCAAGTGTGTAACTTGCTCTGTTTCTTCCCACTGCTTTCTCCTGCACACATGGTGATAGCATGTAGGTTTTGTGGCTATTAGTAATTTGTCCTCACTCATTTTTATGTTGAGGTTCATGAGGGTAACTCATCAGATGGGTTGGAAGAGGCATTTATGTGATTTTGATTTTACTAATTGTTCTGCCTGTTTGATGTAAGGATTTGAGAGTTTCCGAGTTATGCTACAACCACACTGCCAGCTTCCCCAGACCTTCCGGATCATTTAAAATGTTTAAGAAAACAGTGATGCTCTTGTTTCTCTTTGTTTTTCTAAGGAGAAGAGACCATTTCAGTGTTGAGAGCTTATGAGTAGTTGAACAATAGCTTTTAGTTATTTGTCATTTCAGACAGCCCATTTCAGTTCTTCTAGGGACACCCAGATACTTTTGACCAAATTAAACAATTTTATTGTCTCTCATATCTTAGTGAAATGAGTGGAGGTACTTAATTCTTCTATCTTTCTTAAGACATATACTTTAAAATTTTAAGAAATTGTTATGGCTGTCGGGCTGGTTATTTATCTGTTGTGTTTTGGCTCTAGGTAACCTTTTAAATTGTTCTGTGATTATGCAAACTGCATTTCCCAAACTCTGAACTAAATTCCTAAACTACTTGAGATCTATAAATTATATTTCCCAGATTATCTTGCCAGCCAGTATACTGTTATTTTTCTGCCAATGGGGTATACTAAAAGAAGATCAAAAGAAGGGAGAGGGGAAAATACATCCTGTTTCCAGTTCTTAACAAGATTACATCAACAGCATTTTGTCAATCCCCTGCCTCCAGGTACTTTTAGCATTTACAGTAGCAACTATGTTATACTCCTTAAAGGGACCTGTGCCAGCTCCCTTTGCTTCGATTGATAATCTGACACCAGCAATGTGGTGCCCATGGACGTCTGAACGTCATCCAAGAAGATCTATACTCCCATTGTCCATCCTGAGAAGTAAAATTCTCTTTCATTGCCCAGGTTCTGGTTATTCTACCTCCTGTCCTTCAACCCTAAGAATGGGAGCTACTCCCCATGATTACCAATATCTATGGTCTTCTTCAACACCCTCTTTTTGCTTCACTAACCTTTAAATATCTATATACTAATTTTTGGTATTATATATCTCTAAAATATCTAGCATACTTCCTGTTCTGTTGATTGGATCCTGATACCGCTGGTCTTAATTGCATAAAGTTAGAATCAAAACAAAATATTATCTGAAAACCAATTAAGACTTTCCTCCTTGTTTTCAAGGGGATAAAATCCTTACAATTCTCTCTAGATGTATATTCTACCATGTAGGTGAACACCTGTTTTACCATTTCCTCCCAAATCCCAGAGTAAAATAATCATATAGAAAGTTAGGAGACATAATCTATTTATGCTTGGGCATAGAGAACAGAGAGCAAGAGGAAATAGCGGTCTTCTGGTTGAGAAGTACTCTAGGGATCAGCTCTGGAACCACTGAGTCTTTGTTTTAATTTGACGTGGTGCCTGATCCACCTGAGGTAATTTGAAGCTCTGCATGAGTGTCAATGGAACCAGCATTTAAAACTACATATCTGAGGGCTGACTGCTGGGACTATTGGGCTTGGGTCTTCCCTGGAGCCAAGCGTACACGACTGGGAAAGGTTGAGGCAGGACAGTCGAAAACTTATATACATACATACATAACAAATAGCAAATGGGACTGGCAATGCTAAGGTACCAAATGTTGGTGCTTGGAAAACAAATGGAAAACAAATTCTAAGTCTCTTTTTTTACTGTTATTAATTTCAGGTCCTCCTAGATTTGGAATATTTGAATGAACTACCTAAGATACAGTCAATCACTTCTTCAATATCCTGTATATTTACCAGACATAGGTTTCTAAAGTATGATTTCATTCTCGCAGCCAGCACCAAAGCCATTATTAGTTCCTATGGCCCACTCAAGAGTATAGTTCTGTGTATGAGTTGTATTAACTATCACAGATTGTAAGATCTTGAGGGCAATTCAGCCGGTACATTTTTATCTTTCCATACATCACACAACTATTTTTGATCACAGAGTATACAACTTCTGTCAGAATTATCACTGTGCTTGTTTAAAATGCAGTTTGTAGAATTCCACCCCCAAATACTGCATTAACATTTCCATGGCTAGAATCCACAAATTTATAGTTAAAAAGCATAATAAATAATAATTATTCCCAATAAAGGTTGAGAACAACTGCCTCACGGTCCTCACCACAATGCCTCTAAACATAAGACATTTAATGAATGTGCTCTGAATTGCATGATTGGGTATGAGTATAATCTACATGTCTCTAAGACACATCTTAATTAACATTAAAAACCAGATTTTATAATGAATTGGAAATATTGACATTAATTTTAGTCAAGACTATTAACTAAAAACCAAAATGAATATAAATCTGTTCACACTCAAGACTATAGCTGTGTTAAATATAGAATACATTTAATAAGCATAGTTTTCTTCAACAGCTACCAGTATTTGTGAATTATATAAATAACTCTTTCGTATTTTCACAGAGTAGAGACCTGACTGTGGAATTATTGCATTAGTATAATGTGCTATTTTGAGTGAAAATTAATGTCAAAAGTAATTATTTGAGTGCTAATTGTTAAACTCGAGTATAAAGCCCTAAACTTAAGAGTGTAATTTTCTAGATTAATATGTAATGTCTCAATTTTGGAAGAGATACATTAACATACTATTGCTTGGAGGTAGTTTTTGATTGATTATCGTTTACTTCCTTTAATTTCCTTGTAACTCTAAAGTTTCATGCTAAATTTTTTTAGAATATAAATAATTATGTTTACCTATTAAGTAGTATATAGAATTAATTCCACTTCTCTGGTTATAACTTTGCTAAATAATAGGAATTTTGTATCATGACATTTTTCAGAGTAATTATTAATAGTCCTTACCTTTATAAGTATATTTGATGGAATCTTATGGGTTTTTTTTTTTCTGAAATCTAAATTACATTATGGAGCTCATATGGGAATAGTATGGCACTAACTTCATACAAATTTTGAGCTCCAAATTCAATTTTCATCACTGATGGCTTTACCCTCACCTGTATTTATCTTTTCTTTGATGTCAACCCCTTACCTCTCAATCCATCCATCCACTCATTGGTTAATTCAACAAATACTTACTTGATACTTCTACTGTGCTAGTCAGCATGCAAACTTTTGCCTCAGAGGGATACAGATGAGTAATCAGGAGATTACAGTAGAGTATAGAGAATTTTATTTGTGGAAAAACAGATCTTATGGGAGCATAAAGGAAAGATATCTTACACAACCTTAGGCTAATGGAATGTTTTCTCAAAGGAATTGAACTACAATCTGCCACCTGAAGAAACAGTTATTAATAGGGTTATGAAGAGCCAGGAGCATAATCTCTATAGGAGGACAAAGCAGGAGCAGAAACCTGGTAACTAGAGAAAGTTGAGCATCATTAGGGAGCTACATGGAATTCCAGAATGCTGTAATATATAATGTAGGCTTGGGATTGGCATAAGCCAAATAATGAAGAACTTACCCGAGCACACCATGCCAAAAATCAACTCATTGATCCATTTGCACTCTAGCAAGACCTCTCTAATTGCAACGTTGAGAATGCGTCTAGAGAAAGCTGTTATTATAGTAATCCAGACTTAATATGTTGATGACATAAGAGAAAATCAAATATTTTTTTTTCTGTGGTGATTTCTTTACCTCTTCAAGTGAACTTGGCCACACGCTCATCTGCTGACTTAATACATTGTGCATATCTATATTATTACAGTAGAGTTTACTTAGGGTTCTATTTCTTCTTAGACCATGAGTTTCTAAAAATGGTACCCACATCCTGTTCATCTTTATATCCTTGAAACTGAATATACTGCATGCATGAGCAAAGATGCTCAGAAAATCTTTGTTAAGCTAGTGTATGAATATATGCATGTGTAAAGAAAAGTATTCTGAAGTCATCAGGGGGAATATAATAAAACCACACTAGAGTAAAATGGGACTCATAAGAGCAAAAGTATTAGAAAGAGATGGAAAAGCTATAACATAAAATGATAAAAATTAACAAGAATTTCTACCGAATATTTCATTTTTCCAATATGTAGATTATCAAGACTATCATATAGTTCTTAGGGTTTATCGTATTTCAGGATGTCTTGTTGTCTTTGAAGATAACTTGTCATCATTGCACAATGGTCCTATATGTAGATTCAGCAAAACATGTTCAAGATCAGTGAACAATGGCAAGAATAGTAAAAATCTTCCTATTTCAAAGATGAAGATTGTATGATCTAGCAATCATGTTCCTTGGTACAAAAATCTGTATGTGAATGTTTTTAACAGCTTTATTCATAATTGCCAAAACATGGAAGCAACCAAGATGGTCTTCAGTAGGTGAATGGATAAACTGTGGTACATCCAGAAAATGAGATATTATGTGCTAAAAAGAAATAAGCTATCAAGCCATTTAAAGACGTTTAAAAAAAAAAAAACCTTAAATGTACTATTTCACTAAGTGAAAGAAGCCAGTGTAAAAAGGCTGCAAACTGTGTGATTCCAACTATGATATCTGGAAAAAGCAAAATTATAGTGACAGTTAAAAGATCAGTGGTTGCCAGGGGGAGGGAGGGATGAATAGAGGAAGCACAGAGGATTTTTTAAGGCAGTGAAAATACTGTCTATGATACTAACTTGACCCTTGAACAATGCAGGGTTGGGGCACTGGCCCCCCTCTCCTGCCCCTGTGTAGTCGAAAATCCACATGTAACTTTATAGTCAGCCCTTCCTATTCCTGGTTCTGCATCCTTGGATTCAGCCAACCTCGCTCGTATCATGTAGTGCTGTAGTATGTATTTATTGAAAAATATCCACGTATAAGTGGATCCACTCAGTTCAAACCTATGTTGTTCAACGGTCAAATGTATAATGATGGAAACATGTCATTATACATCTGTCCAAACTCATAGAATGTACAATACCAAGGGAAACTCCTAAGGTAAACTATGGACTTTGGGAGATAATGATGTGTCAGTATAGGTTTATACTATATATATTGTTTTGTTGTATAGTTGTATAGTTATTGTATAGTTTATACTATATGTATTATAGATTGTACTCTACTGTCTTCTGAATCAGGTGGATTACCAGAGCTCCAAGCCTTTCAGAAAAGATCAACTGTTGTTTTAAATTGACTTTTTAGCTCAATTTAATTTTGTTCATTTTAGCTCAGCTTTCCCTGTCAAGTTAGGACAAAGAAATAGCAGACAGGAAAAAAAAAAAAAAAAAAAAAAGGACAGTGTTTGTTTTAAACTGGAAGGCCTGTAAGTGGAAGTGCCATATTATTAGCTAGTTCCAAAAAAAAGGTCCAAACCTTGGGTGATTCTATGATCTCTCACTATATGAGGGCAAATTAAGTGGAATAGCTGTCACCTGGTGATGGTCAGCTCTGATCTAACAGATTTGCATTTTCAGGGTAGCAATAATTTTCTTGTCTCCAGTCATGGTCCTGATTAGTAGCTGTTGGAAGACTGTACTGCTAGATGGATGAGGCTGTCTATTTTGCCAGTGGTATATAAGTAACTACGTCGCCTAGTAAAAGATCTCAACAACTCTTCCCCTTAAGTATCTTCAGTATCTATTTTTAAAGAACCTACTATCTAACCTCTAAAATTATGTTTAAATATCTTTGAGATTTAAAAATTTGAGTTCCTCAATGATGCATTTCCTTTATGCAGAAAATCTTTTATTTTGTCTTATTCTATCTTTTATTTCAAAGATATTGGTATGAGATATTACTAAAAGAGAACAAAAAGAGAAATCATTAAGACAACACACTAGTAGTATGAAGATGAACTCTGAAAACTAAAATCATTTAAATATGGAATAAACTTTGAATTCCTTACCTTTCATTCAGTATTAGCATGAAGTTTTTGTTTGCATTATTTTATCTTATAAAGTTTGTCAGATGTGGAGAGAAATGTAAAGTTGACATTTTGGCTTCTTGGGTATTTTTTCCCAAGAGATAGTTATATATAAGACTTAGATGAGTCATCAAATAACAATTATAAAGAAAAGGGGCAATTTTATTTTATAATTTGAAATAGCATAGCTGTCATTAATGAAAAAAACAACAAAAGCTTCTTTTTATTTAAAACTATATTTTTATTTGATTTTTAAGTCTGCCTTTTAAGTGTATATTGTTCAGCATTTTTGAAGGTTGAATTACAAATTTGATTGGAGGTTGTTTTTCTTAAAGTATTCATTTAAAATATTTTTAATAATATATTTCTCTGGCACTTAATCATTCTTGTGTCATAGTCAACAGTACAGAATATTACAATGCAGATAACATCAGGAAACTTTTTTCAAATAAGTCTTCCACCTGTAAGAATATTTCTAGGAAAATGTTTGAATATAGATATTTAGTAGTGTCTCGAATTTGTAACTTGGAAAAATCAACATATTGAAAGCTGTTGAGATAATCGTGGTTTTTTTTTATCCTTCACTTTGTTAATGCGTATATCATGTTGATTGATCTGCAGATATTGAGCCATCCTTGTATTCCTGGAATAAATTATACTTCATCATTATGTATGTTTATTTTTATGTATTGTTGAATTCTGTTTGCAATATTTTGTTGAGGATTTTTGCATCTATGTTCATCAGGGATATTGGTCTGTAGTAATTTTGTTTGTGTGTTTATATGGTATCTCTGTTGGATTTTGTTTATCAGGGTAATGCTGGACTTACACAATGAGTTTTGAAGTGTTCTCTCCTTTTCAATTTTTTGGAGTAGTTTGAGAAGGATAGGAGTTAACTCTTCTTTAAATGTTTGGTAGAATTTTCCTGTGAAACTGTCTGGTCCTCAAATTTTGTTGAAAGATTTTTTATTTCTGATTCAATTTGGTCTGTTGAGATTTTATTACTAGTATTTGTTCAGATTTTCTATTTCTTTGTATGTTTCTAGGAATTTGTCCATTTCTTCTAATGTTGTCCAATTTGTTGGCAAATTGTACAACTGTTTTTAGTATTCTCTTATAATTCTTTTTATTTCTGTAATATTGTTTGTAAATTCTCCTCTTTTATTTTTGATATTAGTTATTCTATTTCTCTTTTTCTTGATGAGTCTGGCTAAAGGTTTGTCAATTTTTTTATCTTTTCAAAAAACCAGCTTTTGGTTTTAGTGATCTTTTACATTGTTTTCTTAATCGCTATTTTATTTACTTTCTCTCTGATCTTTATTATTTCCCTTTTTCTGC